>NC_141155.1:128484322-128801041 GCF_053477565.2 Lygodium microphyllum
TGATGATTGCAAGATGGCAATTCAACGTTTAAGCTTTTTTAAAGCATAAGATTTAAAAGCATAACCTAAATGTTATTTAAAAAGCTAAACGCCTTATTTTTTTTTTGTAAAGAAAAATGCAAACATAAAGGTGTAGGAGAGAAAAATATAAAAGGGAGATAGTATGAGACCCTTAGGGGGCCATAAAATTTGGGAGAGAGGCTTGAGGTTGAACTTTGTGTCCCTTGCCTACATTGAAGTTTCCGCCATCGAGTTGCTTATGAAGGTGGCTTGAGTTCGAGCTTTGAGCTCCTCCCCCTGAGGCTATGGAGTTTAAGCATTGAGCTCCTTGCCTTACTAGCTTGAAGAGCTCTCCATCACATTCTCAAATTCCACCTACTTCTCTTGTCTAAGAAATGACCTCATCGTCTTTGCTACTTGGCTTCATACCAATAAACAATTTGTCATCACATGTTTCATCTTGAGTGGCTGATCATATGTCTCTTGATCATATCTGAGAATCTTAATGTTTTTTTCAAAGCTAAATGCCTTAGGTTTTCTTTTCTAGTAAAGGAAAACACAAGCATGAAGATGTAGGTGATAAAACTATAAAAGGGAGACACTACGAGAGCCTTTCAGGGGGCCATAAAATTCGAAAGAAAGGTTTGAAGTTGAACTATGTGTCCCTCATCTACATTGAATTTTCTGACTTTGAGTCACTTATGAAGGTGGCTTGAGTTTGAGCTTTCAGCTCCTCACCGAGGCTATAGAGTTTAAGTGTTGAGCTCCTCGCCTTCCTTGAAGATCTTAACATAAAACATGACATTCCACCTTCTTCTCTTCTCTCTCAGTTTGAGATTTCAACCTTCTCTTCCCTGAGATCTTTTGATCTTATATCTTGTCTATATCTTTAATCAAAGAATTTGTTTTCTCATCCTCTTGAATCTAAAGTTCTTGTGGATAATTATTTTACATTGAGTGCTCCTGTAAAGCGTCCCTGCGGTGAGTGACTCTCACAAACCCCTGTGCGTGTCCCATGCGACATTTGGAGAACGCGACATGAAAGCATTGCTTATGATCATTGAGATGGAAACTCTTCGAAAAATCCACCTTCTTCATGGGCCACTTCTTCCTTTTCGACTGATGAGATGGACAGTATTACAAACCTTTTCTTCAGCCATTATGATGCAGACTCAGCAGATGTAGTTATCTATAAAGCAGCAACAACAGTTGAATCAACAATGACTCTTGTATCAAGAACAAGAGCATACACATGGTGCAACCAAGGCAATTGAGGCTGTGGTACTTAGTGAGCCAAAATTATTTGATAACTAGAATGAAGCCTATAATTTAGCCTCTGAGGGACAGATGTGCTTCTTCAGAGTTTTGACCAACTGGAGCAATTATTTCTTACAGCTTATAGCACTTGCTTTGCGAGTTAGAGTGACAGATTTGTTTGTGCAAGACTCTAACTTGAATGTTTTCAAGAAGGCACTCAAAGATGAATATTTTCTAGAGGATTATGGTATTGCAACGAGAAAGACATTCACAGAGTGGGTTTATCAGCCCAATAAATAACTTGTTGCTTCTAAATTGTTGTGAGAGTTGCAAGTGGTTGATCCTGCACTTTAGGATGAGTTGGGAGCATCGCTAGAGGACTGTACACAACCTATGGGATTGAAGATGGATTGGCAAGATGCTATTGATGGGGTTTCCACATTGACGAGGAGCCAGAGATGGAAGGCTTGCTTGCAGAATGGAATGTAGTCACCACCAACGATGTCTTCTCCTACCATGACTTTGCCTACTTCTTCTGTTACACCATCCACTACTTCTCATATTTCTTAGCGTGTGTCTATGCCTATGCCTATTCTTGCTGTATTTGTCAGACCAACTCCAATACCGATTGCCGAAGATATGATGGAGGAGATTTTAAAGCACTACAAATGAAGATGATTAAAAGGGAGCAATGATTACTTAGTTTAGCTCCACTTTCAGCCCCAACTTGATCTACCCCTGCAAATTCTTCCATAATGGCGAAATCTTAGAGAGTCAAAGTACTTGTTGAGGAGAAGCGGAAAATAGATGATGATCCCAACTCGAAGGTTCAAAGAGGATGATTAGGAGGAGTGATCCAGTTTCTCAGTCTTCTTCTTCAAAACCTAAGCAGAGTATGACTGAATTTTAGAAGTCGAAAAAGGTACAAGATGATCACGAAGCCTTAAAGACAAACGATTCAAAGCCAAAAAAGAAGCCTAGATTCAAGTTGCTTTCCGACATTGAGACAACTACAGACTTGAAGAAGATTGAGGAGAAATATTCTAATGAGAAGATTACTAATGGTCTTTATGATGGGTTGTCATCCTCGAATACTATGAAAGATCTTTCAACATTGCTAAAAACTAAAAATCAAGAGTTGTTATATGTCGTATAGGTCAATTCTCTAGCAATGAATTACTAAATTGGTGATTTCATGCTACAAGAAAATTTCGGTGCTGAGATTTCTCAGCAAAAAGTTTTCTTTGTTGAAGTATTTCAGCAAAAAGATTTACAAAGTGCCGATTTACAATAGCAAATAGGATTTACAACTGAAGTAAGGTGTAAGCCTCACTATTGGACTGTCTATATGCAATGTGAAAAAAATATGGCTGATTTTTGTCAATCAAAAAAGTTGGGTGTTGTTTATACAAAGAAAAAATTGTGTTTACCAGGGTATTTACAACAAAGGCTTAGATTTGTAGGTTGAAGAAACAAAGAAGCCAGAGTACATACAAAATATAAGATAGTTGACAAGAAGGTTAAATTACTTTTGGACAGTGATGAGGATTTTCCAATGTTTATGCTATTTATGGAGATGGAGATGGATATAAGCGTCAATATAATCAAGGCACAAGCAAGACTTGTTCCATTGAAGAAGGAAAGAGAGTTTGGAATCACGGAATTGTCTAAAGATCACCCAATGAAAGAAGTTATGGATGCGATGGAGAAGATTTTTGCACGAGAGAAGACCAAGCCACAGGATACTTTGATGATCTACAAAAACTTACCTACTTTGATTCGTCCATATGATCCAGGAGGATGGTATGATAACTTATGTCAACTTACCTACTTGTCATATTACCCATATGATCTTGGTGCGAAAAATGTTGCAGTTGGTAAATAAGTTGGCACATGCCAAAGGATGTGCAAGTTGGGAGGGGGCAGATATCGTGACACTACACGTCCACCACTATTAACCTGAGGGCGGAGTTCACCAATATTTTGATCTCATTATTCAGCATCATTAGGAAGTTTTTTTCCAATGTGTGTGTCTTTTTGTTTGCATTTTACATGGCACACAAGCATATGTAGTTAGATTACACACATTTTCTTCAGTGCATTCATAATTTTTGTGAAAGAATTGTTTGATTGATTGCATTGCATGGATTTTAATTTGCAAACCACATGAATGATTGGGCACAAAATTATCTTCCAAAGCATATCACTGATAGGGCACATTGTATGGAAAAACAGGTTCATATGAGTGGAATATCCATTTTGAAGACTCAAGGATCAAAGGAAAGGGTCACAAGTTTTACGTCGTTAAGGACATGTATGTTAAGTGTTCTAGCCTACAAGAAGTACATGAAGTGCTTGATAAGCTGCGGAGTTTGAACTGCAAACAAAATGCTCAATTGGTCTGCTGGTACTGATGGAAAAGTGATTACCATACCTCTTGCTAAAGATTAAGGCCAAGATAGGTTTCATCTACAAGTTCATGACTAGCAGAAACTTTTAAAATTGACCATTAGCATACCAAATCATTAGGGCTCTTATCACTATGAATGGAACCAGTACAAGGGTGGTTTTTGCAACTAATTGATTATGAAGAATGCTCATCTTGTGTACAAGTTAAAGTAGATTGTATAACAGTCATAGCACTAGTATTTAGATTGTGTCTTCAATGGTGATGGAGTTCAGTTGGGGACCCGCCAACCTGTTTATGATTCTACAAATGCGGATAGAACATTGAGCATGGGTGATGATTTGGAAATTGACTTGGAAAATAAAGCATGTCAGCTAACCAGCTTGGGAGAGTAACTCGTAAATGAGTCACTTCCACTTGTATAATGCTATATCAATGGAAGCGACCGATCTGCTAAGAAAGAATCAGAAGGTGTTGGAGGCAATGCTAGAGCATCTTCTTCAATTGGGTTCCATGTCATACATTGGGCCGATCTCTTGGAAGCGGATGGTGGCCTCCTGGCATGCTTCAAGAGAAGCTTTGGATTGCTAGATATGGTGCTTAAATCGGATGCTGAATGCGTATGTAGCGAGTGTTGGAAGGTCCCCAAGAATAAAGAACTCTACTTAAGCTCAAAAAGCAAGAAGATAGACTTGCACGACATGAGGCAAAAAGACAAATTGGGCAGAATCTCCCTCCAGTCCTTGTGTGAGTGCTTCACAAGGCATGTATTTATAAATTTATTCATCCCAAAGCTTAAAAATAGTCCAATTTTACAATAAGCATGCTTTAGCTTTTTTGTTTGCTTTTGTCCAAATAAAGAATAAAGCGGTTGGGCAGCCCAAAAGTCAGGCAGTGCCCAAATACAATGTCCAATAATGAAATATTTAAACCGTGCGTCCATGCATATACAAAATAATAAATATTTATCAAGTGCTTGAATAAATAAGCGCCCCTAAATAAATATTAGCGCCATGCCTTTAATGATAAGATGCACGCCCATCAAAAATGATAATTTCTTCTAGGTAATTGGAAGACACGCTATCACCCAATGCTTCCCAATGCCATTGCCGCCTGCTCTACACATCAACTAAAGCATTCATAATTGCTAGAAAAAAATAAAATTAAATCGATAAAAGTGAAGACCTAGCAGTCTTCAGCTACAAAATAAATAAATAGGTTGAAACTCTATCTTAACCTTAATTTAATACAAGTTGTGCACTCATATCCATTAATTTAAATATGTATTTTGTGGAATCACCCACTATGGAGTCACCCATGTGGACATTAAATTAATATGATGCTTAAAAAGGATAGGTTTCCCCGTCAACTTCTCGCATAAGGAATTCACCTTGTGTAGAGCCCTGAAAAATAAATATAGTTTTATGGAATCCATCGCAAAACCTCACAGAATCCACCATGGAATATGCCTCCTGGCATCATACCCTTAGGGTGGGATATCAATTGACCTTAATTGCTATTAGCTCAATGTGGAGCAAGCAGTGAAGGATAAGCACTTAGGTCACGGGTGTGCATCCATTGAGCCTCTTCAACAGGATGATTTTTAAACTTAACCAAATATCTAAAATATCTACGGCTAGTTCTAGTGGTCATAAAGTCAGTGTCTAGAATAGTTCACGTTCAAGGATTTCAGTTTCTTCTTCTAACAAAGGAGGGTTTTCAGAGACAAGGTGTATAGGTGATTGCCCTCTAAAAGGTCGTAACAAACTCATATGAAAAGTATTGTGGATTTTTCAGTATTGGGGTAATTCTAATTTAAATGTATTGTCAGCGATTTCACTACAAGGGTACACACATATAGCAACGCTAAGTAGCGACTTTTTTCGGTGTCGGTATTAGCATCGCTAAAAACGTCGCTATTAGCGTCACTATTTAGCGACGCAAATAGCGACGACTTACTGCGGTAACATTTCGCGGAAACCCGAACGTTTTTTTCAAATGAGCGCGTGAAGGCATAGAGAAAGAGAAAGGGAGGTGAGCAAGGGAGGTGAGCAAGGAAGCAAGCCGCGAGCCGCACGCGAGGAGAGGAGTGTCGCCCGCACGAAGAGGTCGTGGAAGAAGAAGAGAGCACGATGGTATGCCCTGTTTTGGTTTCTTTACAATCTTTGTTTTTCTTTGCAATGTAGGCTAGAAAGTATTGGTTTCTCTTCGATCTTTGTGTTTCTTTGTGTTGCTTTGCAATGTAGGTTAGGAAGTGTTGAAAGAGAGAGAAATGAAAGTGAGTGTTTTCCAATTTTTTCTTGTGTTGGTTTTTATTCTTTGCAATGTAGGTACGAAAATGTATGTGTGTGAGCATAGTTTAGAGCCGACCTCAAACATAGATAAGTTTAGAGCTGAAATCAAAGAGATAGGTTAGTGGAGTGGTCCCAATATACAATATAGAATCGTTATTAAATTATCATTCCATTACATCGTAATCAAGATATCTAGCACTCACGACCAATATGGTGGTGATCGTGAGGCTTGGCTCAATCAACGTGTCCCCTGTCCTTGCACGCAATGCAAATTGGCCATTCGTCGGAAACGTCATTTGTCCATAGAGCATGTGCAACGGTATGGAGAGTTTCGAGTTGAGATAATTGACCAAGCAGTCTTGAATTACAAGATTGTGGTAAGTTCTCTCTCATTACTATATAACATGTAATTGATTTAAGTATAACAGTTTGGGGTTATCTTAGAAGTTAGCTCCTTAACGTCCTTTACAGGGTTAGGGCCATGTCGATACATTGCAGTCCGCAGATCTCTTGTGTCCAATAAGACGGGTTCGTCCGCACTCTAGATGAAAGATCTGGGACAGGCCGCTCAATACTTGGTATGCACATTAGACGTGACAGGCATTAGGGACTCCTCTACTTGTCACAAAGGGAGTACATTCATAAAGTCCTTGAGCGTTTCCGCATGCAGGACATAAAGCCTATTGGCTATCCATTGCCTTCTTATATGAAGGTATCACAAGCTGATTGTCCGCAGACAGATGAGCAGAGGGCTGAGATGGCCAAGATTCCCTATGCATCCACAGTGGGCAGTCTTATAGCCACTCGTCCAGATATTGCCTTTGCAGTTGGTATTGTGGCACGCTATATGGCTACACCTGGCAAGAAGCATTGAGATGCTGTAAAGGGTATCATGAGGTACCTGAAGGGCACTGCAGATATGTGCATATGCTATGGCAGCCAGGATATAGGAGTCGTGGGGTACATTGACTCTGATTATGAAGGACATGTAGATAGTAGGAAGTCCACTTTCGGCTATGTTTTCACCTATGCTAGAGGTGCTGTTTCTTGGATGTCCAGGGTGCAAAAATGCATGGCCCTTTCTACTACAGAGGCCGAGTATGTTGCAGCCACTAAGGCTTGCAAGGAGGCCATTTGGTTGGATTGTTTAGTTGCTGAACTTAGTATTGATCCTATCCATATATTGCATTCAGACTCTATGAGTGCTATTCAGTTAGCCAAGAATCTGGTCTTCCATGCGAAGACGAAACACATTGAGGTGAGGTATCACTTCATACGTGGGGTTGTTGAGGACAAGTCTGTTGATCTTGTCAAGATCTCGACGGATCAAAATCCTGCAGATCTTCTCAGAAAAGCCTCTCTACAGAGCACTTTGCCTTCCTCAGGAGGTTGATGGGCGTGGGATGAGATGACATCTTTCCTCATCCTGTTGTACATGTGTACATGTTGTATTTTCTTTTTTTCTTTTTCTTTTCACTCCTCACTAGGGCAGATTCGCCTTTAAGTGGGAGGTTGTTGGGGGTAAAGGCGCCTCTGCCTAGCTGCTCGTGTATTACTACACTGACAGTCACCGCCACTACACACTGCAGGTGGCGGGTGCCCGTCATCATCACTTTATTCTTTATTCTTTTAGTGATAGTTTGAATAAAGGAAGGTCCGGTCTCACAGATTGTGACTATTGGATTTTCCATTTCTAGTCTCTCCCTTTCTTACTCTTGCTCTCCCGCCATAGCTCTCAAGTCCAACCTTCGATCCATCGCTCCCTTTTAGAATTTGTGCCTAAAAATTTATTGGCACAACTCTCTCATGCAAGCCATCACCCTCCTCCCCTCATCATTCATGATGATGGATCCTGACCTATCATCTATAAGGTAGGCATACCCCTCTGGTTATACCTAAGATAGGTCTTCTCAAAACCGCAACCACACTTTTGGGCATATCGAGGAGACCCATGTACATCTGGTATACCGACCGAGGTAGTATCTATTGGAGTAGCACCCATAGGGGTATCACCTATAGAGAAAGCTGAGCAAAAGTCAAAGTGAGTGGAGTAGACATCCCCACAGGTGTAACGAATCCCGGAGGTGACGCAACTCCAGTAGAATGATGAGATGGAGACACCGCATCCATACCTCCACAACAACCACATGAGCCACGCTCTCTGGAATCGCCATGAGAGTGAGAAGTAGCACCTGTATCTCGAGCCATCTACGGGCTCAATGCATCTGGATCTCTGCAATATCCCCCTGAACCACTCCCTCTGTGTGGCCCAAGTTTGGAGCGTTGACCTCGTCTGCTCAAAAGTGAATCATCACATCGCGTCGAAGTAGATCTAATAGAGCAGCCTAATGGTGTTCGAGACAACCCATGCTCTGCCATGTCTCTAAATCTCACCATCTGATCTGGAGACATGCGCTTGAAGATCTCCTGCAACTCCTCATTGCTCATCCCTCGACTCATCCTAATATTCTAAATATCCACAAAGGTCACCTCCATAGACAAAAAATGATGATAGCATAATCAATTCAAATCATACAAAGCATGGTAATATAAATCTTTCAAATATGATCTTACTTAAAATGCATATCTTATGTACCCTTATAAGCGATTTGTCAACGAATTGAGTAGGTGGATGCTCGAAGTATGAAGTATCCTATGGTTCCATGTCAATCTCCTAACACAACTCCGCATACAATGGAAGGTTAATAGACATGTCACAACAAAAGGATGAGTGAACCTCATTCTCAAAGAATTCTTGGACTCTTGTATTTCCATCATTGTTACCCGATGCTAGCTCCTCTACATGCTCCAAGCTTTCAGTGGCCTCCACCCCTTGCAATATTGACCCCTCTATTTGCACATTGTCCTCATCTATGCTCGGAACGATGCTTTGATCATATACTCTCGCACTTCGAGGAGCTGAAGGTATAACATACCACCATCGAGGTTGTCGAGGGTTTGGATAGAAGATTACTGTTCACAATCACGTACGAGAGATTTAACTATTGTGACATGTACCATGTCGTAATACAGTTAAAAACCAAATGAGTTCATGCATCTATTCATAATGGGCTAACAACACAAAGATGTCGCGTAAATCGGTCCTTTTTTTTTCAAAATCTATTTCGAGAAATCCAGATGGACCTCGTCGAATTGTTGCTCTAGCTTCTTCAAGTACCACTTTGAACCATTGCACATCGAATAGTATCATGGAGAAGCTACGGTAATCCACCATAACAATACTTTGCAAGTTCCCAAAATACTCCATCTCATCTATAACCATGTTTGGATCCATTGCTCGTCGTTCACTACAACAAAAAGGCCTCATAGACGCACATTTAGACGTGATTTTTGAATATAGAGAAATTCTTACGGACGCGTCTATCCGCCCGTCTATTTGCCGTCTATAATCGCATGTATCAACAAATTTACACGCACAAATAGACGCGCATATAGACACGCTGGTAGACACGCTTTTACAAGCACTAATAGACGCAAACGGAAAACAAAAAATATCATTTTTAAAAAATATATATTTAATTTCTTTTTTTAATTTCAATTATGAAGCGCGTGTAGTTTGCATTATAGACACACGAATAAACGTGAATTATTTGCAATTTAGATGCGTTGATAGACGTGCAAAACAGAACTGGAAAAAAAAACCAGAGAGCATCTCCGGTTTTTTTGCCCCCCTCCCATACATCAGATTGTGTATTTGGGAAAAAGACAATGTATCTTATGGGCACGAGAATTGAAAATAAAAGTCCATGTATTCATTATATATCAAAGCATTTACAAGGGAAGTTTAAGTGCTTGCGACCTAAAGCGTGGCCGCAAGCAGTAGGCTCAAAGAGATATCATACATATACAAGAAAAGAAGGCCTCATGAGGAGGTATGGTGCTTCTCTATGAATCTGAAGAGGAAACATCCTCCCTAGTACCACCATGGCTACTAGTGTCGCTATCCCCCTCCTCGCTATGCTCGACATCCGGGTTCACCTACACACACAAAAGATCAAGGTTGCTTACATAGACAAGGTGGAGAAAAAGTTATAATTAGTTATACTTTTAATAGGAAAGTAAGAAAAACATACCTCCTCTGGCTGTCGAATCCTCATGGCCCGGTTGTATTAGTCCTCAGTGATGAGACCCTCCTCATAAAAGTGAAGCCATGTCGCTGCGCGGTTATGGCCTCGATGTTAACCTACCTCTCTAAGAGTAGGTGTCCTACCAACGCTGGTAGTCTGCAAAACATTTAGAGATATACAAACAATTATGAGTCACAATATATTAGACTAAAATATATAAAGATTTAAAAGAAATATAAATTTAAAAAAACTAGAAATCAAAATAGACTTACAAACTCTGCCTCCCATGACTCTCTACCGCCCGATCCATAATGCGACGATCCCATTGTTTCCATTTGGATCTGTTGCGCCTCTACGTGCTGGCTACTCTTCACTTTCTCAGCTCCTTTCTTCTTCACTTTCTTCCACTCTATGCGGTGGCACATAGGTGGTTGGCTATAGGCTCCACGCCCCTCCTCTAGCCTGCGTAGTGAGTCCTTGGCCCGTGTCATGAGGTGGGATCTTTTGTTGTGAAGCATATCTCTCACTTTTGTACATCCCCAATCATCCGAGAATTGCTGACCCTCAGGATTTGGGTACCTCCTATGGATTGCCCTCAATACCTCCTGCCACAAGCCGCTTTTCTGATTTTTGAAGGCAATGAAACAATCTTTATACATCGCATGCACGATGCTCCTCATGTACGCCATTACAACCCTTCCCTCATCATCATGAAAGATGCCATCAGTATCTGTAACTCTATAGTACTGGCGTACAACCTCCTCTACGTGATCTACTGGTGAGGGTGATCGCTCGCCACCTCCTAGGCAACCCCCATACAAGCCTCGTCCTCCCCCTCAACTCTCCCTCCTCTCTCTCTGTTGACTGCCCTCTGCCTCGCTGAACGCACGAGCTTCTATAGATGCACGTGCTTCTGCAGATGCTTGTGCTTCAGCCGATGCACGTGGAGCACGTGGAGTACCTACATATGGAGTACATGCATATGGAGTACCTGTATGTGGAGTACCTGCATGTGGAGTCTGGGAAGTAGTGCCAGGCAAAGATGCCAGAGGCATCCTAGACATGACACTGAACACCTCGTCCGCTGTGGGAGAGCGGCCAAGGTGTCTGGTCATCTCTCCCATGAAGTCTTCCCTACTAGGAAAACCTCCAAAAAATGAATTGACCCCCCTACCAAAGGAGGCCAATGTATCATTTATGCGATCCACATTTGGGTCATTGCTAGATGAACCAGGATACGACATGTGCAAAAAAAACACAAGAAAAAGACAAATTTATTTGCATATAAAAAATCATATATTACCTACATTTTCAAAGAGCTTTCTTTAGACATTGAGCATAACACTTAAGTGCTAATGCTTCTCTTAAACAAGAAAACTGATAAACATAAACATGGGATTAGTCACATTCATCATTGCAAAAATATATTGTTTACTATCAGAATTGGGAGACCTGGCGCGTGTATCCCCACGTCTACATTGCAGGCTAGACGCGCTCTCAGACGCGCTCCAGAGTGAACGTTCTATCCAACGCATCTATCTGCGCATCTAATATGCAGCACAGACGCGCTCTCATACGTGTATCCCAGGTCATTGTGCATGTATAATCGCGTGTAGACTGCAAGTCAACCTTTTGTGCAGCGCATGTATGATCGCGTGTACACTGCAGAGCACACGCGCCAGTACACGCGCTCTAAGACGTGCCGTCAGACGCTCTGAGAGGAAACTTTTTTTGCGTCTATATTTGCGTCTACACTGAGATGTAGATGTGTTATCAGGTGCGCTCGGTCGGCCGATTTTAGGTCGACAACCGCCATTGACGATTTACAAAATGCAATACATAATGGAATCACAAATCCTAAATACATAGACAGAGAAGAGAGAGGAAGAGAGAAACAAAGAGAGAGAGAGAGAGAGAGAGAGAGAGAGACTCACCTTGGGTGTTTGGTGTGGCGGGTGGTGGCGCTTCTCCTTCCCCTTCTTCCTCTCCTTGGTAAGTTACCCTCCTTCTCCTCTTTCTTGTTCTCTCTTTCTTCCTCTCCTTGGCTTTCCTTTTTCCCTTCTTGTGTGTTTGAAATGAAAGAAGAGGTGAGTCATGAGGAGGTGAGGCATGAAGAGACTAGGTGAGGCATGAAGAGATTGCATGCCGGCTAAACTCAAGCTTCAGAACCGCAAAAAACGCAGGAAAGGAAAGATGCAGTTTGAAAAGAAATGATTTAAGTATGGTTTGAATTTTGACGTGTGCATTTATTTTCGCGTGTATATGTGCGTCTATTGTTCAGATAGACGCGAGTATAGATGCGTAGTTAAACACAAATATAAACGCGCATTTAGGATTTATCATAATTTTTTGTTTTTAAGATAAGTTTTGATAGTGAATTCTTATCATAAGTTTTAATGTATTTATGATGATTTTTGTGTATTTAAAATTAAGATCTTATGTAAACATATGAATGACAAATATTTTGATGTTGTCATGAATTAGGTTTAATCATGTCAACGTCGTCATCACCTAGTGCGGCGCAAGCTGGTGAGTCAATAAGCACATCCTCAAGTGAGGATGAAACATTGCGTCTTCATAATCGAGATGCATGGCTACGATGAAAAATTAAATGCATGTGTGATCGTTGTCGAGGGTGTATTTTTCGAGCACGTCGAATTGCAATGTCACATCTCAGCTTGTATGGAGAATGGGACCGAGAAAAATCACTGGTAATCATAGGTTTTTTTTACTACTAAGATTGCATGTCTATGTTACGGGAATTATATATCAACGTACATGAAACTCCCTTTTGTGGTTGAGCAGGATGCGGTGCCATATTCTCAGATGCTCCCTCCCGGGCGTCGAGAGGCTGCAAAACGTCGACGGGAGGAGGCAGAGTCTTCAAGAAGAGTAGAGACTGACGACCATGATAGTAGCCCTCATGAAATGCCCCATCAAGTCGTAGAGGATGAGATTTTGGACAACATGGTACACCATCTATTTTCGCAACCGGTTCAAGGAGAAGGTCACTCTATGAAGCCAGATGATCCACTATATGTAGCATCATCTACTCCATTGTATGAAGGTTGTACGTACTCCGTTCTTCGTGTGTCCCTCGAGATATTTAACTTGCAAACAATTTATGGATGGAGTAATATCAGTTTGGATGCGTTATTGAAGTAGGTATCAATTCAGTTTGGCTTATATATGAATCATAATATTAATTGTTAATTCTATTTTGAAATCAGACAGAAATATATGTTGGTGGTTTTTTAACTCACTTTTAAAAATATATGTAGGTTATTATCACAAATGCTTCCAAAAGGAAACAATTTTCCAACTAAGAGAGAGCAAGCAAGACATTACTTGACATCTCTGGGAGGCCTCGATTATGTCAAGATCCATGCATGTGTCAATGATTGTGTCTTATTTCGTGGGATTCATAAGTTCGCACGAGAGTGTCCTGTTTGTGGCGAATCAAGATACAAAGTGGAGATGAAGGCAATGGATATGTCTCGTAAGGTTTTGCGACATTTTCCGATTGTTCCACGTATAAAACTTATGTTCAAGTGTAAGTCTATTGGAAAGCTCATGTCATGGCAAGGTCATCGTTCAAGTGATGGAAAATGGAGGATCCCTACAAACACACCCGCATGGCAATATATAGATAATTTGTGGCCCGTTTTCAAAGAAGAGCCAAGAATTTTGAGATTTGGTTTAGGTATGGATGGAATCAATCCATTTGGCATCAAAAGAACATCATACAGTGTATGGCCAGTGGTATTGGTGAACTATAATATTCCTCCATCCATGGCAATTAAAAAGGGACATGTGATGTTGTCCCTTCTGATTCTTGGAAAGCACAAGGTAAAAAACATGGACATTTACTTAGAGCCTTTGATTGAAGAGTTAGAAATGTTATGGGAAGGTATTGAGGTGCAAGATACAAGTGCATCTGCATCCTCTAGAGATTTCACATTGAAGGCCATGTTGTTGTGGACCATGCACGACTTTCCAGGATACGGAGAGTGTTCAGGTACATGTATATAACTCTATATTTGAAATTCAAGACTTGAATCAATTGCATTTTATTAATTCACTTGTTTTTTCAAGTTTAACCACGTTAGGATATCATGCATGTCCTATTTGCGGTCCCTCTCTAGTTTCCTCTAGGCCGGCACATTTAGAGAAGGTTATCTATAACAATCATCATCGATTTCTTCCTATTGACCATCCCAAATATGTTCTCCCTACTAATGGAATGATTCCACAATCTCTAACCATTCGAGATTGGAAGGAGAGATAGATTAATGCCGACAGCCACCCTCCACTCGGCATGAGTCGGTAAGAAGTGCATTTCTCTAGATTGACTTTAAAGTATTTAGCATGATGAATTGTTTGCATAATATATTGTTTGTTTGTTAGGTTCTCTATATTCTTTCGTCTTTTGTACCGAACTGAACTCAAGATCAATCACCTGTTGGACCCCATGTACATATTTAAAAATGTTGTATCTACATTATGGGATCACTTGATAGGGGCTCGTGATTCAGTTAATGTAAGGGAGGATTAACGTAACATTGGTTGCATGAGACGAGCCTGGCCACGCATTGGACCCAGAGGAAAGATTGAGCTACCCCATGCACCTTGGATGTTGTCAAAGAATGAGGAAAAAATAGTGAAGGAACAAATATATAGCTTTCGAACACCCATAGGATGTATGAGATGTCTCAAGGGAGCCTTCATAAAGAAAAAGAAAAGAGGTGTGGAGCAACTATCTGGTTTGAAGTCCCACAATTAGCACAAAATGATTCAAGTAAGGGTATCTCTAACCATGAATATAGTAATTAGTGGAGTAACTATGTGTAAACTTTGGGATATGATGAATTTTTCCTCAACTAATCATTTGATCTATGAATATTGTTTACATTCAGTTCGTACTTCCTACTAGCATATCCCATTGTGCCTCCAAAGATGTATGTGATATCATTTTGCAAGATGGGAGAGCTTCTGAGGTGTGTATACATTGTATTTTTTCATTATATATCTTTGAATTTCTACACAAAAATAAACAATTCTCAAATACATCTTGACATATACGTGAGCTCGAAGGAAATTGATCCAAACACATTGCAAGATGCTCGAGTATTATCTGTTGAGGTGGTTTGTTTGGTGGAGGAAATTTTTCCTCGATCCATTTTGACTACTCAATTACATTTACTCGTACATTTGATTGATGAGATCGTACTTTGTGGGGCAGTTCATGTAAGGTGGATGTTTTTTCTTGAGTGCTTCATGAAAACCTTGAAAGATTTTGTGAGGCAAAAAGCACGGCTTGAGGGAAGCATGGCTGAGGGTTGGTTAGTGCAATCATCCCTTGTTTATATCTCTGAATAACTTGCTGAAGTGGATCCCTCTCAACCACGACTATGGAAAGATGATGAAGACTTGAGGATGACCTCTATAGTACCTCAAGGAAAAGGAATGAGTAAAGTGCTAACAAAAGAAGAACTTCGTAAGTTAAATAGTTTTTGTGTGCTCAATAGTGTTGTAATGAGCAAATGGGTGACACTATATAATGAAGCAAGGACAAGAAGAAAAAGTGAAAGATAAGAATTCCGCACTAGATATGGACGTAATGTCTCATTTCCAGATCATCTAAATGCGCTCCCACATCATATTGATATAGATTGGTTATATGAGGAAATGGAGAGAATGGAAAAAGAGGAGGAAATTAATATATCTCAAGAAGAGTGAGAATATGCACGAGGTTGCTTATCAAAGGTGAGACATACTATCAATTAATTTGTTTCTATAAGTTTTATTTTATATAAATAATTGACATGTTTGATCTTTTATCTTTTACTACTAGTGCACATTATTCAATGCACTTTGGTGTGAGGGTAAACATCTTCGAACTCAACGTATCGATGAAAAGACAAATACCCAAGATTGTGGTGTCCTTGCTCACTTCAAGGCTGCCAATGGTACCATGGAAGGTTATTGTGGCTTGATCCAAGATATTCTGAAGCTTGACTTCAGACGATTCTTTATATATGTACTGGATGTGAAGTGGTTTAAAGAAGTGGTAACAAATGGTGAGCACTGCACAATCAGACGTCATCCAAGTGGTTTTGTAATCATTGACTCTACAAAATTTCACCAAAATAAGAATGACACATTAGTACTACCTCAACAATGCGAGCATGTATATATGCAAAGACTAATTTTTTTATATATATACATGTGATACATATACACAATATAATAAGTACTTAAGTTTTTTGCTTTTGTTTTTCAAATACAGGTTGTGTATCATCCAATGGTAAACAATAACCGATGGTGGTATGTCATCCCTATATCTAATCGTTCAAAATCAATATATGGTAATATTACCGACATGGAGATAGCAGATGACAATCCAACAATTAAGGATGATGTGCATGATGACACCATAATGGATGATATGCGTGATATAGTATAAGATGAACCTCGCGAGGATGTTCAAGGAAGCGTAGAAGAAGACAATAATGTGATTGTCGATGATATTGATGAAGTTATTGAGCAATATAGCAACACATCTAATAGTGGGATAGACTTGTTTGTTTCGTTACCTCTTGGTAACATAGACCTAGAAGTAGATAGTTTAGCAAGGGCTAATCTCATTGAAGATGAGATGGATCATTCACTGTAACATACTTAATTTGCTTATTGATTCAATGTGTATTCCTAATTCTATGCTTTTTATCATGCGCACACATGCATACTCAAGAATCTATAGTCAATTTTAAAGCTAAATTGAATTTTCCATAATAAAAATGAAGTATCTTTTATCATCTTCAAGTACATAGAGAAATTACGAGATACATATTGCAATGCTTGCTACTAATTGTAAGGTTTTTGTCACTTGCCGCTAATTACTTATATCAGGCTTGTCAACTGGAGGAACTGCCATTCATTAGAGAGCAATGAAAAAGTAATTATTAACTCTATTTTTTTAATTCAATGATTCAATGTGTATTCTTAATTCTATGGTTTTTATCATGCGCACATGTGCATGCTCAAGAATCAATTTCAGGTGGTTAAATAATTATTAACTTTGGTTTTTCAATTATGTGAATTGCTAATTTTAGGTGGTTAAATAATTGTACATCTGCTGGCGCATCTATATTAGCATCTATTTGCACGGATATATAGACGCAAAATTTGTGTCTATTTACACGCACGTTTACACGCATTTATAGACGCGCCCAACTTTGCGCGTCTAATGTGCGTGTCTATGCCTCGTTTTTGTTGTAGTGGTTGGCTCTCTTGCTCAAACCTTGCCATGATACCACAATCTATTGTGGAGCACATTCTGTCAATATGCTCCACGCAGAAATGTCATTTACGCAACCATGCTGCACTATATATTTTGTATTGTACATTGAAACACTCAATTAGTTGTCGCATATAAAATATAGATACGACAAACCCTAAACACATCATCACCTTTGGACTACATCTCCTTGAGAATTCCCACTCCTCGGTTGAGACTTCCACCCCTTCGCGAGATGCTACGGTCAAAGCTCCATGCAACCATCGTGTTGACATAAACCACGGCATCTCCTCCATGCCCTCGAGATATCAAATTAGATGATGGCACATACTACATCGAAATTCAGATCATGCTTACTCTCGATCTTTCCTAGCTTGTTGGTACCTAGGGAGCCACGTCTCCATAGAGACATGGTGCAACATACAAAAGTGATTCACTTTCTCCTCCATTGTAGCATCCATTCTTTTTTTCTACCTCATTTCCAACTACCACATCTCCGGTCAGTCTATCATCGTCCTTCAACAACCATAGCATACTATTGTCTGAATCCACTATTGATAGCCATTGTGAAATATGCACTAGCGCCTCAAACACCAACCAACCTTCAGCTATGCTACCTTCTGGCCGAGTTGTCGCACAAAGCCTTTCAGGGTTTTCATGAAGTGCTCCAAGAAGAATATCCATCGTGTATGTACAGGTCCAGCAATCTCCACTTCATCTATAAGAAGCACAAGAAGGTGGATTTGTTTCGTGAGCATGCTGGTAGGTAGGTATTTCTCAAAGAGATAGACTGTCTCCACTGCTCCCCGCCTCACGGATTTAGTAGAGGATATCTTAATCTCCTTCTGTGAGATCCATTGCACTAAAGTCGACAACCTGTAAAATGCCCCGCATATTTCTGGAGTAAGGCATCCTGCAATCGTGATCAATAGTACAAACTGCCACAAATGAGAAAGCATTATGAACAATGACTACACTCCAAATAGCAAAATACGCATGCCACTTACAATCCATTCGTAGTATAAACCTGACATATCTTATGCCAATCATGGGATTTTAGCTCTGATAATTGGTCATCTTTAGAAAAGGCAGACACACACAACGAAGGAAAGCCATGGTTTTAAGATATAAACTTCCTTCTTATCTTATTGCTTTCTCATGGCAATATCTAATTAGGGCCAAAAACGCTTCAAAAAATGCACTTTTGTTAATCACGGGATTAAGGAAAGGGCCAAAGAGAGTTCACCACGTGTGCAAGAATATGGTATTCTTGTCTCCTCTTTTTTAGAGATAGTGGAGTCCATTTCGTGATTCTCTCTTCTTTTTTAGCCAAAACCCCTAAAGTCTGACATGTTTTGGAGTCCCAAAGACGTTATTTACTTACAAATCTGACAAAATACATGACAGAGATGTGATGAAATTAATAATGAGTTTTTTGAAAGTCGGGAGATCTTTCAATATTGTTTTTGGCGCCCAATACATACTCGTTTGGGTTCTTGGCGCTACTTTTTAGTTCATTCACCCCTCTTTGAGCTTCTTTCTCTGCGCTTTCATTCTTTTCATGGCTTCCTCCAGGTGCCCTTCTCGTTTAATACACTCTTGCACAGTCTATAGCCAGGGAGTAGATGGAAATTTTGAGCCCAAAACCTTTGCTGTAAACGATTGGGTTACCATGCTGCCATCTTGCAAGGGCTCTCATAAGGTGAAAAGAAGGAAACGAGAAGATATAAAACATCACTGGAAGGGGCGTATCATTGCCTTCAAAATTATGCCCAAAGGCTGGTTTGTCAAGGTGCAACATGTTTACATGGCCAAGGATATGCACTTGCCTCCAAACGAACGTGTTTCCCAACAAACACATTGTAAGTTATAAGTTGAATAACGTATATAATTATTTTCCATTTATGCAAGTTCTAACAAACGGTTCGTCATTGTAGATATCTTTCCGTCAACAAGTATTGAATGGCAACCTGTGGAAAGCCTAAGTGGAACTTTCCATGCCATTCATAAGGGATTGGCAGACATTATTTATGCCGATCAAACTGTGTCTTTTTATAGTGAATGCAAGGTTTTTATATATTATGCACAGTATGTGGTTCCCTCTAAAGCGGATAGGTATGGGAATATCGAAGATTTGCCATTGCCAAGTCTTTCATCTCTAAATTGGGAGATTCCTGACAAGGTAACAGTGCAAAGTTTCAAATTCAAAATATCTCAGGATATTAAGAAGTCCATGACAGCTGGAAGGATCTCAAGAAGAATACGTTTATCATGGTTTGTACCCCTCCATATCTTCGTGGCTTGCTTCAAAACAGCAAATTTACAAAGAATGAAGGTATCCTGGTTAAGTAGAAACTTTTCGGAAGAGGATTTGGACAACACTATAGGGACGCATTGGAAATCTAGAGAGTGCGATCATAAAGGTGATATCTTGAGGTGCAGTGCATGCCCTCAATCCTTGGCTTTGGCTTACAGTATCCCTCGCCAAAATCTCGCTTTGGCCTTTGAGTACAGGCGATACAAACTAAGATTGGGTGTTTGGGTTCCCTTGGATTCTGATACAGAGAACACACCATATGAACTTGTGGTGCACGTTTTTCTGCATGAAGAAGTAAAGAAGGTGAGTGTTACTTCCAATTGGAGTCTAAAAGATGTGAGGGATACATTGGAATTGCTAGACAATATATCCCCTACATACAAGTTCAAAGTGAATGGTGTAACAATTGGTAAAAGAGCCGAGCGCTCTTTCTTTTGTACGAGTTGTTTGTCTCCCACAATTGTGAGTTTGGGGCCTTAAGAATGAAAACTTGGCAGGAATTTATCTCAATAGACTGTCCTTAAGATATTTTTAAATGGGAACTTCATAAGCTATCGTGAAGCAAGTCGCCTTTCGAATGTGTATAAATAAAATGTACATTGCATCCGATTTACAAGTGAAAATTTTCATTGCACAATGAGGTACAAAAATTGCATAAAAATGTAGAAGGCCAAAATAATAAGGCTCGTGTATAAAATGTACATTGCATTCGATTTACAAGTGAAAATTTTCATTACACAATGAGATACAAAAATTGCATAAAAATGTACAAAGCCAAAATAAAATGGCTCGTGTATGCTTATGTTTGCTATTTTCATTCTTTATCGATTTCTTCAAAGATATTTTTTCTCACGGGGCCTTTCTTTGATTGTTGGAAAAATTTGACCTTTACAGGTAGTCTCCTTTCTTGGGGCTTAAGAGGGGATGGATCAAATTTAAGAGGAGAGAGCACTGGCATTCCTTTTTTCTTAGACTCTGCAGCAGTGGTCCCACTGCCTTTTCCCTTGCCCTTGTCTTTACCATTGCCATTGTCCTTACCCTTTCCCTTGACCTTTCCCTTGCTTGTGCCCTTGGCCATTGATGTATTGGGAGGAAGAGGGGAGTCAGGATCATATGGTGTGATTGCTTTGTCTAGAATCAGCTCGATGCATCTCTCCCTTATCCACCAAATATATGATTCAGGATAGTCTCTACACTGTAAGAATAAATGTTATAAGTTAGTGAAAAGACATCATGATAAGGGTTACACAAACATCAAATGAAATAAACTTACATTCACTCCCTCTATTTGTAACAGCTTTGAATCCACTGTTCTGCAAATGTTTGAGATAACTCTCCATCCACAAGAATGCGCATCGCTTTGCAATGGGACTTCTTGTAGAAGAAAAGTATACGGCCTTTGAGGATCAGCAAGATCCTCGTATGTTGTATCCAAAAAGGTAGAAACGAGTCTAGCAGCACTGCAAAAGGAAGCTTTGTAAGTTCAAAATATTATTTATAAAAGAAATCAAAGAAAGTAATTTTCTTCCAACATACATCCGTGCTTGACCGTGAACACCGCTGAGAGAATTCATAAAGATAATTTCCCTTGAAAGACAATTAATGTAGATGAGACTCCAATGCCCTCTGCAAATTCATAAAAGAGGTGAGTAGAAGGGTGAAAGCAAATGAACATAAATTCTCCTCTACAGAAAAAGAAAAATACCTTTCTACATAAGGGAAAAAGATGTGGTAATTTCTCACACTATCGAAGCTACGAAAAAATGGTAAAATATTAGAACCAGATTTTGCAAAAAGTCCCACAGAGAGAAGTGGATCCACAATGTATATGGTTCTTCGGATATCGAGAGTGAGAGAGGACACCAATGCCCTGCAGATAATAGCAAAAGCTATTCAATACCAATTTCATCCAAAATATAATTGAAAAGACTTAACTTATGTAACAAAAAACCTTACCTTATGCAACAAAATACCACGGAGTCAGATAGTTGGACATCCCTTTTTTCCAACATGGGCTTGTCCTCGGGAGATATACTAAGATATTCCTCCTCAGATTCCCCAGCAACATTCACAAGAATTTGCCCATACACTTTGCCCATCCTCTCGCTGTTGACGGGAGCAAGTGATGCGGCTTTCCTCTTGTAAACATCCTCTTCAGTTTCAAACATCTCTTGATTTTCTTCACTCAAGAAAGCCTCCTGCTGGGTGGCACCCTGCTGGGTGGGACCCCTTGTAGGGTAAAGGTCACTAACATCTTCAACTTTAAGCTTTTTCTCTTTCCTAGACAATTTTGGGGGAATGTTGAGGATTTCAAAGGCTTTTTGATCATTGGAAGGCAAGGGCCTCAGGACTTTGTCAAACCTATACCTCACTCTGCTAATGATGCTGAAATCTTTATTCATAAGGGTGATCCTATGAGCATGGGCGGCAGCAATGTAAGCGTCGTTCATGAAATCAATAACAAAATCTTCTGCAGCCTCTTGCAGGGCAAGAATGGCTGAGAGTTGCCACCTCTTATTTAGACCAGAGACAGTTGCCACTTGAGACAATCTATCAGAGATCTCTTTAACCACCCTTATAAAAGCAGCTTTTGGAATGACATGCTGGGTAGCTCTTTGGGCTTTCCTGATTTCACTGAAACATCTTTGCATATAGAAGAACCTGGACTTCCTCTTTCTCTTTTCTGACTTGGGGTGTTCAGTGGCTTCAGCAGATGTGGGCTCAGGTACCATTGAAGGGAATGAATCTTTCACAGGGTAAGCCTCATCCTTTGCTTCCTCAACTTCAGGTGAAGTAACATTTATGGAAGATGTAAGGACAACACCTGGTGTAGGAGGGATTTCTGTTCTTGAATGCTCTGGAGCCTGTGATGGACCAGCTTCTTCTACCCCCTTAGATTCATCAAATTTTAACTTTCTTCTACCCCCACTGTCCTTCCCATCTAAATACACTCTTCTTGCAGTTTGCTTTGTCCTTGCCATCCAGAAAATGAAAAAAAACAACCAGGACAAGATGAGAAGATGATACGGCGCGAATAGATGTCGGAGATGACAAGACGATACGGCGCGATGAGAAGCGAACGCACAGACTGCTTTAGCGCCCTCGCTCCGTATCGGAGATGTGAAGATGATACGGCGCGATAAGGAGATTGCGACCACACTGTTCCAGCGCCCTCGCTCCGTATCAGAGGTGAGGCGCCGATACGGCGCGATTAGGTGAAAGCGTGAAGGCCGTTTGGACGCACTCGCTCCGTATCAGAGGTGAGGCGCCGATACGGCGCGATTAGGTGAAAGCGTGAAGGCCGTTTGGACGCACTCGCTCCGTATCAGAGGTGAGGCGCCGATACGGCGCGATTAGGTGAAAGCGTGAAGGCCGTTTGGACGCACTCGCTCCGTATCAGAGGTGAGGCGCCGATACGGCGCGATTAGGTGAAAGCGTGAAGGCCGTTTGGACGCACTCGCTCCGTATCAGAGGTGAGGCGCCGATACGGCGCGATTAGGTGAAAGCGTGAAGGCCGTTTGGACGCACTCGCTCCGTATCAGAGGTGAGGCGCCGATACGGCGCGATTAGGTGAAAGCGTGAAGGCCGTTTGGACGCACTCGCTCTGTATCAGAGGTGAGGCACCGATACGGCGCGATTAGGTGAAAGCGACAAGGCCGTTTGGACGCACTCGCTCCGTATCAGAGACGACACGCCGATACGGCGCGATAAGGAGAAAGCGACTACGCCGTTTGGACGCCCTCGCTCCGTATCGGCACACCTCTTTTTTCTTGCGGAAAAGTGTACACGTCGGATAAATGACCACTTATATACCCAGGTAAATCATGACACGTGTCAGACACGTTTTCGATACTGATTGTGCCACGTGTCTGCATTAATGGTCCGTATGCTACGTGTCAACTAATTACGGGTCCACTTGTTCGCCACGTGGTTTTCGCACACGTGTTACCCAACGGATACTGCCAGGTGGCATAATCTGCGCCTACATAAGGGTGTGTTTCGTATCTGTACGGTTTTTTTGGTTTCTGACCTTTGTCTGTTTTGCTGATACGGCGCGAGAGCGACCTTTGGCTTTCTTCGCTTTTCTCTCTTCGCTTCGTTTTGGAGGTTCTGTAGATCTAGTCTTCTTTCAGTGTTCCTAAAGCTCGTGTGACCACTTTTGTTGTGGCTGTAGCACTTCTTACTGGGATCGCCGATACGGCGCGAGGGGGCCTTTCCGTCTCAATCGTTTCTCTCTTATCGCGCCGTATCGTGAGAAGTTAGAAACATGTCTGAACCCATACTCTAGTCTTCTTTCAGCGTTCCTGAGGCTCGTGTGACTACTTTTGTTGTGGCTCTAGCACTTCTTACTGGGATCGCCGATACGGCGCGAGGGGGCCTTTCCGTCTCAATCGTTTCTCTCTTATCGCGCCGTATCGTGAGAAGTTAGAAACATGTCTGAACCCATACAATCCACGGTTTTTTCAGGAACTGGTAAAAGAAGAAGGCTTTCAAAAGGCTCAAGTTCATCAACAGCTGATCAGCCTGTGCATTCCTTTTCCTCTCCATCCTCTGCCACCAATGTGAGAAAGCCAAGTACATCTCCAGGGAAGCGAACGCCAGTAGTGAGATGTCAAGGAGTATCAGAGCTCATTGATATCACTCCATCAGAGAGGCTACTTGATTTTATGCTTCAGAATGGAATGGATGTCTCATTCTATGGAGTTGTGAAAAATATTTTTAATCCTGATTGGGAACTTGACAAAGTTCTGAAATCTTGTGAAAATTTTATTATGGAGGACTTTTTGGATTTTGAAACTCTTGCAGGTCCTTCTGTTGAAGTTGGCACAATTGAATATGTCCATATTCCCATTGGGTCAACAGGAAATGAAAAGAAAGTATTTACTAGAAAGTGCAAGGCTCACTCTCTGGAGAGGTTTCAATTAACAGACATATTTTGCTGCACTCATTCCAGAAACTGCAAGATGATGAGAAAATCTGCTGCTTTTATTGTATTCATCCTTGTCAAATACCCTATGAAAGCTGAGGAGCAACAGTTGGAAGGAGCAAAGACTGCCAGCTTTTGCATGTTGGATGATCTGGCAGATGAAAGGGAAACAGAGGAGGTTGTAGATACAGATTTTGAGGCTTCCATTGCTGAGAATTTGGATGTTGCTCACTTCAAAGCTGAGACTATCATTGAGGAGAGCCAAGGAGATACAAACCCTCAACCTGATGAGAGTTCTCACCATATTGTTCCTTCCCTGCCATGTATACCTTTCAAGGACAAGGAGTACATTTTACTCTCAGATATTCAAAAACTTTTTAAACTCAGGGAAGATTATTGTCTTGCAATTATTGCAGAAGCTTTTGATGCTGCTAATGGGATAATTGACACAGAAAATGAATCAAAGGAAGAGATTCTGAAGCTTGATAAAGAAACTCTAGATGATAAGTTTATTGATGCTGGTGAGGCATTCTCTCTTTGTTTTGAAAAGGCCAAAGAAGCTGAAAAAGAGTTGAGTATTACTGATGAGGACTTCGATCGCATTCAAAGCGAGCTCGGCATTTCCAATTTTGGAAGAGAGGAGTCTGAATATGTTAAAGAATTGACTAACACCAATGAGACAGCATCATCAATTAATTTATGGAATCCATTTAAATTGGAGTACGATGAAAATCAAGTGGTAAGATAATTTTGAATTTGCTTTTACACATTGGTAGGTTTACATTTCATGCTCATTCAGTATGGGTTTTATTTGTAGTTGGAGATTGCCGATACAGATAACTTCTTGGGGCGTGCCAAAGGATCGAGAATTGCTAGTAACACCACCAAAGACATTGCACTCGGCCACTACTTGGCCAGGATTGACCCTGAATCCTTTTTTGTACTTCATAGTAGTTTCTCAGAGGACGCAGCATGGCCGATACTTTGTATTAAAGCTCTTACAAGGCTTCTAGGTTTCTCAGGATTACAATATAATGCCCACAAAATAATGTTTTTGGAAAAGACTGCAGCAATTAGGATTTTTGGCTACGGTCCAGGTTACTCTGCTTCTAGAGCAGGATACTTTTTGGCGTTTTCATCCTACGCCTTAGCTGCAGGCAGAACTGATGTAAAATCTATAGCTGGCTACAAGAGAAAAAAATTTCTACGTTATAGAGGAAAGATTCCCGAGGAGGAAGAGAATGTTAGAGTTTTGGAAAGCTAGCTTTGTATATATTCTTTCTTATATATAAAAGTGCGATTGCTCATGTGTCATTGCCGTCTTTTATTTGCATTCTTTGAAGTTGTCGTCGAAAAAACCAGTTGAATAGCTCCTCCAAAGCATTGCTTTTTGTACCTCCTCCCCCATGCCTTGTGCCTCGAAAATACATTGTGCGTGCTTGATAGTGGGATTTTTCCATGCCTTGGTTGCTATAAGTTGCTAAGGGGCCATGCTCCTCCACAAAGAAAGGTCCATGAATATGAAGAATATGCTGCAATACAAAGTAACACAAATTTTATACCAATTGAAAAACTTTTCAAAATAAGCCGATATTAAATAATTATTACTTTACCAGATAAAAAGTGATATCTTTTTCTCCCCATGCCTCTTTTATCGCTTGAACAAGCTTTGTGATTGATCTTTTGAACTCTTCCGCATATGTATATGTTGTCTTATGTTGCCTGAGGAGTTTCAGAAAAACATCAAGGTGTATCCAGACCTCCATTCTAAGAAACGCAAGCCTCGGCGTGCTTGCAACATTTGTTGTGATGTCACATAGCTCTCTCCAACACTCCCAAGCTGCATTCACCTGCTTTCCTGAATGGTTTCCTAAGAATCGTCTAGCTTTTGAGCCTCCCATAGAGACATCGGCCAATATATCTCTTGTTTTTCCTGAAAGTATTGGATCCTTTCTCAAGCGAACTTGGCCCCCATGAAATCCCATTTTCGATAGCAATGCCTCGCATTTATCAATACACTCATCTGATAAAGATAATGGCTTAATGGAATATGCATAGTCAAGATGCAACCTGAGAAGCTTATCGATTATTCTAATCTCTGCATGCAAAGTACAAATATGAACATTCTTAAGAGAGATGGAAAGAATGGGATCCCAGATGTCTTCTATGTTTTTAAATTTACTCAAATCTATAGAGTCTCTATTTGGGGCTCTTCTTACTGGTCGCAAACTACTCCAATCTTTGGATCCAACACTTTCCATGCAATAAATGCAAGGATATTTTGCATTTGCACCATTACATATTCCAAGCATACATTTGATAGTTTTCAAATCAGCACTCATATGCCATTCCACATTAAATTTACCAACCCCATCAACTACCAACATTTCGCCTTCACTTTGAGACTTAATGATATTTGGAATACCTGTATGGTTGAACAACCATTTCAACGTTTGATGATTTTCAATTGGTACCTGGGCTGCACCAATCCACCAAATCTCCATCTCGGATTGGATCTTATGCAATGGAGCTTTGCCCTCGCCATTGCCATGGTCCAATGCCATGTTCATGAGGCAAATGCTAATTCTTTCCATCTTTTGTCCCTTTTGAATCTGTGCTTCATCCAACTTCAAGGCAAACTTTAGAACACCATAACTTTCTTCTACTGTGATTTTATACATGTGAACCATTGCAATTTGCACCTTTTTTAGATCAAGCCATATATTGTTAAACTCATTGTAATCAAAAATTGCCTGTTTTTTTTGTTTTTCATAGGACATAGACCTTTTGATGTGAAAGTAATCTCCAAAAACATGTGGAATCTTGCGATTCATGGAAATTCTTGCAGTGGAAACTGCAAGGGCTCGGGGCAATCCAAATATAGTTACCCTATTGCGTTTAAGATTTTTAAACCATAATCCAGAGATAGCACGGTAACCTTTCCGACTTATACCCACAGTATCGCATGTCTCTACGATTTCATTTGCTTTCACTGTGCCTTTTAAATCCTTCACTAACTCTCTCAGAGTTGGACCTCTCAAATCCACATTTTCTGGTGACTTAAGAATCCTCAAAATGTCTTTCTTATTCATGGTTTCCTTCAAAAGTTTGATTCTTTCCTCATTCTCTCGGATATTTATGCCTAATATGTTAGAGACATATTTCTTTGTAAGATTTAGTCTTCTTTTCTTTGCTCTCTCACACAAGCTGGTTATATTTTTTAACGGTCTCTTCCTCTCTCTTAATCCTACTGGAGTTTCTCTCAAGCGTATTAGCTTATTCTGCAATGAATTGTTAAAATTTTTCAAAATATCAATCTGACTTGTCAACTCTAAAATTTTTGTTTGTGTAGTTTCTAGTGCTTTTTTCATTTCATGCACTTGAGCTATATATGTGTAAGATGCAGAGTATAACCTCATACAGTAGCCAAGCATTCCATTGTAACCTTCTCCAGCATATCTTATATAGTCATGGACATTCAAAAAGGAGGTGGTTTACCTGTAGAAGGATCCCTGGGATAGATATTTCCATCCACCCACAAATCTATATGCTTCATTCCTTGTGTTCGCAACCTGTTGGCTTCAATCTCATCTATCAATACTCGATGATGTATACTTCTCCAAGATGTGTAAGTCGGATCTAGCTGAATAGATAGCTTGTATTTACGTGTGCTTGCGCCTGTGTTATTTGAAGTAGTATTGCTAGACATTCTGGCAAATGAACCGAGCAAGAATCTCACAGTGATAGAAAGCAAGTGCAGCAAAAGGAATGGTAAAAGAGAATAGTGTATAGAAAGAAAACGCGGGAGCAAACAAATGCGAAGTTCGTACGAAAATCTCGAAAATACAAAATCTCTCGAGTTCCAAGACAATAAACGGCCGAAAAGGTGACCCCTGACCCGGATTAAAAGATGAGGGCAATTAATGGCCGACCTTTTCAATGAACCAAATATTCTCTCATTAATCACATCTGGACAACCAAATTTAGAGGTTTTATTCTTCCTAAACCTCAACTAATTAGCAACTTAATCACTTTCTTACAAGTGCCATTTTTGAAGCGTTTTTGGCCCTAATGTTGAGAGAAAGAGAGAGGGGGTGGAGGAAAAAGAGAGAGCTTTATTGAAAGAGAAAAAGAGAGAGAGAGAGAGATTGAGGCGCTTGACGCAAAAATATGATCGGTTTTGTCATTGAATGTATCCTAATGAGCATAATATTTGAGAAACACTAGATGTGTAACAGTGGCTAAATCACGAGGACTTGCAACCTCTTCATCAAGTTGATGCTAAATTTATGACCATTTGTCACTTTTGATTTGAGATTGTATATAAAATATAAAGCGTATGCAAGTATCACGAAAGAATAAATTTAAATTGTATGAAGGGTCTAGGATTCAAGATAACAAGTATTGAGTATTATCTTTTAAAAAATAAAGAGATAATAATTGGGAAAAGAAGGAGGAGAATGTCTTATATAATCACATGTGAGCTAGCTTTACGGCCATTACACATAGGGAACTATCTTCCCAAGTCGACTTGCTCGGGCCAACAGGAGAAGGGCAAAACCAAAAAGGGGTGCCCCCCTCTTACACACTTTGGGTGCCTAGCAAGTCCAACAAGGGGGGTATTGAATGCTCCCTCTGCCCTACTTCAACATTCCACAGGGTGGGGGAGCTCCCCCGTCCAAAGTCGTCCATAATAGAGCACTTTGGGTCCTTCAGTCTCTCTCGCTAATCACATGCAACATGCAAGGTACCTCCAAAGAGGTTGCTTCTCTTTGCATCAGGTTGTTGCATCTAGTGTTTAGGTGGGTAGCCATGCCTATCTTTTTATTTGCATGTTGTCTATGTAGACCATGCCTCCTCCCTGTTGTGAGCTAATGGATGGCTTGATTTTTTGTATTTATACGTGCTTGAAGGTTTTTATCTTATCTATCAAAGGTATGCTCTCTCTCTCTCTCTCTCTCTCTCTCTCTCTCTCTCTCTCTCTCTCTCTCTCTCTCTCTCTCTCTCTCTCTCTCTCTCTCTCTCTCTCTCTCTCTCTCTCTCTCCCTCTCTTGCAAATGCATCATGCATAAGCATTCTGCTATTTTTCAATGCCTCTCCTTTGGGGCATCCATTTTTAAATGATTGATTATCTATTTTTAAATTTCTACTTAATCAAATTGTTAATTATTCTGAGTGTAATCAAATTGTAAGAAACACTATGCACTAAAGGTGAAATAAATTGATATGTGTTATTATTTTCTATTCTCTACAACAATGTCAATACGTTCTCTCTCTATAACTTCTTTAGGCATTCTTTCCTCAAAGGGAGAGACATGCATTGAATGGCACATAAATGTTCTACCCTTGGCAGAAATCATTTAATTCATATAATTACTTGCAATGCATGCTCTTAGAATCCAAAAATATTTATAGTTATATTTGTTGTTTTCCTATTTCAGAAACCATGGCTTCTGTTTGTGAAAAAATTTGACGTCTCCTTCCCTTTAAAGGAACGTGTGAGCATGTTTCATTGATGTGGACCTACAACAAAAAATACCTTTCATTGGTAAGACCCAAATGATGTTGACCACTATCTTAAGAGTGAGTATTTAACTATTTACCTTGCTACTCATCCCCCCAGGTGCAATGGCTTGTATATGTATACATTAATTATAAACTAGTTATACATGCAATGATCATGTATATAGATTGTCTCGTAAAGTTATGCATACACTTGCTATGAATTTATTGATGTTGTCTCATAAAATTATGCATGCAATGATCATGTATACAGATTGTCTCATAAAGTCATGCATACACTGACTATGCATACACAGATTGTCTCATAAAGTCATGCATACCATGATCATGTATACAGATTGTCTCATAAAGTTACGCATACAATGATTGTCCTAAATTGGTTATACATACACTAATTATGCATATATTGATATGTATAAACAAGTTATGCTTCATTTGATAATGTCTATACTAAACTTTCATGGTTTGAATATGTATACAATAATTATCCATTGATTATACATGATTTGATCATATATACAGATTGTCTCAGAAAGTTATGCAACTAGAAAATCAACATTATCAGAGGGGTTTTAGTCAAAAGGTCATATCCACTAGGGATTAAAGAGAGAAGGAAATAGAGAATAGGAGATAGAAGAGAAGAAAAAGAATAGACAAGAGGTACACAAAAGAGATACACAAGGTAAAGACAAAGCTCAATGAATCAAAGCACTATGTATTGATAGAACCTAAGAAGATAAACAAAATCCTTGTCCAGGACTACTCGGAAGCAATCTCCAAGCATTAGATCTCTTGGAGCTCCCTAGTAGACCAAAAACACACACCAACCACTAGCTTCTTCTATGTTGCTCAAAAAGAAAACTTGATGGTTTAGTTGGCTCTAAAAGAGGGGTAAACACTAAGACACCGAATCAGAATTCCTCCAGAGTACTCATTTTTCTTCTCCCCGTTCGAAGTGTTGTTTGTTGCCTATAAACTATGATTGTGTGCCACATGATTTCGAAAGCCCCTTCTTTTTGCATGAGATCTCCGAAAACTGGCTGAAAATCAACTTACTTTTTGCATGTTACCTTATTCTAGAAGTTTTCTATATCTTTTTTGAATATTTATAAGAAATAATATCAAAAATAGGCTAAACTTATCCAAAAATCCCGTATTTTGGAACCATCCATACTATAGATACTAACACTAATGACTAATATGACATTAACTCTCTAGATTAATAAGAAAGTTGGATGACGATGCACTTCAGGGTTTTACACACTATGTCGTGTCCATGTAGTGACACAACAATGTGGAAGCCTTTAATAATGGATGGACCATGTAAATAATAATAAACCTCTTAGTCCATTCACATATTGCAAATAACTATATTGGTCAAAGACAAGTGAATGCATGGAGCATAATAAAGTGCCACAACACATTCTTTTGTAATGAGTTTTAACTTGTAACGTGTCCACTAGAATCCTCTAGGACACGTCTTGGTAGTCCATCGGAAGGCTGTCTAGAGAACTCCGCCCGGCACTCCCATGGAATGTTACGGGTTTTGTAATCTAGGTCTTTCCGCGTCTGCCACGTAGCGGAAGTGTCCTGGCCGTTTCCCACTTAGGATCGACCGGAATTAAGGTTTTCTAGTTTGGTCATTAGCTAGCCGCAACTAGCGTCAGACCCGAGCGAACTACTTTACGCAGAAACGCCAGGTCCGAAGCAGATTCACGCTGCACTTGGTTCAAGGAGAATGGGAAACGAGAGGGATGCAATGCTCAACCTCTCTGCCATAAAGCATAGCCCCATTCTGTTCCCCTAAAACAGCGTGAATCGGTTAACAGGTAAATCTAGGTCATCCTTCTCGTTATTTGCTCGGCGATGATGATCATCCCTCTGTTCGTTGAAGATTTTTTAGAGAAGTTCCCGGCTGACCGGGACCACCCATCCATAGGACAGACCCATGGTCCGTCCTCCGCACTTTCCTCGGTTTGTTTTAGTTATGTAATTACCTACCACATTAATTCGACATATATCAAACAGCTTCTTTGATTAACCCTGTTAAGCACTGGTTCCTTCACGTAATCTTATCACAGGACATAAAGAAAACAATGTCAAACAACTTCTTTATTATCATTTTATCCTTTTATCTTTGAAATACAAGGAGTTCCGCCCGTAGGCGTATTCATAATCCGCCCGAAGGCTATCCAGTAATCCACCAGGGATCACTAATCCAAGTTTCCGCCCGTAGACTAGTATGCGGGCCTCGAGATCCAATCCCGAGTCACGTTAGCCTCTTGTGCAGGGCCCGGAAGGCGAGGGATTTACGGCCAGAGCCCCCTCTGGCACCCAAGCGTCCTCCTGCTCCAAGTAGAACTCAACGGAGAGACCTCTCACGGCGGGTTCGGTCCACGTTCCCGGCGCGGTTAACAACCCCCTTGGTTAGGGTCAGGCAGGCAGTCGGGGGTAACTGAAGCTGCCTCTCCCTTCAGGCCTTCAACCTGAAGTATTTAGATATCTTTTCACCCTTTAGTTCATTGAGCAAACAATGCAAACAGTGCTTTCTAAACTCTTACAAGCACAATCAATTCCAATGGTCGTTTAGCTGGCAAACTGTTAAGGAGTGACTCCTTTTCTCCGAATACAACCCGCATTCGATCCGGAATCAATTGCAACTTGGCAAGATTCCTATCTTTCTTGGGTTAGGGTCATACCCTACCAATACTTTAGGTTTTGTTATGGTAGATTCCAGCAACCATGTCGCTTCAATCTATTGATTGGTCAATTGCTTCCAGGCAAATACCTAACTTTCCTTTTCCTTAGCAACTATTTCCCAGGAAAGGTGATGTAACAGGATGATTACTCACCTTTTGTAGGTTAACTTAGCGCAATAACTTGCCAACATCATTTCCAAGAAATGACAAAACTCTCTCGTGGACAAATCTCAAGTCTATGCGATGTTGCAACTTTTTGTACATGTGTTGTATCTATTCCACGGGATCATTTCACCCATTGAATGGCGTATTCAGGTTACAGAATTAACTTCAGGCGAGTAGCAGGGTTTAGGGTGTCTTCTTACCCAACCCATTCCTAATTATATTGGTCCATGGTCCTAGGAATTTCCAACCCAGTCGGAGTTTCATCATTTGAACGAATGATCCTTAGGATAAAACCTTAGATCATTTTATGCATGAGCATCCAATTGATTCGACATCTCGTGAATGTGTGTAAGATCTTTGGGTTTGCGGGTTTTGACTTGGCAACCAGTGAAACTAGGTCGAATTCTTATTGCACTAAACCCTAGTTAGCACTTGAGATACCTATCATATCGACCCAACCATGTCCATAAGAATCCTTGTGGTTTATGTGACTTAGTCAACTCAATATACTTGTCTTGCGTCACGGATGAACCTTTCCTAAAGGTAATAAACTAGATCTAGTGGAGATTAATAGTTACAATTACACCAATACGTGTAAACATGCGATTCACTGCTTCTACGCATCACATGGTTCACAATAACCCTATCCTTCCTTGGTAAGGTAAAAATGCCTGATAATCCTAGACACTAACTTTCCTAGGTCCTACTAGGACTTACATCAAATAGTCATGCCTACAACCTTATTGTCTATACTTAGAATCTTATGCTTTGACTCCTAAATGCGGCTCCTAATGAATGACATTTTTGCATGATGACTATGCAATACGCAACGTTCTCCTAGCTACAATGAAGTTCATACAAAACTACAGCTAGTGATAATTTATTCCATTTTACATGCCACTTGCAAGCCCATAAGATCATTTCCGTACTCTCTTCTATTTCTTTTCGGATAATATCTTATGGGTGTTAACTTTTCCTCATGAAATCATTACGAGGAGGATGTTGCCTAACATGCGGCACATACTTATTCCTACCATGTCTAAGAAGAAAAAATGCACTTATAAATTCCATTTCTTTGCCTAAGTAATATATGTTTAGACTCATTACTTTGATAATGTACCAAAATAGCATCATGCAGCTAGTCTCCTAAGGCGGGCAACCCGTTTCGAATTCATGACATACTTCAACCTTGCCTAACGTTTCAAGAGATACTTTATCAAATGTCTTTTTACCACTGCCACATGCATTAAAAATAAGCGTAAAATGCATTCTTCCCTATGGAACTAAGCGCACCTAATCATTTCTTTAAGCGAAAATAAACTTGAAAGAACCTGAACTTGTGGGCTCAGGGAGATATCCACTTGTATGCTCGGAGATGAACCTCCCGCAGTCGCACCTTGTGTCCTTTTAGGGGCCATCATAGGCGTGGAGGATTTGGGCTCCGGGTTTTGTCCTTACCCCTTTATGGCTCTCTAAATTCCCTCCGAGTCTTGGCAAGTAGTCTCAAAATGTTTACTTCTCCCTTAGGTAAGAGTACCCCTTTATAGGGTATGGGTTTTTAAGATCCCGGAAAGCTCATGGAAACGGGGCTTATGGGACCTAGTGGGAAGGGGGCTTAAGAAAGCCCCCTTAGAATTAAGAAGCTTCTAAGAAGCTTCTAGTCGTCAGCAGCAACCTCGATGGGGGGGGTCGTGATCCAGGCGGGGCGGCAAATTGTGGCTGTCTGGCGGCGAACTATGGCGGCTGGCAGACTGTGGCGGTAGCGCGGCGGCCTCCCTCCAGCTCCGCGACCTCCTGCAGCACGGCGACCTTCCTCACCAGCACGGCCCTCCCTCCAGCCTCCCCCCCTCTAGCTAGGGGGTGTTTATATAGGCATGGGGGGGGAAAGAGGGCCTCCACAGACGTGGAGGACTCCTCCTCATGCAATCTGACCTACTCCTCCTTGGCCATTCCTTCCCACACTCCCTCTCCTCCAGCCATGCATCGGCTGGGGGAAGGGATAATAATTTAAAAAAATTTGCCTTGAATTTATCCAATTGCCCCTTCAAAAAGGGTGTTCCCACGCGGTTTTTACGGTCCTCAACCCCAGCCTCTAATTTACAATGTGGCGGCCTCATTTTTGAGCGTGAATGGTATGGATTAAGCTACCAATAATACGATGTAGGTGATACCCTTGCACAGGATTTACACGGCGTGCGGGAAGTCAATATTTACGGTACGCAGTGTGCGGAAATATTACATTCTCTCCCCCTTAGAAGAATCGAGATGTCCTCATCTCGAGAAAAACTGGGGATATTGAAGACTGAGAGAGCTTTCATCCGTCCAGGTAGCATCCTCTTCGGGATAATATTTCCACTGGACGAGGCATTATTTCAAGGTTCTAGATCTCAATTGTCTCTCCCTGACATCTAAAATCTTTTCCGGTCTTAGTTCAAGGACTCCTTGACTAGGCATTACAATTTGTTGGTCATCAAGTACATGATTTGGGTTGGGTACATATTTTTTTAAGAGGCTAATATGGAATACATTGTGAACTTTTAGGTTATCTGGAAGTTGCAATTTATAAGCATTGGGTCCTAGGCATTTGAGGATTTTATACGGTCCACAATACCTTGGACTTAGCTTCTTGCATTCACCTAGAGATAGAGAACTCTTTTTCAGCCGTACACGAATGAAGACCATGTCTCCTTCTCCGAAGACCCTCTCTTGGCGTTTCAAATCCGCATATGCCTTTTGTCTATCTTTGGCTGCTTGTATATCTTGTCTTATTGACCTTATTTGGTCATCCATGTCCTCCAACATTTGTCTTGAAGCTTCCACCCTTAGGGTAGGATCAGAAAAATTTAGGGGACTTCGACAATCATGACCATGCAATGCCTGAAAAGGCATCATTTGAATGCTCTGCTGGTAAGAAGCATTGTAAGCAAATTCTACTAACGGCAAGTATTGAATCCACCTCTTCGGCTCCCGACAGCAGTAAGCCCTAAGCATTTCCTCAATGATTTGATTTACTCGTTCTGTTTGTCCATCTGTTTGGGGATGGTAGGCAGTGCTAAAACAGAGCTGAGTTCCAATAGCTTCAAAGATAGCTCTCCAGAAGTGTGAAGTGAAGAGAGAGTCTCGATCGCTAACGATCCTTCTAGGTAGCCCATGTAGCTTGAATATTTCTTTGATAAACACTCTAGCAATGTCGGAGGCTTTATAGTTTGTCTTTACTGGAATCAGGTGTGCAACCTTAGTAAGCATGTCAACTACAACCATAATAGAGTTGTACCCTCCTTGGACTTGGGGTAAGCCCACCACAAAATCCATACTGATGAATTCCCATTTCATTTGGGGAATGTCAAGTGGTTGCAATTTTCCTGGCATCATGACATGTTCAGCCTTGATACGTTGGCAAGACAAACATTCGGTGACATATTTGAGAACGTCACCCTTGAGCCTCTCCCAATGATAGCTCTTCCTAACTGCATTAAGAGTTTTTGCATAGCCAGGATGTCCTGCGAAAGGGGAATCATGAGCTTCCCATAATATCTTTTGCTTACGTGACTGGCTTGTTGGTATACATAACCTTGTTCTGTAATAAACAAGTCCATTATCAGTGGAAAATTCATGATACTTGGCCTGTAACTTCAGATTCTGATCCTTGGTAGATATTTCTTTTATCATTGCTTGGTAGGCTAAGTCATGGCATGCTTCCTCTCTAGCTAGTTCGAGTATAGGGTTGCTTGGCATAGATACCTTTGTAGCCAGAGATCTGGCCGTTGATGGATTCTGCAAGATTAGGGAGTTTAGGAATGCCTTGCGACTGAGTGCATCGGCAACTACATTCTCTTTCCCTGGTCGATACTTGATCTCAAAATCATACTCCTCCAATACTTCGATCCATCGACGTTGCCTCATGTTGAGCTCGTTCTGGGTAAAAATCCATTTGAGACTCTTATGATCTGTTACTAGAGTAAACTTGTTACCCAACAGGTAGTGTCTCCAAAGATTTAGAGCATGGATGACAGCTAATAACTCCAGATCATGCGTGGCATAATTCTTTTCATGACTCTTCAATTTCCTTGAAGAGTATGCTACTGGATGACCTTCCTGCATAAGAACACACCCCAAGGCAAGAATGCGGGCATCAGTTACTACCTCGAACTCCTTGTTGAGGTCGGGAAGTTTCAGAATAGGTGCCGATACCAAACATTGCTTCAATTGGTCGAAGCTATTTTGCTCGGGAGTTGACCATGTAATGGAAGTCTGGTTCTTTAGTAAGTCGGTAAGAGGTGCTGCAATCAAAGCATAGTTTTTGATAAAGACCCTATACCATCCTGTCAAGCCAAGAAAACTGCGTATTTCTTTGACGGATACGGGTACTGGCCATTCAAGCACATCTCTGACTTTGGCTGGATCTACTGATATTCCTTCTGAAGATACTATGAATCCTAGATATTCAATCTGACGTTTGAAGAATGCACACTTCTTCATTTTTGCATACAGCTTATGAGACCTCATTGTCTCCAAAACAATCCGTAGTTGAGGTTCATGATCTTCTTCCTGTTTAGAATAGACTAAAATGTCGTCGAAGAAGACAAGCACGAAATCATCAAGATATGGTCTAAAAATATCCTGCATTAATCTATTGAAGGTGGCAGGTGCATTTGTAAGCCCGAATGACATAACCAAGAATTCAAAGTGCCCATATCTTGTATTGAAGGCTGTTTTTGGAATATCCTCATCCTTGATCCTGATTTGATAGTAACCTGACCTGAGATCAATTTTGGAGAAGATCTTTGCACCTTGAAGGTGATCGAGAAGCTCATCTATTCTAGGAATAGGATACTTGTTCTTGACCGTTGATTGATTCAACCCACGGTAATCAATACATAGTCGAAGTGTCCCATCTTTCTTCTTCTGGAATAGAACTGGAGCTCCCCATGGTGAGTTGCTAGGCCGGATGTAGCCTTGGTTTAACAGTTGCTTGAGTTGTTCCTTCAGCTCAATAGCCTCTGGAATGGGCATTCTATAAGGCCTCTTTGCAATTGGCGCAGCTCCAGGTATTAGCCTTATTTCATGATCAACTTCTCTTGGAGGTGGAAGTTCAGTTAATTCCTCAGGGAATACGTCAGCGTATTCTTTTAGCCAAGAGGGTCCCTCATGAGACTCTTGCTTCCGATCTAACTTGTTGAGTTTGATCAAGTAAACAGGTAATCCTTTCCTAACCCCTTTTATGATCCGCGATACTTTGGCTAACCGGATCCTTGGCACTCCCGCTTCACCTTGAGTCGTAACAAACTCTCTTTCAGAGTTTCGGAAAGAAACTTGACCCTTTCCACAGTGGATGTGAGCGTCATTAGGCTTAAGCCAATCCATCCCGAGTAGGCACTCATGGATACCTAAGTTCATGACTCTGAATTTGACTGAGGTTTTCTTTCCTCCCAGATAGAACTCCTCCTTAGCAGTTTGCCTAGCACAAGTTACCTCACGACCGTTTGCCAATTCCACAAGTAGGGTAGGTGCTTCTATTGTGGCTATTCCTAATCTCTTAGCACACGCTGGTGAGATAAAGGAATGTGTACTGCCACAATCAATCAAGGTTTTGAAACCTTTACCTTGATAGTCCGACGGTGTTTGAATTACCGAGAACTGGCGATTCGGCCCCTTCTTGTGTAAAGCGGCATGGACCGTCGCTCTTTCGAAATTCGCTTCCATAGTCGGATCTTCCTCTTCCTCTGCTTCACATCTTTGCCTATTGATAATGCAGGCAGCTCTTCCTCTACCACGGGTGGCGGCTCCTTGACCGCGCCCTGCACCTTGACGGTGTCCTTCGCTAAGCTTGGGACATTGCCTTTTGAAGTGACCGAGTTCGTTGCAGTGGAAACATCGGATGTTTCGGCCATTACTGTGAATAGGAACAAAGTTGCTGACGTTATTTGTCCTTGCTTTCTTCCTTTGTCCCTGATTGTGGCCTTGAACTCTCTTAACCTGGGGTCTGAATGCTCCTCTGTTCGGGTCGCTATAAGACCAATTCTTAATACCCCTTGGTTTAGCTTGCACTTCCTGAATTATAGGTGCCGCTCGAATGAGTGCATCCTGAAGATCTGATGGACGCATAGATTCGAGACGGGTATTTACAGGTGGATTTAAGCCTGCGCAAAATTTGGACACCTGCTGTGTCGTGTCCATTTGTGGCGCATACTTTAACAGTGAGACAAACTTAGAGTAGTATGCGTCAAGGGTGAGTCCTAACTGTTTTAGCTCATAGAACTCATTCATTTTCTGTGTACGATATGCAGGCGGCAAATATCTCCCTTGCACGGCTTGCTTTAACTTCTCCCAGGTAACGGACCCCTCTGAAATCCCTTGATCCCTGCACCATTGTTTCCACCATAGTCTGGCTTCACCGGTGAGTTTTAATTTGGCGAGCATGGCCTGATTGGTAGGTGCAGTACCAGCTGCTTCGAAGTAGTCCTCCATAGATTCAATCCAAATCTCAGCGTCCGACTGGACGAATCTGCCTCTCCCGTCAAACTCGGGTGGCTTTATCTGTTTGAGGAGGAACTTCTTCTCCTGGATCACAGTCGTACTTGATGTAGGGGACGAATTTGGAACATGTACCTGGGGTTGTGCCTGAGTAAAAGTTTTCTTAACATTATTATATGATAATTGACATTAGCTTATCTTTAGTTCAGCTAACTCGTAACTCATGAAGCAACTTAACTTTTTGCAACAACCCTGATGCACAATCGGATAGTGATAAAAAGAAGTCCTTATTTATATTTATATGGCGTAGCCTCATACAACATCTCGTGTGATGATAATCCAATCATTACATTTAGTTTGGGGAGAACAACATTGTATTGGATTTGTCTACAGGAACTGTGTAATAGTAGGGTTTTGGGTCATGAATCTTTAGGAATCGATAATTCATCGGAAGTTCAGGATATCCTTTCCGCTGGAATCCATACTTCCCATGGCGGCCCAATACCTTAATCCTATCAGCTGGAATTACACGGGTTACTTCCTCATATACATATGAGTTCAATTCAACTCTCTGACCTCGAATATGCAAAGTCGAATTTACGTGAGCTTCCACAAAAATGAACAGCTTCACGACTTTCAAATCTTCCAACCACTTGATCCTCTTCAGGTTGGTCTGTAGATAAGCGAACCGGTGGGCAGCTATGTAGTAGATTCCTGAAGACCCCGTCCATCTTCGCTCTATATATAAAGGTGATGGATTATAAATCTGCTCCAGGATGTTCATCATTTCAATTCTCTGCCTATAATGCGGAGAATGCATTGCAGTCATAAACATGATCCGGAACACCAAAAACTTGTTCCACGCCTCGTAATTCTGTAAGACAGTATTGAAGATGAGGAAATGTTTGGACAGGAACAATTTCTTTACTTCCTTTTTAATGAAATCTTTATGAAAACAATTCCATTGTTGGTCGGCTCTGATACCAACTGTAACGTGTCCACTAGAATCCTCTAGGACACGTCTTGGCAGTCCATCGGAAGGCTGTCTAGAGAACTCCGCCCGGCACTCCCATGGAATGTTACGGGTTTTGTAATCTAGGTCTTTCCGCGTCTGCTACGTAGCGGAAGTGTCCTGGCTGTTTCCCACTTAGGATCGACCGGAATTAAGGTTTTCTAGTTTGGTCATTAGCTAGCGGCAACTAGCGTCAGACCCGAGCGAACTACTTTACGCAGAAACGCCAGGTCCGAAGCGGATTCACGCTGCACTTGGTTCAAGGAGAATGGGAAACGAGAGGGATGCAATGCTCAACCTCTCTGCCATAAAGCATAGTCCCATTCCGTTCCCCTAAAACAGCGTGAATCGGTTAACAGGTAAATCTAGGTCATCCTTCTCGTTATTTGCTCGGCGATGATGATCATCCCTCTCTTCGTTGAAGATTTTTGAGAAAAGTTCCCGGCTGACCGGGACCACCCATCCATAGGACAGACCCATGGTCCGTCCTCCGCACTTTCCTCGGTTTGTTTTAGTTATGTAATTACCTACCACATTAATTCGACATATATCAAACAACTTCTTTGATTAACCCTGTTAAGCACTGGTTCCTTCACGTAATCTTATCACAGGACATAAAGAAAACAATGTCAAACAACTTCTTTATTATCATTTTATCCTTTTATCTTTGAAATACAAGGAGTTCCGCCCGTAGGCGTATTCATAATCCGCCCGAAGGCTATCCAGTAATCCACCAGGGATCACTAATCCAAGTTTCCGCCCGTAGACTAGTATGCGGGCCTCGAGATCCAATCTCGAGTCACGTTAGCCTCTTGTGCAGGGCCCGGAAGGCGAGGGATTTACGGCCAGAGCCCCCTCTGGCACCCAAGCGTCCTCCTGCTCCAAGTAGAACTCAACGGAGAGACCTCTCACGGCGGGTTCGGTCCACGTTCCCGACGCGGTTAACAACCCCCTTGGTTAGGGTCAGGCAGGCAGTCGGGGGTAACTGAAGCTGCCTCTCCCTTCAGGCCTTCAACCTGAAGTATTTAGATATCTTTTCATCCTTTAGTTCATTAAGCAAACAATGCAAACAGTGCTTTCTAAACTGTTACAAGCACAATCAATTCCAATGGTCGTTTAGCTGGCAAACTGTTAAGGAGTGACTCCTTTTCTCCGAATGCAACCCGCATTCGATTCGGAATCAATTGCAACTTGGCAAGATTCCTATCTTTCTTGGGTTAGGGTCATACCCTACCAATACTTTAGGTTTTGTTATGGTAGATTCCAGCGACCATGTCGCTTCAATCTATTGATTGGTCAATTGCTTCCAGGCAAATACCTAACTTTCCTTTTCCTTAGCAACTATTTCCCAGGAAAGGTGATGTAACAGGATGATTACTCATCCTTTTGTAGGTTAACTTAGTGCAATAACTTGCCAACATCATTTCCAAGAAATGACAAAACTCTCTCGTGGACAAATCTCAAGTCTATGCGATGTTGCAACTTTTTGTACATGTGTTGTATCTATTCCACGGGATCATTTCACCCATTGAATGGCGTATTCAGGTTACGGAATTAACTTCAGGAGAGTAGCAGGGTTTAGGGTGTCTTCTTACCCAACCCATTCCTAATTATATTGGTCCATGGTCCTAGGAATTTCCAACCCAGTCGGAGTTTCATCATTTGAACGAATGATCCTTAGGATAAAACCTTAGATCATTTTATGCATGAGCATCCAATTGATTCGACATCTCGTGAATGTGTGTAAGATCTTTGGGTTTGCGGGTTTTGACTTGGCAACCAGTGAAACTAGGTCGAATTCTTATTGCACTAAACCCTAGTTAGCACTTGAGATACCTATCATATCGACCCAACCATGTCCATAAGAATCCTTGTGGTTTAGGTGACTTAGTCAACTCAATATACTTGTCTTGCGTCACGGATGAACCTTTCCTAAAGGTAATAAACTAGATCTAGTGGAGATTAATAGTTACAATTACACCAATACGTGTAAACATGCGATTCACTGCTTCTATGCATCACATGGTTCACAATAACCCTATCCTTCCTTGGTAAGGTAAAAATGCCTGATAATCCTAGACACTAACTTTCCTAGGTCCTACTAGGACTTACATCAAATAGTCATGCCTACAACCTTATTGTCTATACTTAGAATCTTATGCTTTGACTCCTAAATGCGGCTCCTAATGAATGACATTTTTGCATGATGACTATGCAATACGCAACGTTCTCCTAGCTACAATGAAGTTCATACAAAACTACAGCTAGTGATAATTTATTCCATTTTACATGCCACTTGCAAGCCCATAAGATCATTTCCGTACTCTCTTCTATTTCTTTTCGGATAATATCTTATGGGTGTTAACTTTTCCTCATGAAATCATTACGAGGAGGATGTTGCCTAACATGCGGCACATACTTATTCCTACCATGTCTAAGAAGAAAAAATGCACTTATAAATTCCATTTCTTTGCCTAAGTGATATATGTTTAGACTCATTACTTTCATAATGTACCAAAATAGCATCATGCAGCTAGTCTCCTAAGGCGGGCAACCCGTTTCGAATTCATGACATACTTCAACCTTGCCTAACGTTTCAAGAGATACTTTATCAAATGTCTTTTTACCACTGCCACATGCATTAAAAATAAGCGTAAAATGCGTTCTTCCCTATGGAACTAAGCGCACCTAATCATTTCTTTAAGCGAAAATAAACTTGAAAGAACCTGGACTTGTGGGCTCGGGGAGATATCCACTTGTATGCTCGGAGATGAACCTCCCGCAGTCGCACCTTGTGTCCTTTTAGGGGCCATCGTAGGCGTGGAGGATTTGGGCTCCGGGTTTTGTCATTACCCCTTTATGGCTCTCTAAATTCCCTCCGAGTCTTGGCAAGTAGTCTCAAAATGTTTACTTCTCCCTTAGGTAGGAGTACCCCTTTATAGGGTATGGGTTTTTAAGATCCTGGAAAGCTCGTGGAAACGGGGCTTATGGGACCTAGTGGGAAGGGGGCTTTCTTAAGAAGCCCCCTTAGAAGCTTCTTAAGAAGCTTCTAAGAAGCTTCTAGTCGTCAGCAGCAACGTCGATGGGGGGGTCGTGATCCAGGCGGGGCGACGGATTGTGGCTGTCTGGCGGCCGTGGCGGCGAACTATGGCGGCTGGCAGACTGTGGCGGCAGCGCGGCGGCCTCCCTCCAGCTCCGCGACCTCCTGCAGCACGGCGACCTTCCTCACCAGCACGGCCCTCCCTCTCCAGCACGGCCCTCCCTCCAGCCTCCCCCCCTCTAGCTAGGGGGTGTTTATATAGGCATGGGGGGGGAAAGAGGGCCTCCACACACGTGGAGGACTCCTCCTCATGCAATCTGACCTACTCCTCCTTGGCCATTCCTTCCCACACTCCCTCTCCTCCAGCCATGCATCAGCTGGGGGAAGGGATAATAATTTAAAAAAATTTGCCTTGAATTTATCCAATTGCCCCTTCAAAAAGGGTGTTCCCACGCGGTTTTTACGGTCCTCAACCCCAGCCTCTAATTTACAATGTGGCGGCCTCATTTTTGAGCGTGAATGGTATGGATTAAGCTACCAATAATACGATGTAGGTGATACCCTTGCACAGGATTTACACGGCGTGCGGGAAGTCAATATTTACGGTACGCAGTGTGCGGAAATATTACATAACTATACTTTGCACATGACAATCAACTTTTAAAATCATTTCGTTATTTTCATGGATAAGATGGAGCTCAATGGATTAACAAGAAAGTACACCCATGGAGTTTCAACAGTTCCTGTCTTAAATAAGCTAGGATGAAATATGCAATAATGAGTCTATATACTTCTCAAGCGAAAATATTGGTGTTCCAAGTCATAGTGTGGGTGGGGGTATTCCTCTTAATGTGTTTCCAAACTGCGCTCCTTTGATTAATACTTGTCCTCCTCAATTCTCACCATTCTAATGACTGAGATAGTTAGGTGTAGAGGGACCTACAACACTACATAATAATATAATTCTTTGTCCAATTCCACATAGTCCTCAACATAGCCCCTCGGCACCACCTCAACAAGAACGGTAAGCAATAAGTGCCCGTGATGCAATCCATGACACATGTGGTGAGGTTGACGTGGTTCACCATGTACCAATAGTGCCACATTTCAAAAATTTCAACAAGTAGCATCCATGGAAAACTTCATCAAAGTCCAATACGTCAAAACCTCCTAAACCAAAGAGGGTGCAAAAAGGAAAGACTTAGGAAAACGCACCCGAGACACAAGATCATGTCACAACTACCAAAAATAGTTTTCTCAGTTGAACGATGTATGGATAATATAGCTCATTCACATTCGAGTATCAATGAGTGCGGAGTTCTCAAAGCCACCAAAGTAAGGAGTGGATATATGGTCTAAGGTAGCCACATAGTTAGCATCGTTATTTCTGAAGTTCAACAAACATGGTGAGGCATGCAGAAAACGTTGGGGGTGCATCTATGAGTCATATAGAAAGGATTATAAGGCCTACAATGCCATATTAGGCAATGATCATAAGTTCATATACCAATGGTATGATCTTGTCGATGAATATATATGGAATCATGCCAATGTTGTTAGTCATGCACATGCATCATCTGTTAGTGGTCTATCTTCTTCAAAACACAACACTACAATAGTCTCCAATGATCTAGGTGAACGCAGTCAAGAAAACATTGGCTCCAATGAGCCTCCAAAGATCAGGCAATATCAAATGATCACCCATAAGGAGTACGCAATAAGAAGGGTAAAAAGATAGAGGAGTCTCTTAGTGACATGGCTAGCACTACCTCATTAACGTTAGCACCAATCAAAAAGTAAATTCAGAGAAAAATAAAGCATTTGAACAGTGTAGCCTCCTTATCATGCATACACTTGCCTCTTCTATATCTGGTTGGTTTGACGTAATGAAAAGTCTTTTAAAAAAATAATAGTTTCAACAGTGAAAAAACGTAATTTTTAAATGAAATATGTTTTTTAAGTATACTTATACATCTCTCTTCAATTGTCTCATAAAGTTTTGTCATATCTTTTGATAGGTGAATGGATGATGAAAATCTTTTGATAATATGTGTCATCGATGTGTAGTTGTTATGGCAATGTTTCAACTATTGTTAAGTGATTTTGATGATGGGGATGATGACATTATGCAATTGCATACTTTGATGGAGTGCATGGCTCGAGGTTACGTTGCATGTTGAGCTAGGATAGGTCATTGAAGGCATGATTCATAATCATAGACCACAAACTTTTATGGAGCAAGGGCTTCTAGGGAGTTGTTCAAACCAAATATTCAAAAGTAGGTTACGAGTTAGCAAGAGTACATTTGAATATCTTGTCATGAACTTAGCACCACAAATGTGAAGTAAGAACACAAACTATCAAAGAGCAGGTTTTTGTGGCTTGGCATTGCCTAGCAAGCGGCTCAAATTTGGGACGTATAGCTTATTTGTATGAGGTCTCAACTTGTTTACATAGTTGGATCTTTTGGACTTTTGCAATGTACTAGTTGCATTTGGATTGCATAGTATGTACATAAAGTGGCCAACATCACAACAATTACAAAAATATGCAGATCCGTTGTTGTGCTGCTACATGCACACCGTGTAAAAAAATCTAGAGCGTAGACTCCTTTTAGATTTAGAGAGCCAATGCCACTTTAGGCATTAGTATTAGTATCCATGGTTCAAAATATTAGATTTTTTTGGATAAGTTTTTAGTCAATTTTTGATCTTCTAGATATTATCTCTTTTAGAAATCCATAAAACTATAGATAACTTCTAGATTAGGAGGACATGTAAAAGAAAGCATGTAGCTTTCAACCAATTTGAGAGGATTTTATGTAAAAAAAGAGATTACGAAATCGCGTGACGCGCTGCCATCGCATTAAGTGTTGAAGGTCTACCACCGGGGCTTTTAGTGTAGAAGAAGAGTTTACGATTCAAGATTCGGGAAGAAAAATGGATTGGGGTTTAATAAGATCCGAGATTTAGAAATGATTTAGGTACGGAAGAAGAGTTCAAGCCTTTTCACTATGTACTTAGCATACATGAACAGAAGGAATAAGTCTATCTTGATTACATCAAATGCCTCTAGATACATATATCATATCATAAAGGATATTTTCAGATTCTCAATTCATTTATGAATGTCAAATGCAAGCTCTAATGGCATTTATTTCAAGTACATAGATGGATTTCAACCCTTTGGTTCAAGTATATTGTTGATAGATTCAAATGCATCCAAGATTTGGGACAAAGATACATGAAATGAATTGAAAAAGTATAATTTTAGCTTCAGCCCTGTTCTAAAACAGAAAATTCCAGCCCATAATCAAGTTCAAAATGAGTGCATAAACTCAAGAGGAAGCACTTCTAATCATTCATGAACAATGTCGTGAAGAAAAGAGGTCATTTCCATCCATCACAACCATAAAAATCCCATTTTTGCTCATAAAAATGGACCATAACAGTGGGCTTCCCTGTTTATGACTGGTTATTTCAGCCCATAACATCCCGTATGTCTTCAATATCCTCACCCTTTACTTGCCCCAAAGTCACTCAAGTACTTGGATACAAGTCGGGCTTCATTGGACCAAGAATATGGTAGACAAAATGAGAGAAGTAGTGCATAAGAGCAGGCTAAATCCTCTTCTCTTAGATTTCCCTCTTTTATAGATTGTTTCAGCATGCATTTTCGTCAAAGCAAAAAGGCAGAGAAGTGGAGCTCTCACCATGTTTACATCTTCAGTAGTGTTGGGTCTGTTGATCTTCAGTTTGCATGCTCCATTTCATGCACCATAGCTCCAGCTCTCTCCAGTTTGCCTCAGACAGTGCAGCCTGCATTTTGCATCAAAAAACACGGGCTGCTCTCTGCTCAGTCCTTGGTCACTTTTTGACCAGCCTAGGTCACTTGCTGATCACTTAAGTTTGTTACTCCAGGTCCCATGTGGACCTAGTAGACTTTTGGCAGTTTTTGGTATCTTTCTTGGGTTCTGACCATATTTTTATACCTGAATTAATGTGATTTTTCCTGCAGACTATCAATTTCTTCCAGATGACCAAGTTGTAGGTTCCCATAGACTTATTTTTCATAAGTATACATGTTATAACTGAAAATTATATGCTAAATACAAAAGAATTTGTGTAACTAAGGTGGTTATTGGATAACAATGTCTGAATTTTGTATGCAAATTTCTTATTTATCTTCCAGTGAAGCTCTTCTGTGTTCATAAGAATCCCATGATTTATATTATGAACAGTAAACTCTTTGACATTCACCCCCTCCTAACCTGCACATCCTCCGACATGTGCCATTTCATAAGATTACAGGTCAAGGAGGGTCTTCTTCTTCATCTTCATTCTCTAAGTCTTTTTCTTCCTGCATGTCTTCAAGTAGAGGGCTTATTTCCAAGTCATCAAGTTCATAAGTTGAAGATTCTCTTCATTTGAAGAGTTTGATTCGTTTCCCAGCTATTGGAATCCATCCATTTCGGCCAAAGAGTAAGTAGCATTATTATGTACTACTTTTACAACATATGGTCCAAACCATCACTTGGCTAACTTTCTATGAGCATTATATTGATTCTCTAGACTGCTATCATAGACAAGAACCCAGTCATTCTCTTGAATAGCTCTTGGACGGAGTCGATGATGCTTGTCAAACCTCTTCTTATTCTTTAATCTTGCTGTTTTTAGCCTTTCAATGGCTGTTTTGACATCTTCTGGCCTTCTTTCAAGTTTCCTTATGCGTAAAATCAGCAATTCTTCTCTATTAATGCCTTCATCCCAAGGCAAGTTACTCCATGTGACAATGGATTTCTCAATAGGCATAACGGGTGGCTGTCCATACATGAGTTCAGCTGGCATATATCCTGTCACTGCACTATGGGTGGTTCTATCAGCCCATAATGCGAATGGTAGCATTTTAGGCCATTCCCGCAACTTTCCTTTGCATGATTTTGCTAAAGCTTTAAGAATTGGTTGATGGCCTCTTTCACTCTTACCATTGCCTTCAAGATTGTAGGCTGAAGGAAGAGATAGCTTAATTCCCAATTGAGCAAAGAAATGGCGAGCCTCATCGGCATCCAATTCCCCTCTATCAGCAGTTACTTTAGCAACACATCCATACCTGCAAAATACTTCTTCAAGTCGAAATCCACAAACAACATGAGTGGACTTTATTGTCAAGGCCTTTCCTTCCACTTGATTTCTGAGATCTTCTCTAGCAAGTACTAGATATCTCATGTTCCAAATTCCTGTAGGCATGGTTACTAAATCAATAACCCATGTATAGTGAATGGATAAAGGATAGGTAGGTTGAAGCCCATCTCTATGTTTTACCATAGAATACATTTGACAAGCATGACAAGACTCAACAAAATGCTCAATGTCTTTATACATGTTTTGCCACCAAAATTTTTGTTTTATTTTGGCAAAAGTGCCCCATATGCCTCTATGTCCAGCCAATAGGCTTTCATGGAATTCTTACATGACCTGTCTTTGTGTCTTTTTATCTCCTAAGACACGAACAGATGCCCTTCCTTTCTTTTTCGCATGCCTCCAAAGGTAACCATCTTTAAGAAAAAAACCATAGGCTTTTCTCTTAATTCTCTTAAACTCTTCATTAGTCCAACCTTCCTTCTTTGTCATAGTGCTAAAAAATTAGCCAATTTTTAGCCAATCATCTGCATAATATTCTTCTTTAAAGTGTAAACAAACCATAACAAAACATGGAATATGCTATTTACTAACTATCCATTGTCCTTCTTTGATTGATTCATCCTTCCTTGCTGATGAAAAAGTTGTTTTAATAGCTAAACCTGTTTTTGCTGTAATTTTTGTTGTACCTGCATTAACAGCATCATTTATAAACTCTGGTTCTTCTTCATCCATCATTTCTTCTTCATCCATATATCTGGCACGTGAAAGCATGTCAGCAACTGGATTATCTCTACCTGCAATATGTTTCAAATTAGGATTTAAGGATTTAATATAGGCTATCCATCTTAGCATGGCTATGTCGGGAGTGGAATAGTTGGCGATCATGCCCAAGAGTGGAAGGCAATCTGTCTCAACTATAACATGTGCGCCCATGAGGTACTCCCTTCACATTTTAATGTAGTTACTACTCCCAAAAGCTCTCTTTTAATTTGAGCATACCTTCTTTGTCGTTCATTAAGAACCTTTGCTCCAAAGCGGATTACATATCTGTTGCCTTCAAGGTTGTCTTGACCAACTGCCCATCCTATTCCAATAGGAATTGTGTCCACTGTGAGTATAATGGACTCTCCATTAGAGTAATTAGCCCTCTTTAAAGTGGGGGCTGAAATCAGCATTTTCTTGAGTTTTCGATTAGCCTGAGTGTGTTCTTTTGTCCATAAAAACCTTTGGCCCTTTCTTAGAAGCTGATAAAGACTTTCAGCAACATGGGCAAAATGTGGAATCAAATAAGGTAGAAGACACATGCACCAAGAAATCTTCTCACCTCTGAAACATTTGTACATTCATCTTGCATTTTGCCAATAGTATCTATTTTGGATGGAAAAGGCTTTCGGCCATATGGACCACACATATGTCCGACCACACGGACTTCTTCGACTCCAAAAACAAATTTAGCTCCTGAAAGAGTAAGATGGAATTCTTCCAATTTAGACAAGATTTGAGCACAATCATTAATATGATCAGAGACAAACTTTCGACATCCAAGTTCATTGACTTCTTCATTTTTCTCATGAACTTCACATCCTTTGATGAGAACATCGTCAAGAAAAGGAAGAGTCAATTGAGGAATATAATCCCTCAATACTTTATGCATAGCATTCATCATGTGAGCTACTGAATTCGTAGCCCCTTGAGGTAGAGTACACATGCGGACTAGGCCAAGAGGCATCTTCATTGTGGTAATGTCACGGCTTTCCAAAGCAAGCTGAAATTGGTCGTAGCCTGAATATAAGTCTCCCATGGAATAGATTGCCCTACCTGCAAAAGCTTCAGCAAACTCATCCACAATTGGTCCTGATTCAATATTTCTAATAGTGACTTTATTGACAGGTTGTAAATCTTGAATGAATCGTAAAGATCCATTCTTTTTAGGTACAGTAAACCAACGGTTGGAATATGGAGTTGAAGATGGCTCCAATATCCGCATTTTAATCTTTTCATTTAAAAGTTCCAATAACTTAGGCAAATGAGCTCTTGGAACAGGAATTGGTTTAAGATTCCAAGGCACATGTGGGACCGTAAAAATTACCATTGGTGCCACAATGCTTGGATCCACATAGCCAATTTCATTTGGTTGAAATGAAAAAGCTTTACCATAGTTCTTTAACATCTGCATGAAGATTTTCTTTTCAGCCGGCAAAAGAAAAGAGTCTTCACCAATTTTCAGCTTTTGTAGACTTTCTACTGTAAATTGGTGACCAATATCTTTAGGATCACGAAGGCTTGGTTGTTTGGATACCCTTTCTGCCAGTTCTTCGCTTTCAGGTGGTAGAGGAGAAGCTACCGGCTTGACCTTCTTATCAACTGTTTTATACTTTGTTTCTACTCTTGCTTCATCCTTGTTTGGCTGTCCAAAAGCTTCATAATCTGCAAATTCTTGAATTATGTCATACATATCCAATGTACATACATGTATGGACTGATTTTCAGCTTGATTTTTTGCATGAACGGTTGTATAAATTTCAACCATTGTATCATTATAATTCAGCCCATAAAATAGTCCTGAAATTTCTTCATCTTTAGGTAAAACATCAATTTGCTTCAGCTCTTGCTCCATATGACTTAAATGCTTTCTTTCAGCCCTGTTCATGGCTGGAAACTGTTTATAACAGCCCACACCATTGGCTGAAAAAATCGGCAAATTAGCTTTTGACCTTGTCTCTTTCATATGTGGAGGCAATTTTTTGTGACATGATGCACTGCCATAGCCTCCACTTATAGCAGCGCTACCCGAAAACCCTTAAATTCTTGGGCATTAGGAGGAACAGGATGATCTCTCAATTGATCCCTATTCCGATGGTGATTAACACAGACAGTTAGGAATTGAATAGCTTTATCATTATCCTTGCTTCTTATACGAGCATATGATGAACCATCATCAAGAGCCTTTGTCTCTAAATGAGACTCGGAAATAAATGGTTGTCCAAGAATGATAGGATAACTGTAGGAATCTTAAACAAAGAAATGAAATTCATATTTTACATTACCAATAGTAACTTGTACATAAGGACATGCTGCATAAAGATCGCCAGAAGAGTTATTGGCTGTCTTCATGCGCCATCCTGGGTCCACATCAATGGCCCATCCACCATTCTCATAGAGACTTCTTGACATAACATTAATTTCCGAACCATGGTCTATAAGGGCAATGCATGGGGTTTCTTTCTCACCGATTTTAACAACAGTTTCAGTAGTCGCCCTTGCCCAATGGGTACAGGAATAGTGACTACTAGTTCCACCATTATGGCTTCTTCAGCTTCTGCTTCATAAATGTCTTCATCTTTGGCTTCTATGGCTACAATCAATTCTTTGATTGCCTCCAATCGAATCCCTTGAGTTTTCACCTTCTCTTCATCCTGCAAATACACATGAAGTACTTGCAAAAAAGCATGTATAGATTCTTCAGTTTCCTCACCAACATATTGTCTTTTTCGTTTAATTACACCAATTATTACATCATGAAATCCTTGTTTTGCAATACCGAGAATTTCTCCTAATGTAAATTCAATTCTACTTCCAAGAATCCTTTCTTCTAGGATCCGTTTAAGATCTGTTGCGGTCTCTATGTCAGACTGCAACTTGTAACTGGGATATTTTCTTTTTCTTTTTCCTTTTGTCTTCTTTGCTTGAGGGGCATCTCCCATGTCAAATTCTGGTGGCGGTGGATTTTCAGCAGCCTTCTGTTGATCTAGTTTACTTCTTGTTATGCGTTTAGTCGGTCGTGAAGAAGAAGGACTGGCAACATCTTCATCTCTTCTTCTCTTTTCTTCTATTCTTGATTATTAATTTCAGCTAACCGGGCAAAAGCTGAAAATGAATCCACATGCGGCCGAAGTTTGGCTCAAGAAGAAGCCTGGTTTCAATTGCATGAATTTTACCATCCTTCCAAAAGACTAATTTTTGTGCTTCAGCTTCACGGAATGCACCGCACTCCCTCTTGACATGCTGAAGGCTATCACATCAAATGCAGCGTCTTTTGAAGCCTTCTCGTGCAGGCCTTTGGGCAGTTGACCGACCCCTTTCTTCTACTTTTACATTAATCCTTTCTAATTTAGAATTAATTTCTGTTAAATTAAGATGGAGATCCCCCATGCTTTTAATTAGCTCGTCCATGACATCCTTCTTTGGAGAAGGAACAACAGAATTTCTTAATTGCTCGGCCATTGAGACAGGAGGTCGACAAAACTGGAACAGGCTCCTTCATAGATTCAGTTGTTGCAGGGGTTGATCCCCATCTTAGGCGCAATCACTCTCTTCGAGCATTCATATTAACTGCTTCAGTGACATCACTCCAAGCAGTCTTCAATACCGACTCAGAGTCAAGGTCTTCAAGTCGGTCAGTCAATTTCTCCTGAAGAGAAGAATCTGCAGCCTTTAAAAATAATTCAATCTTTTGACTTTCCATACCTTGTTGGTCATCAGGATCTAGTTGGGCAAATTTGCTTTCAAATTCTCGATGAAGAGCAGTAGCGGTTAGACCCTTATTGGGCCTTTCGACCCATTCGGTGAAGACTTTCTTTGTCATAAAGCCAGAATCTTCAAGGAAAAATTCTTCTCGAAGAGCCTTCTTGAATACAGTCCATCCTGCATCTTTTTGGAAAAGACCATGAATTCGGTCTTGGAGACCATGCACAGCCAAGTGGGCAAAGTAATGGCTCCAGGCATGTTGAGGAACTCCAAAGAAGACCATCTTGTCAGTGTAGAGGCGGATAAAAGAGGAAACATTTTGGCCATTAAATTTCTTGAGCTCATGCCCAACTTCTTCTAAGGCCTTAATGGCAATAGCATCAATCCGCTCTTCTTCTTGTCTCCGTTGTTGTTGCAATTGTAACTGCTGCTGAAATTGCAGTTGTTGTTGTTGGCTCTCTTGCATTAGACGAACCAACTGTTGTAAAGCATCTCCTCCCAAACTTGATGATTCTCCCATTGGACTTCTTCTTTCGCAGCGAACCTTCACGTCGGGTTCACCACTGTCGCCGAGTTAAGAGTTGAAGGTCTACCACCGGGGCTTTTAGTGCAGAAGAAGAGTTTAGGATTCAAGATTCAGGAAGGAAAATGGATTGGGGTTTAATAAGATCCGGGATTTAGAAATGATTTAGGTACGGAAGAAGAGTTCAAGCCTTTTCACTATGTACTTAGCATACATGAACAAAAGGAATAAGTCTATCTTGATTACATCAAATGCCTCTGGATACATACATCATATCATAAAGGATATTTTCAGATTCTCAATTCATTTATGAATGTCAAATGCAAGCTCTAATGGCATTTATTTCAAGTACATAGATGGATTTCAACCCTTTGGTTCAAGTATATTGTTGATAGATTCAAATGCATCCAAGATTTGGGACAAAGATACATAAAATGAATTGAAAAAGTATAATTTTAGCTTCAGCCCTGTTCTAAAACAGAAAATTCTAGCCCATAATCAAGTTCAAAATGAGTGCATAAACTCAAGAGGAAGCACTTCTAATTATTCATGAACAATGTCGTGAAGAAAACAGGTCATTTCCATCCATTACAACCATAAAAATCCCATTTTTGCTCATAAAAATGGACCATAACAGTGGGCTGCCCTGTTTATGTGACTGGTTATTTCAGCCCATAACAGCCCGTATGTCTTCAATATCCTCACCCTTTACTTACCCCAAAGTCACTCAAGTACTTGGGTACAAGTCCAGCTTCATTGGACCAAGAATATGGTAGACAAAATGAGAGAAGTCGTGCATAAGAGTAGGCTATATCCTCTTCTCTCAGATTTCCCTCTTTTATAGACTGTTTCAGCATGCATTTTCGTTAGACCAAAGAGGCAGAGAAGTGGAGCTCTCACCATGTTTACATCTTCAGTAGTTGGGTCTGTCAATCTTCATTTTGCATGCTCCATTTCATGCACCATAGCTCCAGCTCTCTCCAGTTTGCCTCAGACAGTGCAGCTCGCATTTTGCGCCAAAAAACGCGGACTGCTCTCTGCTCAGTCTCTGGTCACTTTTTGACCAACCTAGGTCACTTGCTGGTCACTTAAGTTTGTTACTCTAGGTCCCATGTGGACCTAGTGGACTTTTGGCAGTTTTTGGCATCTTTCTTGGGTTTTGACCATATTTTTATACCTGAATTAATGTGATTTTTCTTGCAGACTGTCAATTTCTTCCAGATGACCAAGTTGTAGGTTTCCATAGACTTATGTTTCATAAGTATACATGGTATAACTGAAAATTATATGCTAAATACAAAAGAATTTGTGCAACTAAGGTGGTTATTGGATAACAATGTCTGAATTTTGTATGGAAAATTCTTATTTATCTTCTAGTGAAGCTCTTTTGTGTTCATAAGAATCCCATGATTTATATTATGAACAGTAAACTCTTTGACAGTGCGATCACTATTTTCAGGCAGTGAACAGCACTCGAAAAGTGGGAGATGAAGAAGGAGTGATCTGGGAGGATTCTAGCTAGGTGTTCTGGTATTTAACCCCCCTTTCGAAGCCATTGGAAGCATCAGATTGGCGATCTGAGCAACATAGAGGAAGGTATTATTTTGTACACTTTTTTGTCTATTAGAGTTATATTTTCTCATAATGCTGAAAGAAACTGGCAAGCTTTATCTCTGTTAGTATTCTTCTATATTTTCTAATTATTTTTGGGAGTATTCTTCTACATCTTCAATCTCTTTGAGCCCCTTCTCTTCCATCTACTCCTCTCCTTGAATCTACCTACACCATGGTATCTCTTATCTTCAAGAACTTGGCTTGAAACCTTCAACCCTTCTCTTATCTCTACCATCTCCGAAGTTTAAGCTCTTGAAACCCCATACATTCTTCTCTTGCCAAACCCCTGTGGTGACCTTCAACCCTACGCACTGCGACATTGGTGAACCTGATGTAAAGGTCGGTGTAAGAGAACTCCAAAATGGGGGATTCTTCCGGAGATACTCTAAAACAATTGGTGTGCATATTGCAGCAAACTCAGCAACAACAAATCCAAATGTTACAACAACAAAGGCAAGTCGAAGAGAAGATTGATTCCATAGCTTTTAAGGCCCTAGAGGAAATTGGGCGTGAATTAAAACAATTTAATGGTCAAAATGTCTCTGTTTTTATTCGCTTATATGTTGAAAAAATGCTCTTCTTTGGTGTACCACAACATGCATGGAGCCATTATTTTGCTAGACTAGCCAAGCACGGTCTTCAAGAAAGAATCCATAGTCTTTTTCAACAAGATGTGGATTGGGATGCATTCAAAAAAGCCCTACACGAAGAATTCTTCTTAAGAGACTCTGGCCTAATGACGAAGAAAAGTTTCACTGAATGGGTTGAAAAACCAAACAAAGGTTTAGCTGCAACAACTCTATACCATGAGTTTGAAAGTAAATTTGGACAACTTTATGCTGAAGATGAACAAAGTATGGAAGGTGAAGGGGAGCTACAAGCTCTACCCTGAGACCTACCTACCACTTATTGCTCAAGTGTTTCGAACTGAGCGGCCATGGCTACCTCTCATATAGCTGACGCGCAATGCCTACCTTACGGGTGTAGTGAGGTTACCTTGATGCTCGATTGAGTACCCTCCTCTTTCTTGCACACCGGTAGCTCCACGATCCTTGAGGCAAGCTCAAGCAACCTCAATCCCTCTCCCATAAGCTTCATCCTCCATAGCCAAGCACGAGACAAGAGAAGAGAAGAGAGGAGGGGAAGATGAAGAGAGAAGATGGAGAGCTTCTTCTCCAAGATCCCTCACTCTCACACAATCACTCCCTCACACTCTCTCAAACCCTCTCTTAAGCACAAGCAAGAAGGCAAGAAACAAGAGAAGAAGAAGAAGAAGCTTTGGCCACACACAAGAATGAGCTTCTCATTCACTTTTCAACTTTATATACAAAACCCTAAATCCCTTTTGGGCGGTCATCCCCTTTTCCCCTTTTTACATGGCCGGCTATTAGCCTAGGCCCATTTCTCATTTCTCACCGTTCTAATCTATCATATTCCCAACTAATGCATACAATTTGCACAGGAGTGAGCCAGGCGCTCTTTTACAAGGATTCGGGAGCGCTTTCACACTTAATGGTGCGCTTTTTACTCTTTTAATTTCCTTGGGCGACTCTAAGACTTCCTGAGGGTCGTGCCCGTACTTTTAATTTTTTCAGGGTCTGGTTACTGGTTAAGGCACCATTTTCTTCCTTTTGTCCTACGACTTTTTCTATTTTCTTTTTTCCATTTTCCGCTCCTCTGTGCTGTGGTAAACATTACCCCCCTCCTAGCCAAGTGCCAGTCCTATGGCACTGCGGTGGGACGTAGTGGCTAGTTAGGTCGGCTGCTAGGTGGAACAGGTAGGTGGTTGACACTGCTTTCAATGTGGTTGGGTGAATGATAAGTGATGGGGTTTAAGGACGATGACCATGAAAGATTCCGGCGTGCTTTAGGCTTCATGAAGATACTCGGCATCTTTCACACTGTTGTGGCGCCCCTTACGTAGCCGGCTGTCTTTTGAGTATCTGAAATGCTTGAAGCAATAAGCAATCCCTTAGGAGGATGGCATTGGAGGGATTTATTCTGGAGAAACCCCCCGAACACTGTTTGCCTTGAAAATCTGTGGCCTTGATTGAAGATCCTTGTCTTTGAGTAGAAGGTCTTTAGTTTTGAGTTGAAGGTCTTCAGGCTTGTGGAATCAATAAGCAATCCATAGATCTTGAGGCGTTGGGCATGGATCATTGGATGATGAGGTTCCAAGATCTATGTCAATGGCAGTTCTACCTTGACTTGGTTCAATCAGGGTAGCCAGCACATGAAAAGAAGTTTTGATCATTAAAGGATGCCGTGGGCGATCCTCTTCCGTTGGTAGCCATTTCTTGAAACTCGAACATAACCTGCAAGAAAAGTTGTGCACTCCCTAAGGGGTGTGTCAGTCTCGCCGTGTAATGTGTGGTGCCCATGGCAGTGGAACTGGGAGATGGGTCTAACCTTGGGCAAGCCCTTGGTAACGTCCCACACTTGAGGATCTAGTTCGTGCTTCGTTAGAGGTGCGGTGCAAGTCTTAGGGTGACAGGTCTGAAAGTCCTGCCCTTGATGTGCCCTATGTGTGAAGTGGGGAAGGGGCTAGGGACAACCCTAGATGCAGTGAGTATGGTGCACAATAACAATGAAGGGAGATTGCAAGTACATGTAAAGTGGTCTCCTTGTTAACTTGCTTAGTAGTAGATTCATCTTTCAGCATTGCTATTTTTTGCTCTTGTCTGTCTCTCCAGTCACCTTGTCTTTGTTTCCTTGTGGCTTTTTTTCTCTTTGCTTTTTTTTTTCTTATTTTTTTCCTTTTTTTTTTGAGAATGAGAGAGGGAGTACAATTGTCAAGGCATATCACATCCATTTAATCACGGGGCGGTCGCAGGCATTGAGATAAGAATGCGCGACTTTGTAGGTATTCTTTAATATCGGCCTTAGCTCTCAAAGGAGTAGGTGACAAGAAAGGGTGATTACACCTTGTGAAGCGTGTGTCACTCGTATTTTCTAAGAGCTCTAAATAGAAGGAAGGAAGGAGAGTAGCCCGCATCATTAACCTAGTCATAGCTCTACTATCTATTCCTAGGTTGATATCAAAGAAGAGTGGGGGGACATGGGCTTCCTCTGCTGTGGGTTTTTGGAGTAGCAGGAATTCGATAAGTCAGAGGTAATTACAAGTGGTCAAAAACACTGGATCTGGGCAGGAAGAGAAGTCTGCAAGGAAACGATTTATAGAAGGAATTATATATTCTAACCTAAACACTAAGCATTCCTCAGGGCTCCTAGCATTTACATTATATATTTTTAGGAAGTCGTAATCCCCATGCAAGTCTCTATCATAGTCCACTCCATGCCTACGAGGGTAGGGCATGTAGATAGGATCATTGCGCTCTTCGGGGAGTGAACTGCAAAAGGCAGTCCATGCATCACAATTGGTGTCCCAAATCCTCCTCCACCATTTCGGCTGTGCCTCCTAGCCTTGGATGGTTTTGGGAACCAGATTAACCTTATCTTCCCAGTAATCCTGTGGTTCTTATCTCCACCTAGTTATTATCAAGCTCCTCTCTTCAATCCACCTGTTTGCAAGTTGATTAGCCAGATCCTTGATCTTGTCTAAGACTCCTAAAGGCAGGGCCCGGTCCAGAGAGCGTGGGAAAGTAAATGAGAACTCAAACGGCCTTTTCTGGAACTCTCGCTAACGCCAGATGACCAAATCCTAGGGCCAGTCTACAGGATGTGCATCACTTCTCGGTGGCATGGGCTCCTCAGGAAGTTGTCTTGGAATTGTGCGTGCTCGGCGTTGGGCCTCCTCAGCTAATTCTTGTCTTCTCCTCCTTGCTACAACTATACGCTCAGGCAGATGGGCATCTGCAGGTTCTTCCTGTGGGAGATCGGGTTGAGGCGGACTCGGAATTCTTTGTTGCTCTTCTTCATCACCTTGCTCGAAATCCGGACTCTCCTCGACATATTGCTCAACCACAGATGGGATGACTGGCAGTGGTGGTGGTGGTTGTTTATGCTCCTCAAAACCTAGCTCCTTGAGCTCAGCAGTGGAAAGGCCCGTACAGCGTAAGTAGTGGAATTGTTGCTCCTTAGTGATCCCTGTACTCGTTGGGAGCTCCCGCCCTTGAAGACCATATATTAGAGCTCGGGTGGTTAGCTCCAACTTTCTTTTCACCTTTTCCACTGGATCATCGCCCTCAGCTTGTGTGACATGGAGTACCGTGTTGAGGAAGGCCTGCCGCTGTGTTTTAGTAGTTATTTCAGCAGCATCAACCCTGGCTTCTGCAAGCACCCTTTCGCATTCTGCCACTGCCAAGCGTTCGGTAAAGTCTCTCACCCAGTCAAAATTATTTCTTTCCCAATCCATAGCTCTTTCTTCCATCCTTTTTCTCTCCTCCTCTAGTTGGCTCGCCAAGGTGGTCACTACTTGTTGCTGCTTATTTGTTAAAAACCACAACTAGTTCATTTCTCTTAACTTTCGAGCTAGCTGCTCTTCAACAATCCCTTTGGCTTGATATACAATGCTGAGCCTTTGGTGCACCTTGGCTAGTACTTCTGATTTTTCCTGCACCAGCTGCTCTTGGCTTTGGATCTCAGCAAGGAATAGCCTTTTTTTATTGAAAGCCATGGCCATGAGGGCCTCTACATCTTCCTAGGAGGTCTCCAATGCATCTTGTAATCTTTGCACTTCATCTTGTAGCCGTTTTTCTTCTGCTACTGAAACTCCTAGCCCTTCACTCTTTAGAAACTTGATTTCACTTATTAATCTGTTTTGTTCCTCTAGCTCCTGCCATAAACAGAGCTCCATGTTATGTTCTTGTGGTGTACTGGCTTCGCTTTCCTGAACCTCCTGCATTAGCGTTTCCACTTGAGCGACCTTTTGCCGTAGATCATTGTATTGCTGCACTAGTAGCTTTAGACTCCTTTGCTCTGCCACCAGGTTCTGCTCTTCATCTTCCAGCCTTTGTCTAAGGTGGCTTTTGTTGTCTTGGGCTTCCTTTGTTTTTGCTACTAGCTGGTCCTGCAGGGCCTTCATTTCTCTTCGTCGGTTGGCTCCCTGCCTTGAGACTTCTAGCCTAAGAGAAGTTGACATTTCTTTTTCTTTTTACTTTAGAAGGTTGTGGCATCTCGGGATCACTCTCAATGCTGACTTCCGACTTTGAGTTAAACTCGCATCCTTCACTTGAGTAAGGTGTTTCCCCAGGGGGTCGTAGTTCAGTAGGTGCATCCATCTTGAGCACTAGGATTAACCATGGTCGTGCCACTCCGGTTTGCTCGTAATCCACGGCTCCTATGTGTTCTAGCCAGGATTTGTCACACTCCATTCACATGACTCTTTTTTCCTTGTGACTGGTCCTTCCTCTCCTAGGCCTCGAGTCTGCCCTGATTTGTTCTATCGCTTTTCCTTCCGTGTCATACTCTATTGTATCTATCTCTTCTTCACTCTCCTCTCCCATAGAGCGACAACCCTCATACTCCTCGTCATCAGAGTCCTGTCCTTCTGACTGCTCATCATCACCTAAGCTTTCCTCTCTAGTCTCCTTGTCATGAGTAACTGAAGCCCAAGTATATAACAAATTCAGGTCATGGACCTTGGTCCATTTCCATTCTGTCTTAGCTAATAGATCACGTAAAGGTTTTAAGTTAGCAGCCAAGTTGCCTTCCAGTTTATTAATCAGATACTCTATGATTTCGTGAAGCTCTAGTTTGTTGTTGGGGATATGGAACGAGGCTCGTTTGCCTGGGTTGAGTGGCCTTCTTGCCATCATGCAGAGTGGCACAATTGGCTCTTCAATTGGCATGGTTGCGGCTTTAGGAGCTTGCCAACATAGTTCTTCCTCATCCGAGAATGGTAGGTCAATGGTTGCCAAAACGTGCATCCAATCCCTCTCATCCTCAGGGCAAGGAATATATTTAGTGAGTGATCCATAGGGTTTGGTCGTTTGAGTATCGCCTTTCAGCATAGCTGAGATGGCATCTAGGTCAACAAGGGTCGTCTTCCAAGTGTCCATCTCTACCCTTACTGCAGTAGTTCTATTCCCTAGGAAAATCAAACCATTGCCCCAGTCCTCAATGACACGCGCATTCCTCATCCAAGGTCGGCCTAATAGTATGTCTTAATCCACTCCCTTCATGACAATGAAGTTTACGGAAAACTGCATATCGGCAATCTTTACTGGCCAATTCTTTAAGACCCCGAATGGTCTTACCTTCATTCCATTTGCTAATGTGATGCTAAACCTGGTAGTCTCTACAGGAGGGTTTTCCCATGTCTCTAAGACTGCATGGTTTAGTAAACTAACACCTGTGCCTGTGTCTACAATTCCTTTTCGTGTCATATCTCCTAAGGCTAGGACGGGTAAAACTGCATGCATTTCAGTGCCTTTCCAAAAAGCATTGATGTACTGGAGTCTTTTAACTCCTGCCATAAGGAATGATTCTGCCTAAGCAGGTCTTCCAAGCTTAGAGTTACTGGAGTAGACAACAAGGTTGTGAGGAGGCTACTAGGATCTTGTCTTCCCCTGAGGCTAGCATTTCTAGGCCATGCGTTCTGTCTGCCCTGGCAAGTTTCACCTTGGCCTTGCTGCTGAGTTGCCCCCAGTGGTGTAGGTATGCTCGCAGCTTGTGGTTTTGAAGGTGAGACTGGTGTGCCCACGCTGGAGAAATCGTCAATAGGATCTTCTAATATGGGTTCAGCATCCTTGAGGTGCTTTTGGGCGTCCTTGACCCACTCCTTGACCTTAGTTATAGCCTCGAGCTACCGTTTGGGATGGGGATATTCCCCTACCTTGGCACTCCCTAGCTCGGCTGTCTTAGGAGCTGAGGTTTCCGCCTCTGCGTCTGTGACCCTCTTTCCCATTACTAACGTAGTTGCTTCCTCGATTTTAAGAGTTATCTTTGTATAGGTTCTCTTTTTCCGTCTCCTCTGGCTTTTCTTTCCTATTGAGGTTGCGTCAAGGTTACTTGGCCTTGGCAAAGAGATGCCTGCCTGTTTTGTTTGAGCTTGCATCATAACATGTAGTGGGATGGGTGTATCCTCACTGTCAAAGGTTTCCAATCCAAAAAGCCCCGAAGGCACCGATGGCATGTTGGCAGAGCTGGTTGATGGCTTCCGCCTACGATAGTCAGGAAACAGATGTGTGATTCCACACTCCGTGCATCGAAAATCCGCTTTGTCCTTGTTAGCTTGTTCTCATTCTGGGTAACGTGATGAAATGTGGCCTGGGTGGCCGCAAGTCCAGCATGTGACTGGATCTTGGCTTGGCCCTCCAAAGCCTCTAACTCTTCCTCTTCCTAAAGCCATCACCGGCACCGGCCTTGGTTGCCCTCCTCGTCATAGGATATGTATGGGTTGACATATGTTTCTTCCTCATTAGGCTTCTCCACAAAGTGAACAAGAGCATTGTTAGATGGGTGGGTTACAAAAGGCCCTGGTGGTCTGGGTATACTAGTTAGGTTCATCTCTAGCCTAGGTATGGTAGGTATTGAGTCAGTCAGTGCTGGGAGAGCTAACTGGGCTCCCCTCCCAAAGAAATTGGGTGGCCTATTACCTAATTATGGAGGGTTGTACTGCTGCGCGTATGGGAATCTCCTCGGCATTCTGCAATGCACTGCATCATACCCAAATCTATAGCAATTTGAGCACGGCCGAGATCTACGATCTTGGTACTCAACTGGGAGGTGATTGCTATTGTAGTATATACATTGTACATGTGATCTCACAGGCTTCCTTACCAATTCTTGCAACCATACAATCTCCATTCTCATTTCTGCCATCCCCTAGTCGTGGTCTACACTCTTTCCCTTATCCTGCATACTAGCAATTGCTTTTTCCCCCGAAGTAGTTGATCTCTCAGGGTCTCTCTGGCTTGCACTCTCTCGGTTGGTAGTCCTCATGCTGCGTTCTCTGAGTTGATCATCTATGCGTATTGCCTCCTTGAAAACTCTAGCTAGCACATCTCGTTGCAAGGAGGAGTTACTGGCCAAAGCCTTATAGAGCTCCTCACTCCCAATCCCGTTCATGAACACTGTAGACACTCCCCTCTCGGTAGGTCGCTCATTGGTAGGGATTCTCTTGTAGAGGCTACGCACCTGTAGAGTGTTGAAATGACTTGTTTTTTGGCTGATTTTTGTTGTTTTTGAGAGCTGAATGGTTGATTTTATGAGATGATTGATTGATTTAGAAGTGGTTTGAGAGTGTTTTGAATGGTAATGATTGTGTTTTGGAAGATCATGATGTTTGTTGGTGGTTCTATGATGTTCTGATAGATTCTGATTGGTTCTGTATACCTTATGTTTTGTTTTGTTTTGCTCTGTTTTGTTCTGATTATCTTCTCTAAGGAGGGATGGAGTATTGATTGATGAAGAATGAGATATTGTGAGAGTTTGGAATGGTTTGAGAATGAGTTATGTGGTTTTGATAACCTTCTGTAACCTTCTGTAGGTCTTCTGTAGAGCTTCTGCTTCTGTTCTGTCTCTGTTCTGTTCTGTACTGTAGCTGTTCTGGTACTGTTCTGTATGCTTCTGTAAGTGTTCTGTGGAATGTATGTGTGACTTTGGGAAAGTTTTCTAGCCTTGGAAAGAATTGAATACAAGTACAAAAGAGCTGAAAGCAGTGGAAGAAGTAGCTGTTGAAGATTCAAGTGAAGACTAGAGTGAAGTGACAGTAGTGAGCTATGAAAGGACACTGTAGTGGCTCTGGTGACTCTTCATATCAGACATACCTCTTGGGAGGGGTATCCACGACCTAAGAAGGATTATTGAGAGTGATTTTTGAGATATTGTAGTGAGGATATGATGTATTATTGATGGAGAGAGAGAGAGAGAGAGAGTCAGAGATAGCTAATTCCACTCAAACAAAGTGATTGTATATGAGAGATTGGGAGAGAAGACTATGAAGATATTGAAGATGAATACTATGTGATGTATTTTCATTCAAAGATGGTGTACTTCTTTGCTTTCTTTGTTCTATAGATGGATTTTATGAAGATGTTGAAGAATATGGTTGATTCTATTAAAACCGTGGGAGATCTACATGATGCTATATGAAGATTTGTTGTGCCTGGTGTTCTTTTCTTCATTGTGATCATATAAAACATAATAAACAAGCTTGTTGATGTTACAAGATAGATTTTCTTGCAAGAGAATTCCCTTTTCCTTGGTGTTTCTCTCGGGGCTCCATGTTTTTGGTGCGCAGCCGGGGAAAACTTGCCATCAACAAGCACCAGAAGAGGCTGAAAATGAAGGAAATGGCATTGCCAAGAAGAGAAGAATTCAATGGATGTTTGTAAAGTTCCTTCTTCCACTGAAGAGTTGGAATTTCTCATAATCAAAGCCACTTTCCACAAGAAGTTCATCCCACAATGGCGAAAACACATCACCATCATGATGCATGCTCTATGTGGTGGACAGTTTCCTCTTCCTAATGAAGCAGCAGAAACTTGCATCTTGGTGGCAAACGGTTTGGGAACAAACTGAAGAGCAGAAACAGAGAGAATGAACATCCATGGAAGATTTGGCATTCATTGAGAAGTTTCCAGACAACATCAAGTGGGCAATTGTGAAGAAGCTTCAGGAGTCTTGGTCTGTAGAGGTTCACAAAGACAAGAAGGAAAAGAGTTGGAATTTGTTCGTGGACGCTCAACAGCAAGATACATGGGATGCTTGGTGTATTGATAATCTTCTGTTTGTTCAATTAGCAACCCACTGGAAGCTGGTAGACAGAGTGTTTTTCACAACATACACTGTTGAAACCATCAGAAGCTGGCATTACTATGATGATGGCACCACCACAATGCTCAGACGTATGCATTTTGACATCTTCAGAACCGAATATCTTCCCTTGTGCAGTGGCATGAAAGCAGAATTCAGGGACGTTGAAAAGAAAGAAGTAGAAGAAATGTTGGCAAGAGAGTCCTCCAGAGACTGAAGCCTTCTGTTAACCCTCTATGGAGCACTAACAATATAGTGGAGCCACACCCCTGATGAATGACGCAATAAAAAGGCAAGCGTTAGAACGAGTTCAGAGGTACGTGAGAAGAGAGAAAGCAAAAATCAAGGCTAAGAATGAGCTAGCAGCAGAAGCCGCCTTTGACGCCCTTACGGAACTCTTTCCAGAAGTCTCAATGGCACATTAAGCCCTTCCTCCTGCTGGAAGTCCACTTCCAAGCCAGATCTGTCCTGGAAATATTGATGACAGGCCAGCGAATGTAGTTCCATTGCCAGTTTTTAAGGGAGAGTACAATGAAGACCCCGATCTTCATGTAGCAGAGTTTATGGGAGCGTGTGTGGCTAACAATGCCAGAACCCCTGAGCATTGGTTAGCAATATTCCCCGCCACTTTCAAGGGCGCGGCGTTTCAGTGGTATGAGAGACAAGCAGCAGGAACTTTTGGCATATGGGACGACCTGAAGTTGGCCTTCCTCACTAAATTCAGGCGTGAAGGTTTTGAAGAGCGGATGAGAGAGGAATTTATGAACCTAAGTCAATCCTCTGGAGAAAGAGTGGAAGCTTATGTCTCACGAATGGAATCCATCCTGAAGAGATGGACTAATCATAATCTAGATGATGGCATTCAGAAGGGGGTGTTTCTCAGAGGATTACAACCAGAAGTCCGTAAGTTTGTGGAGGTGCAAAGACCAGCCACCCTGCAAGCTGCAACGGAAGGTGCAAGACTGTACGATGAAGTGGAAGCTAGATTGGCGATGAATACAAGAAGAGGAGTCCTACCTCCTCTGATGCCAGGAATGATGTACCCACCAAATGCAGTTCCAGGGACTGTTCCCTACCCTTACCAACAAATGTCCCCGGTATCACAGTACAGTGCACCGAATCCACAGTGGCCACAATCCATGCCTCAAATGGTGGTTCACCCACAACAACAATGGTCCCAACCAATTTCCTCAATGACAAATCAGCAACAACAGTGGAATCCTACCAACTAGAGCCAACAGCCAACAGTTCAAACACGAGCACTGAATCAGAACCAGAACAGAGACCCCTCTGTACCAGCCCAACCAGTTTATGCAGTGATTACAGAAACTCCTCAAAACCCTCCTGCCAGTACGTTAGGAGGAGAAAGCTTGAAGGATTATTTATCCAACTCAGTTGCAAACATCAAAAAGGAGTTGATGGATGTGATTACAGAGCAGCTACAGACGTTGAAAGTGAATACCGCTAGCATATCCAATGTTGCAGGAGCAGGAAGAGATGTGATGCGGTCAAATACTTGGTGTGGTAAGTGTCATCAAGCAGGCCATTTAGCCACTGAATGTACACGAAAACCAACCATCCCTGGAGCCTTCTGTTCCTACTGTTTGCAGAAGAACCATACAGAGGACATTTGCTCTCTAAAGGAGATGCATGATAGGAGAAGGAAGGAAGAAGATGCAAGATTCAACCTGCTGGAATCCAAAATGACAACACAGGATATTGGGCCCAAGCCTAGAGAGTTTGGTCCTAAATTCAGACCCAGAAGATTTCCCTCTCAAAGTTACAGAGGAAGACAGTTTGGCGGTGGTCAGAGATCAGAAGTGGAGTGTTACAGATGCGGAGAAAAGGGACACATCTCACCAAATTGTCCAAATCCTCGAAGGTCAGTGGATTATAAGCCCTTATGCAGTCGATGTAAAGGAGAAGGCCACACTGCAAAAGACTGTCCAAGCCCAGCCCCAGTGAAAAACAATGCTACTGATAGTCCAGCCAAGGCCTAAGAGCCTACCTCCAATTTAGTGGAATTGGAAGTTGTTGCCATCACGCGTGCAAAGCAGAAGGAACCACCTATCCAAAAAGAAAATAACCCTCCTGCCAGAACAGTGAAGTTCAATCTTCCACCAGAAGAACAGAACAAAACAGAGCCTAACAGTTCCGTACAGAGCCCTACAGTGCCACAGAGAGTTACAGAGACAGTTACAGAGACAGGACCAGAGGTCCAGGATACAGAAGAGGAGGACGTGCCACAAGTGGCAGAAGAAGTTCCCATGATGCCTTTGTTGGAAGAAAGAGGGAAAATGAAAATGGGTGTTGCCCCATTCCCTAACCGGTTAGAGAAGCCAGTGGATCCTATTAAGGAATACGATCTGGTCAGAGATCTAGATACCTTTAGACCAAATCTCACATTCCGACAATTATTGATGTTGTCTCCTAGTTGCCGGAAAAGGTTCAAAAGTATACTGACAAGAAGACGTGGTTTAAGGATTTCTCCCTCAACAGCAACAAAGCCCAACAAGGCTCCAGAGCTTGTAAAAGAAGTGGATGTGGCTAATGCTTTCCTAGATCCGGGTACTCTAGAGACTGGCGTGTGGATAGAAGGCTGCTTCATTGCAAATGCACTGATTGATGGAGGCTCATCAGTGAACATTATGACGGATGTGACAATGAAGGATCTAGGCCTACAAGGTGTGCAACCCACCCAATGGCTCATCAGACTGGCGGATCAAAGTAGAATCAAGCCTTTGGGCATTCTTCCATATGTGAAGACTACAGTGGCTGGAAAAGATTATTGGCTGACCTATTTGGTGGTGAAGCCAAACTCTTATGGTACATCCTATCCTCTATTACTGGGTAGACCATGGCTTTTTGAAGCTCGAGCAAGGACGGATTGGTTCAAAGGAACTTTGACCTTGGGTAGAGGACCCAACAAAGTGGTGCTGAAACTGTATGGTTCTCAAAAAGGACATGGATCCACCTTCTTGGAATTATCTTCTGACTCTCCTAATGAGGTTACGGATGGAACATCAACAGACAAAGATGCTGTCAAATAGATCCTTCCCAAGAAAACAGTGGCACATTCCTTAACAATGGATACTGTAAGCCGACTTCCAAAAGATGCAAAGCCATTATCAATGGGTGAATACTTCCTGCCTGAACCAGGAATGACTTCTGAAATCACTTCTGACAGTGAGATAGAAGCATGGATGTACTGTTCTCCCTGTTATATGGCCATAGCAGAGCCAGAGACAGAGACAGGAGAGGAACCAGAGAATCTGTTCTTCTGTTACAGAGCTCCTACAGAAGCAGAAGTAGAAACAGAAGCAGAAGCAGAAGCAGAAATAGAAGCAGAAGCAAAAGCAGAGACAGAGACAGAAGAGGATGGATATGATATGGACGAAGAAGATTATGAAAGTGAAATGGAAGAGTCTATCCCACCTGAAGAGGATACATTTGAAGAAGAAGTTCCAAAAGCATCAGAAACAGACGAGCTCATGCTATGGGACAGCATGGTGATGGTACCATTTGGTCTAGTAAATGGATCTTCTCATATGCAAAACCTTTATAAGACATGGATTAAGAAGAACAAGTCGTCTTTTAGCAGTGGCTCCTGCCGTCCTAACCCATCCTTGCCAAAGAAAGATGATGATGATGCACCGTGCCAACAAGCACTAGTCCCACCAACCCAACAGGCGTCAGAGGGTCCCTGTTATGTGACGTTCCTGGATGTGTCATCTTCAGAAGAGGAGTCTTCAAGCCAAGAGGTAATTAATCTTGAAACCAAACCCGAAACGGCTCTTATCCCATTCCAACATCTTAAGGAGCAACCTAAGTCTCCACCAAAAGAAGAAGTTGGTTCTAGTGGGACATCAGAAGAGGACATCACTCCCTTGAAGGAGTCGGATCTGTATCCAGAAGCAGTCCGTGGGACCTTCATCCGTGAAGTAGAAGGTGAAAGGCAGTTAACCTTTGTGGATGCAGAAGGCACTGAACGCCACTTGAAGGTGGGAAGTAGCCTTCCAAAAGAGGAATTGTCAACCTTGTACAACTTGTTGAAAGAAAATTTGGACGTGTTTGCATGGTCCTACAAAGACCTAAAGGGGATTGATCCCACGATATGTCAACATCATATTGACTTGGAGCCTGATGCCAAGCCAGTACGGCAACAACAGAGGCGAATAAACCCGAATTATTCCACATTGGTGAAAGCGGAGCTGCTGAAGCTTTTGGAAGCCGAGTTCATCTATCCAGTGGCAAATAGTGAATGGGTTTCACCCATCGTGGTTGTACCCAAGAAAAATGGCAAATTGCGAATATGTGTGGATTTCCAAAAGCTTAATTCCAAAACAAAGAAAGATCACTTTCCTATCTCTTTCACAGATCAATTGTTGGACACAGTGGAAGGACATGAACTTTATTCTCTTTTGGATGGATTTAGCGGGTATAACCAAGTCCAAATAGCAGAAGAAGACCAGTCCAAAACAACCTTCACCACAGAATGGGGGACTACGCTTACCGAGTGATGCCATTTGGACTCTGCAATGTCCCTGCTACTTTCCAACGAGTCATGATGGCTGCATTTCAAAATCATCTACACGACTTTATCGAAGTATATTTGGATGACTTCTGTGTCTATAGTTTGATCAGTGAACACTGGGGACATTTGGAGCAATGCTTTGATCGATGCCGGGAGTATGGGACTTCCCTCAACCCCGACAAATGTATCTTTGTGGTTTCTTCTAGAGTTCTGTTGGGCCGCATTGTCTTTGCCCAAGGAATATCCACAGACCCTGCAAAGATTGAAAAGATCGCAGCTCTGGCAGCACCCACCAACCTCAAACAGTTGAGGGGATTCCTAGGCCATGTGGGTTACTACAGAAGGTTTATAGCCCATTTTGCGACAAAGGCAACTTCCTTGCACAAGCTTCTGAGGAAATATGCAGAGTTTACTTGGACGGAAGAATGTGACAAAGCCTTTCACACTCTGAAGCAGTGTCTAATTGAGGCACCCATTCTGCAACCTCCTGATTGGACCAAAGAGTTCCATGTACACACTGATGCATCTATTGAAGGCTTAGGCGCAGTCCTCTGCCAAAAGGGCTCCTCGAAGTTGGATCAACCGATCTATTACGCAAGCCGAAAAGTCACTAATAGGGAACGGAACTATACAGTGACAGAGTTGGAGTGCTTGGCAATGGTGTTTGCCTTGGAAAAGTTTCGCCACTACCTCCTATCCACCCACTTTAAATTTTATGTGGATCATGAGGCCCTGTCCTTCTTGATGAACAAAGCAGATGTGAAAGGACGAATGATGAGATGGCTCCTTTTATTCCAGGAGTTTGACTTTGAGGTGATTACTAAGCCTGGCCGTTCCCATGTTCTGGCTAATCATCTGTCGCGTATCCCACAAACTGCAGACGAGGAGCAGGATGATCCAGACCTCCCCGATGCTTCCCTATTCTTGGTAGAGACTGTAACTCCATGGTATGCAGACATTGCCAATCTGCTGGCAACCCAACAGTACCCTCCTGGTATTTCTAGTTGGGAAAGGAAGAAGCTCATGCTAGAATCAGCCCCCTACACCCTGCTAGGCGGTGCACTGTACAAGAAAGGCAAAGATGAAGTGCTCAGAAGATGTGTTGCAGGAGAAGAGATTGGGATTGTTCTGAAGGCTTGCCATGACGAGCCATGTGGAGGTCACTTTGCAGGAGAAGCTACAGCTAGGAAGGCTCTGCTAGCAGGATATTGGTGGCCTACCATTCATAAGGATGCCTATGATTACTGTAAAAGATGTGATGCTTGTCAAAGAATGGGGAAACCCATGAAGAAAAGTGCCATGCCACTGCAACCTATTCTTCCTTTGAAGCCGTTTGAGAAGTGGGGCATCAACTTTGTCGGTCCCATCGATCCTCCCACTAGAAGGAAACAGAACCGATACATCCTCGTATGTACAGATTATGTCACAAAGTGGTGTGAAGCTAAAGCCCTCAAGCGGGACGATGGTAACAGCGTGGCCCTGTTCATGTACGAGAATATCATCACCCGTTTTGGCAGTCCCTTAGAGCTGGTAAGTGACAGAGGCACTCATTTCCTCAACAAAGTCATGGAGGAGTTGACAGAGTTGTATAAGATCCGCCATCGCAAGTCCACTCCCTATTACCCCAGAGCCAACGGCCAAGTCGAAGTCACGAATCGCATCCTCTGCTCGATTCTGACAAGAACAATTGCCGCACATCGTCGTGATTGGGATGATCGACTTACAGAGGCCCTCTGGGTGTACAGAACCTCCCATAAAGCAGCAACAGGACAGACACCCTTCCAGCTGGTGTATGGAACAAAAGCTGTTTTTCCAGTTGAACTGGAATTACCCTCTTTGAGAGTGGCTATCAAAGAGCGTTTGGGGGATGATGATTCACTGCAACGCCGTCTCCTGTATTTGGAATGTTTGGACGAAATTCGTAGGATGGCTCTACAGTGCATGGAAGCCACGCAAGCTCGACCCAAGGCTTACCATGATAGCTTCATCAAGCACAAGGAGTTCAAAGAAGGTGATTTGGTCCTAGCCTATGATTCACGATTTGGCAAGTTTCTTGGCAAGCTCCAACAGCGGTGGATGGGCCCCTATAAGGTACTTGCAGTCAACCCTAATGGTTCTGTCCAAGTGCAGACCGTTGATGCCTCTGATGATTCCTTTCTGATCAATGGATATCGCCTGAAGAAGTACTTCCCTCCTTGGGGATCTTGACAATTACGGACACTTGATCCTTTCCCTCGTTGGCGCAGCACTGTACTTCTTATGATGCTACTTCTGATAGCCGTTCTTCAATCACTCCTGATGAAGTGGACGCAACCCTCTGTCCCCTCAACTCCACCCTCCAGCCTTGATCTCTTATCCTCTATTTTCCACCTGCGACAGTGGCGAGGTTGGTCTTGATACATGGTCTTTCTACCGTTCCCTTGCTCAATTTGAAAAAAAAAAGAAGGAAAAAAAACAAAACAAAACATATCGGTCATGGGAGAAAAGGACTTAGGTCCCTGTCATGCCGACCTATTCTTCGAGAAAAGGTGAAAACACCCTCGGGAATAGGGGAAAACAAGAAAAAGAAAAAGAATTTTTTTTAAAAAACAAACCTGTTATGAGAGAAAAGGAAGAAATTCCCTGTCATAGCAGGCCTCGTTCAAAGAAAAGGTGATAAACACCCTTGGGCGAGAAGCTGGCTGTGGAAAAGGTGGTAACATCCAGCAATCCAAAAAGCGGATTCATTAATTGATATCCCTAGGATCCAATTCCGAAGCTGCCTCCCTTGGTACGCTGTGTCCTGGGTCTTTTTGCAGAGCGTCTAACTGTCCTCTAGCAGATGACATGTTCCTGTCCAATAAAATATTCGATTGGATGGCTACCTCCCTGGGTACGCCTCTTCAACAACTGACGACGCGATCTTCATCGACAAACAATCGAGTGATGTGAGCTTTCATCCTAACCGGATGGGGAAGTGAGTAAGGTTGCCCTCTGTATCTATCAATAGAGCGTGAGACAGAGGGTGGGTCGAGAGACCAGTCTTTTCCCTTCAAATCAAATGAGAGGTGAGAAGTGTGAATGAAGTGTTGCACGCACGGGATGGGCCTCTCAATGCACAAAGCACGATTTGTTTCTGTGCACTGCATTATAAGGCTCCCTGGCCTTCCTTCTCGCACCGTATGCCGGCACAGGGCGGGATGCACAGTTGCACCATCAAATGCGCACAAGGCATACAACCTTTGCACAAGTGACTGTGAGGATTACATCAATGGGTTTCAGGAACAGGCTGCCCTCCTGTCTCTATCAACAGAGCGTGAGATAAGGGGTGGGCTGAGTGTGACTGGAGTTTCTTCAATCAAATATCGAGAGGTGAGATTGAGGGACGTTACGACACTTGGAGTCAGGTATGTTCCCATTTCCCTATGCACCCACGGGATGGGTCTTTGCTGTCATCACAAGACACGCCACCCTGTTCTGTACACTGCACTGTAAGGCTCCCTTACCTTCCACCTTGCACTTATGCCAGACGGGTTGGACGCACTAATACACCATCAAATGTGCACCCTGGCATACTCCTTTTGCACCATTCCCCTGTTGATTCCTCAACTGGGTATGAGATATGGGTTTCAATCATTCTTCCTCGAGTGATATTAGTCATGGGGCGAGTGACTGTTCTTTCATTTCAATTGAGTGATTGTGAGTTGAGTGTAGTATCCCTCATCATCGATGAATTTCCTGTGATTCCTTCCATCAGCTACCTCCTTGGGTGCTGCCGTGTGGTCCCTGCTATGACGGACGTGTGCCGAGAAGATGCCTTGGTCCCTCCAGCGCCGACAACCACACTGAACGTGCCGTCGACACTCAACCTTGATTCTTGACGAAACGGGCCAAGTTTTTCTAACCCTACACTTCGGGTTCTTCGTGACGTTCATGTTTTAAGTGTGGGGATGTTAGTGGATGGTCTATGGCGTGGTCCTAGGTCCCTGTTGCTTGGTTAACCCTATCCATTGAGGTCTTAAGTGTAGGGACGCGTCCCTGCGCGTCTACATTGCATATCCTCTACATATGCCTTACCCTGCTCATGCATGTGTGCCTTGCCTTGCTTTTACCCTAATGGGATCCCTTCCCACCCACCCGGTTATGTTCCACCCACCTTTGGGGTTGTTTCTTTGCCGTTTCTCATTATTCCCTGATTTTGAGGTCCTACCATGTGAATGCATCCTACGTTCACTGAAGTCCAAATCCAACTTTATAGCCCTGTTCCTCCCTTTGAACTGATCATTTTTCCTTTTTACCTACCTTTGTTCCGGTGCACGGTTTTTGAGTTATTAATTTTTAAAGCATTTTGCGCAATTTTGCCGGTTTTCCATGTGAACGCACTTTTCTTGCTTCGGAACCATGCTCTAACATCATAGCCCTGACCACCACTTTTCCCCTGATATTTTTCCTTTTTATTCCGCATCATTCCGCTACACGGTTTGTCCGTTATTAATTTTCCAGTTTTTTAAGACTTTTTCATGCGTATTTTTGACATTTTTCCATGTGAACCTGTCCTATTTGCATCAAAATTCCAATCTAATTTGACAGCCGTGTCCCGTGTGCCTTCCCCTACCTTTTTCCTTTTTCCTCCACCCTTTTTCGACTTCCGGATTTTTACTTATTAATTTTTAAATGAGTTTTCGGGCGTATTTTTGGAGTTTTTCGCCTAGGAACCCCTCCTATTTCCACCAAAACTACATTTTCACGTGATAACCCTGTGCCACTCCTCCCTACGGACATTTTTCCTTCTTACTGCATGTCATTCCGGTGAACGGTTTGTCCGATTTTAATTTCCGATTCTATTTTCGGGTTTGTTTTTTGGGTTTTTCCCATGTGAACGCATCTTATCTCAGTAGGGATTCTGTTTTGATGTGATAGGATTGTCGGACACATCTTTCTGCACAGTTTTCCTTTTTTCTGCACCTCGTTCCGATACACGGATCTTTCGATATTAATTTTTAAATGCGTTTTTTGGTTCGTTTTTTGTGTTTTTTACACGTGACCGCCCTTTACCCCTCTCAAAACTTTCGTCGCATATTTTGCTTGTTTTCCCCCTATTGTCCTGCCCACTTTTTATTTTTACGCTATTTTGTTTTGACGTCCGGATTGGGAGTTATTAATTTTTCTTTATTTTTACGTGTATTCGCACGCCCGTTTTGCGCGTGCACGCGCCCTTTTTCGATTTTATGCGTCTCCACGTGTCCTGGTCGTGTCCGCATAAACCGTACCGTCATCCCAGCGTCATTTCAATCCCGTCATGGAAATTTTTTTTACCCCGCCCCGCGCATGTGCGCGTGACGGGGGTACGCACCCATTTCCCCCTGCCCACCCCTTACCCTACCCTACCCTTGTCCATGTCCACCCCCCTTGGGACCCCTGCCCACCCAACCTGCCCGCCCATTGCCCTGCCCACCTCTTCCCCCCTAACCACTCGACCCCCAACCACCTCCTTTCCCCCCCCCTCTCCCTGCGTCCCTCCCTTCCCCCGTCTTCCCTCTCCTCCCTCTTCTTCCCTCCCTCCCCCCGCCGTCTTCCTCCTCGCCCCCTCCATCTTCCCTCCCCCCGCCGTCTTCCTCCTCGCCTCCTCCATCTTCCCTTCCCCCGTCTTCCCTCTCTTCTCTCTTCTTCCCTCCCTCCCCCCGCCGTCTTCCTCCTCCGCCCTTCCTCCTTTCTACTCCGGCCTGCCCCTCCTCCCGCCTCTCGCCGCCTCCTGCAGGACGACGCCGCCCTGCTCCCAGGATCGCCGCCTCCTGCCAGACGACGCCGCCCTGCTCCCAGGATCGCCGCCTCCTGCCAGACGACGCCGACCTGCTGCCCTGTTGCCGTCGCCGCCGCCGCCTCGGATTCGCCAGCGCCGCCGCCATTTCCGCCGGACGCCCCGCCATTCCCTCCCCTCCTCCTCTCCCTCCTCCTCCTAACTAACCTAGGTTAGTTCTCCTAACTGGCAGTCAGTTAATTAGCTTAATTAGGTTAACTAACTTTAATTCAATTACACTAACCCTAGTTAACTCACCCCACCTAACCCTAGTTAGCTAACCCTAACCTAACCCTAGTTAACTCACCCCACCTAACCCTAGTTAGTTAACCCTAACCTAACCCTAGTTAGTTAACCCCACCTAACCTAGTTAGTTTACTAACCCTAACCCTGGTTAACTAACCCTAACCCCACCCACTAACCACCTAACCATAGTAAACCTAGTTGACTAACCTAGTTGACTAACCTACCCTGACTAACCTACCCTGATTAACCTAACCTGACTTGATTTAGTTAGACTAACATGACTTACCCAGACTAACCAGACTTAATTGACTTCTTTCTAACTGACTTATTTGATTAACATGATTTATGTGATTTAATTACTTTCTAACTTAATTTTTCCATAAAAAAATTCAGAATTTTTTTTAAAAATTCATTTTGTTTTTTGCCAATTTTTGGGAGTTTGTCCGCTGGCGATTACCTACCCTATAATTTCTGAAAATTACATATTTCCTAATTTTACCCCTAAATTGCTAATAAATGTAGAAAATTCATTTAAAAATAGTAAAAAATTCTCAAAAAATTCTAAAAAATTCTCCAAAATTCCCCTCACCTCCCTTGCTCATTTTCCATTTATTCAACCATAAATAATCCCAACTTAACACTTAAAAAAATAAAAATAAAAAATAAAAAATAAAAATCAAAATAAACAACCAACACAAACCAAATCCACACATTCGCTAAGGTGTTGTCGTTGTTGTTTCATCAGTGATCTTTACTTTTCCTTTACTGGATTCACTTCTGTTGGGGGACTCTTCCATGCACATTTCTGCATTACATACACACCCCTTCCAGGTATTTATTTTATGTGTTTTATTTATTTTCATTTTCCCTCTTAATCACAAATTAATTGTTAAAATGAACCCTTTAATTCACCCATAGTTCCCACGCACATTCGCGCTAAACACACATTCTTTTTAATTAAAATAAACCAGCCGTTCACTTAGCACGCGCTACGTGCGCTACAGAGGCACTTTAAATTTTAATTAAAAAGAACCAGCCGTCACATGAGCACGCGCTGGCAAAAAAGCGCTCCACATCACCTTAATTTGTAATCAATGAATTGCATTTAGAGACCCAGTCGGGAATCGAATTAATGCACCGCTTCACCTAATAATGGGTAATTTAATTTATAATAAGGAACCGCCGTTTTCTTGCTAAGGTTTATCACCTAATAAAAATTCACCCATTCTTAATAATTTCTTAAAATCAACCCTTCATTAAATTAATTCCCCCCTCACTGCACTTACTTCCCCTTTTTAATGAACCGTTTCGAGGGATGGGTATGCGCAGTCATTAGAGTTGTTTTCCATGGTCCAGTCTTGGTTTATCACAGATATAGTCTTGATATGTGTCGGATGTGGTCTTATTTTGGTTTCCTATCTTAATTACAGTTACGGGTACGGTATGCAGTTTTTTTTTCTTTTGTTGCCTGATACGGGGTTCAGGGTGTTTGTCTGATGCATCGCATAAAGCTTTCAGTCGCATTTGTCTCAAGGTCATGTCAATTTTTTTCTAGGATGTGGTTTGCTTGGGGTTAGTTGGTCGAGTCACGTTTTATTGGTTGTTCTCTTATCCTTGGTTTTTGTCTGTTGCTTTGCAGGCATTCTCCTTGATTGTCTGTGTTTGTGGTGTGTGTGTAACCATCTGAATGGCGCCTTCTCATGCTCCTCCCCCTATCCAGTACGTCCCATTAGTTAGTAGGGATTACTCTTCCCTACTTACTTTTGAACCTCTCACGAAGGCGGGACTTGCTGCTTTTGTGGCCACTCCTTTTCCATTGCTTCCAGAGGATCCGTCGTTATGTGATGAGTTCCTAGCCTCTTACAGCAAGAAGACAAGCGTAGTCCAGGGCATGTCTATGACTTTGACATCTCGAGGCTTAGGGAAGGCTCTGTCTCTTCCCTCCAAAGGAGAACCTTTTGTGACCACTCGTCAGCTCTTCTCTAATGAAGAGATTCTCAAGCTGTTGCAAAAGCAGACAAGGGAAATCCTCGATGTTAAGAAGGTGATCAACTCTTCAGGAGTTTCCTTTTCTATGATCACTGATCCCGTATGGAAGACGATCTGTCAGTTCCTTCAGGACAGGTTTATGCCTGCCAAAACGCCATCCCACTATTTGTCCAAAGAGCTTTTCACAGCTTCCAGGATGGTGCTGAAAGGAGTTGCTATTGATTGGAGCACTTACCTCCTCACTAAAATGGATCAGCATTTTGTTAAAGCCACCAGGGGTAATGTTACCAATGTTATATATGGATCATATTTGTCTGCCTTCTTGACCTATTCAGGTTTACAGAAGACTGTGCCTCCACCTCCTCCATCAGATCCAGTACCTCCTCCTCCACCTTCAGAAGAGTCAGAACCCATTGACATAGAGGATGATGATTCTCCGCCTCCCCTGGTCATACAGCGCAAACGCTTGAAGAGGGTAGCGGATAAAGCCCCTTCTGTACTTCCCTCAGTGCCCATCCCTGCTACCTCTGGCAGTGAACTCCCTGGGTATCTCACTTGTAATAACCTGTTCAGAGCACATCGAGAAGGATCATTGGAGATCTCAGTTCCTTCCCTGAACAGTCTCATCTCAGGAGATGCCATTCCTTTCCTCTGCAAGGATATTCAAAGTTCCATTGAGTTGTCAGTGACAGCCTGTGTTCAACAGCTGTACGCGTCTTTCTATGAAGAGCTCATGCAGTCTAAGGACCAGTTGCATAAGGCAACATCTGAGTTAGCTTCTGCTAAGGATACCCTAGCAAATTTATTTAAGCAAATGGAACAGCAAACCCAACTGGTTGCCACCCAAAGCGATGAGATTTCTTCATTGAAGATCCAGTTACTCGAGGCTCAATCCCAAGTTATTAGCCTTTCAGAGGAGAAGGAGAGGATGTCCAGAGAAGCGAAAGAATTCCACGCTATCTTAGATGACAAGCTTTCAGCTTTACAGATGGCTAATGACACAGTGGCCAACCAAGCCTCCCAAATCCAGCAGTTGCAAGATCAGCTTGCAAAGTCCCGCTCTATTCCTCCCAGCCCTCCTGTTCCATTGATTCCTTCTCTTTCACAGCAGGACTTGGCTGCTCTTCAAAGACAGGCTACTTTGTGCCCTCTATTCCAAGATAAAGTGGAAAGATTGCAGTCCAAAATGGACTTGTTATGGTCTACCTTTGAACAATTTCAGGATTATGTTCTACCAGACCATTCTTTCTTTGTCCACTACCACTTACAGAAGTTGGTCTTCTACATGAAGCTTTCCACGATGGATTTACCTTTTCCAGAGGATGGCTGGAGTGGGGCTTGGTCTGCTGAGTTGTTGACAGAGGTAGTCAGAATGGTCTTTGAAGATTCTGTCACGCCAGATACTATGTTGATGTCATACATATATCTACGAGGAGACTTGTTAATTCCAGATGAGGTAGATATGGCATGGTATGTGGGGGATGTGGTCTTACAGGCTGTTTTATATGTCAATCATTTGGAGTTGCGCATAGCTGACATGTTTCAGAGTTATTCCTCCAAAGTGGCTGATTGTCATGATAATTCGTGGCATCCCATGATTGATTCGGTGGTCCTAAATCAAAGACAAAACACTACTCCTACCTTTGTCCAGAGTACTAACTAACTGAGGATGGATCTCTTAACCTATCTTTCCAAACATAATCCATTTGATGCTACCTTCTTTGATGCCTATCATAGACGATCTCTCTTGGGACCTTCTGTTCCTACCCTCCTCTATTACCAACAAATGGCTCACCGTTATGCTATATATCTTTCCCTTTGTCAATCTAATTCCACAATAATTTTATCCATTCTTTTCCAACCTTCATCTTTCCCTCAAATTCCTATTTTCACTTACTGTTCCTTTATTGAGGATAGGGTATTTTCCCCTTCTCCGCCCTGTCCTTCTCCCTCCATTAATGTACCCTCCACATTTCCTATTTATCAGTTAGCACCGTTCCTTAGTGATTCCTTACAAATTTCTGCCACTCCTTCTTTAACCTTTTCTTCCTTTTATGATTTTTCCTATCCTTCCCTACATCCACTTTCCCTTATTCCACTACCCTCTCCTAACACTTCCATATCTCAACCACCTCAGTTGGTTAGTGACTGTGACGGGTTTGATAATCAGATTTCCAGAAGAAGGGGATGGAGTTCGGATGATTGCCTTATAGGACCGCAGATTAATTAGCCAGTAATTCCAGGAGAATGGACAGCTTCCAGTCAAGCTTATCAGAATTATGTTCATTTTGCCCAGCAATATTCACAGTCTGCAGATCCCTCAGTGAGATTAACTGCTCACTTTGCTTGGTACCTGGCGTATATGCATAGGCATTCTCATAATGATTCAAAGCCTATTCCAAAGTTGTGCATGAATGTCAATGTTAGCATTGATTCCCAACATCTGGAGATATTGTATTTTCATGCCCTCTGTTTGCCTAGCAGATACTTGGTCCTATTGGAAAGGATGTGCTGTCTCCAATTTTTTCAAAATCCTCCTAAAAACTTTGTAGATGAATCCTTGTCTATGGATCATTTCCGACAACATCAATCTTTTAAGAGGGATCATCTTCATTGATACCTTTCCAATGTATAATGAAAGCTTTTTAATGAACAACTCTCTTTTTGAAGGAGTCATTCAGATGGTTGTGTTCTGTGTAGTGTTTGTGTTGTGTGTTTATTTATGTCAAACGAACATGGTGGTTTCCTATGGAATTTCGTGTACAAGCTACATTTTGGAGACTTGTGGTGTTGGGGTCGTGGTTGGAGAGTTGAAACTGATGCTGATGAAGAAGAAGCTAACTCTTATATCCTTTACAAATTTGTTGTGATTTTCTTGTTTGATAAGAAGTGTTAATGTATAAAGAGTTTTCCTTTCTTTGTATTTTTCTATCAGACACAGGTTATAAGTTGGGGTCGTGGTGGATGGATTATTTTTGAGAAGCTATTGAAGATCAATGTTGAGATTTTAAATGAACTTGTATTCCCTTTTTCCTGGGTCGCGAGGACGCTTCCTTATTAAGTGTGGGGATATGTAGAGTGTTGAAATGACTTGTTTTTTGGCTAATTTTTGTTGTTTTTGAGAGCTGAATGGTTGATTTTATGAGATGATTGATTGGTTTAGAAGTGGTTTGAGAGTGTTTTGGATGGTAATGATTGTGTTTTGGAAGATCATGATGTTTGTTGGTGGTTCTATGATGTTCTAATAGATTCTGATTGGTTCTGTATACCTTCTGTTTTGTTCTGTTTTGCTCTGTTTTGTTCTGATTATCTTCTGTAAGGAGGGATGGAGTATTGATTGATGAAGAATGAGATATTGTGAGAGTTTGGAATGGTTTGAGAATGAGTTATGTGGTTTTGATAACCTTCTGTAGGTCTTCTGTAGAGCTTCTGCTTCTGTTCTGTCTCTATTCTGTTCTGTACTGTAGCTGTTCTGGTACTGTTCTGTAGACTGTTCTGTATGCTTCTGTAAGTGTTCTGTGGAATGTATGTGTGACTTTGGGAAAGTTTTCTAGCCTTGGAAAGAAGTGAATACAAGTACAAAAGAGTTGAAAGAAGTGGAAGAAGTAGCTGTTGAAGATTCAAGTGAAGACTAGAGTGAAGTGACAGTAGTGAGCTATGAAAGGACACTGTAGTGGCTCTGGTGACTCTTCATATCAGACATACCTCTTGGGAGGGGTATCCACGACCTAAGAATGATTATTGAGAGTGATTTTTGAGAGATTCTAGTGAGGATATGATGTATTATTGATGGAGAGAGAGAGAGAGAGTCAGAGATAGCTAATTCCACTCAAACAAAGTGATTGTATATGAGAGATTGGGAGAGAAGACTATGAAGATATTGAAGATGAATACTATGTGATGTATTTTCATTCAAAGATGGTGTACTTCTTTGCTTTCTTTGTTCTATAGATGGATTTTATGAAGATGTTGAAGAATATGGTTGATTCTATTAAAACCGTGGGAGATCTACATGATGCTGTATGAAGATTTGTTGTGCCTGGTGTTCTTTTTTTCATTGTGATCATATAAAACATAATAAACAAGCTTGTTGATGTTACAAGATAGATTTTCTTGCAAGAGAATTCCCTTTTCCTTGGTGTTCCTCTCGGGGCTCCAGCACCTGAGTGACGTAATCTCTAACGTCTTCCTTCTCCTTTTGACTGATATTCATCAACCTAACGATGAGGTTATCCGAATACCCTGCCTCCAAAAACCTCTTGATGGCGAGGCCCTTAAGGCGAACAAAGTTCGTACGTTCTGCATCATCTAGACTAGAATACCAGGTCCTCCCCTTATTGACTAAGCACAGGCCGAAAGCTTGAGCTCGCTGCGCAGGGTCTGTAAGACCGTTTACCTCACATACATGCTTGAACTGCTCCATGAAGCTGTATGGGTCACTACTAGGTTCATATCTAACTAGTTGTTTTGCTACGATGGGGATTCTAGCCTGCCCTTTAGCCCCTTGCATGACTCCCAATCCTGATAGTAGCACGGTGGCTAGGGCAGTAGCGCTCTGTTCAACGGACGTATTGTCTAAGAGTCGCTTTGCTACCAGTTTGCTCAACGTCATGTCAGTCTCTGCTGCCTGTTCCCTCTCTACATTCGGTCCAGATTTGGCCACTCCAGCTAGGTCTAGCACACGTCTAGCCTCGTACATATCTACGTCTTGTTGTAGCCTTCTAGGCCTTTGCTCATGGTTGTAGGCAATTATGTCTTCTAGCGCTCTCTTGATTGCTCTTCTCTCTTCTTCCAGGTTTGCTACCACTTCCTCTACAAGTTTTCCCTGGATCACGGTCCTAGTAAGTAGATCATAGTTGTGGACCAGTTCCTGGATTGAGGTTGGAAATTCTCCTAAGTCTAATTGGTCCTCTCCTCCTTCGCCTCTTGATCCCGACATTGTTTGTGCTTCCAGCTCCACGAGGTTGTCAATAAATCCAAGCAGCTCCAGCAGCGTCCAATCCTCTATATTGTTGCTTTCCGTGTCTTCGTGTCTTCTCCAGGTCCTACTAGTAGGGCACTCATGCACCTGTCTAAGTCTTGGGGACTTATATCTTGATGTGTTCCTTGTTATTTGAAAGAAGCTGCAATCCTTATTCACACGTTATGCTTTAGTGCTTTTGTGGTGCTTGGTGTGAAAATAGGCTTTTCTGTTTTCTTGCAGTGCAAACTTAGTGGAACACGAGAGTGAAGTGTTGATACAGAAAGCGTTTAATGCAAACTCCACTCTGTTTCTCTCCACATTCTTAGCCTGATTTGAGTTCTAAGCTTGGTTCCCAGCTATTCTATGGTCTTTCTAAAGGTTTGTGCTGCGTTTTCTATTCTGTTCTAAGTTCAATTGGTCTCTGAGGTTCTAATGGTCAAACTGGGTCTTGGAGGTGTTCAGGGTTGTGTGCTGGGGGTCAGGTCTGTGGCAGGGTCAACTAAAGATCCTTACTTTTTCCTTCTGGCAGGATGGTCCGATTCTGGGAATCGGACAGGGCTGGTCCGACTCTAGGAGTTGAATGGTCTAATTCTTGCAGTCGGACAGAGTGGTCCGATTCTTGCAGTCGGACAGAGTGGTCCATGTCCTGCAGTAGGACAGGTCTGGTCCGACTCTAGTAGTCGAACAGTCCGATTATGATGGGCATTCGAGTGCCACGTGGCACGTCCGATCAGACTGTCCGATTCTGGGAATCGGACAGAGCTGGTCTGACTCCCTCAGTTGGACGGTCCGATTATTGGAATCGGACGGTCTCAAAGGATTCGTGAAAACAATTTCGCATCCACAAAGGATTTTGAATAATTCCAGGATAGAAGACCAATCAAGTGAATGTTGTATATATGGTATTTGTTCAGTTCATCTTATAAGATAATTGACAGCTGCAATTGAGGCTCATGAATGAATACAAGAACTGGATACATAGTTCAGAAGCTCCTAGTTCACTCAAGAAGCCATGATATTAACATCACAGAAATGCAGCAAAGAACACTACAAAAATCAGTAGCAGTTCTAATTTTGTTAAACTTAGCAAACTCTATTTCCTGGTTGGTTATTCTACCAATTGGAGTTCCATAAAAAACAAACAGCAAGACTTGCAGTCCTGCATAAGTTATTTCAATATCTAAGGCTTGAAGCGTCCACAACTCTGAGTGCAATTTTCAGACAAGCGCATCCACAATTTCTAATTCAGAAGTTTTCAGAATCCAGGCTCCAACCAAACGGAAAGCAACAAGTATGAGGCCTCTTCAGACGAGTTATCTGAGGAGATTGCATTGATGTGCCTTTTTACCCAATTAACAAACTCAGAAACAGAAAATTTCCTCTCCATAGCCGTTGGTTGTTCTGCATCATGCACTTTCAGCCACTGTTGAATGCTGGCACATCAAATTATACCCCTGGCTTGGCCCGTTTCCTGAAGCATGCATCTCCACAAAGAGCTTTAGTTGCTATGCATTTGCTATGAGAAGACGAGCACCGCTGCAGCACTGAGGAAGTTGAAAAAAAAAGAAGCCATAGTATCTCCATTGAACTCTGTGGTCGAAGACATCCTCTCTTCAGGTAAAAGCACTCCTGCCTCAGGATAGTATTTGTCACATACGGAGTTGAAGCACGAGACTAAGCAACTTCCATGGCCTCATGATAGAGTACTTTAAGCCATAGACGGCACTCTTTGACGCTAGCGACTAGGTAGGCTACTCATATGTCAACCGGAATAGCCAACCTTATAAGTATGTAGCAGGTAATCCAGAAGATCTCAGTCGCATCTTAATCCAAAGCTGGCCTTGAGCTCCAGTACGTCAATCAGCAGCCCTGACGCTCCTCTATTGCAAACAGAGCCTCGATTCTTGGTTCGGCATGGAAGGTGTGACGATGAAGCTCCCAAGAGCCAGGGAAGCCGCCTCCTGTCATTACTGTCTACCACAAATATGAGACCCTGTGTGTTCTGGAAATGGTGCCTCCACAAAAGGGCGAATCTTGTCTTGGCCCACAGTCTCAACATTAAAACTGATCGTAAGGATCTTCATGACGAACTCACTAAGCTTCGACTTCTAAAGAATGGTCTCCACCTTCAGCATTCCATTGAGTGATCATAAGGATCATCATGACGATCTCGCCAAGCTTCGGCTTATCCAGAATGCATCGAGTTTTTTTTTCAGGATTGAAAAAACTCCCTTCTTTTCCCTTGTACAGCACAGAATCCTCTCTATTTTCTTTCCTTCCCTCCTTTATTTTCCTCATCATCCGTCTATTTTCTTCCTCTGTTCCCGTAATCATCTCCTTTTTGGGCTCTCCTCTAATTAGCCATAGAGTATCATCTTTTTCCCCCTCTTTCCGATTTAAAAACAAAGCTCTTTCCTTGCAAAGCCTACACATGTTTTTCCATAATCGAAAACCGTGTGATAAGCGCCCATGAAAACATCTCCAAAAATCCATAGAGGCCTTGAAGAAACATCCAGACCCATAAACCCACTAACACATTACATTTCATTACCCTCTCCAACTTTCAAGATATACTACTCAAGCGTAAGATCAAAATGTTTCCCTCCTATCGTAAAGGTCACTGTGAGCATGGAAGAAACTTGATCACACTCCACAACACTCTCTCCATTCAGATTCGGAAGGCATTCGCACATCTTGCTAGGATACGCTTTGATAAGCTCTCTAGACTCATCATGAGCAATTGGTTCTGTGCCCATACTACTGTCATTTCACACATAGAACATCCAGTTCTAGATGTCAAAAACATCCTCACGAAGCCCATAATCGAATAAGTGTAGCCATGAGATTGCATCTCGAGTTACCAATCTACCAAAATTCCTTATTCTTCTCCGTCTTCGGCATAGAATGAAAGAGCAAACATAACAACTAAATATGTACAAAGTATCAAATCACACACATGACTTTTAGGTGGTTTTCACACCTCGAATGTGCAGCAATACGACAATGGTTCGACTCCACGACTCGGGTGGTCTGATTCTGGGAATCGAACCACTAAGACCTGGTCCGACTGCGTCTGGCGGCAGGCACGATTTCGATGTGTTTCAATCCCACTTGATGCTTGCTACACAAAATCACAAGAAACTTTCCAGATATGATTAGGGCACTACTAAGAAGCACCAGACTCACCTGGAGCAGCACAAATCGATGGCACCCAGAATCGTGATAGTGTTCCCTGTTCCTGGCAACCAGAAGCTCTCTCTCTCTCTCTCTCACAAAGCTAACCAGTGAAATGAGGTTTGCCTTGGCCTCCCAAGCCTCTTAAGGTCCTTTCCTAGCACTGTAAAACCTTAAATCCACTTCCCTTTTCCTATTTTACCCAGAAATTTGAATCTGGTCCCCTGTTTCCAGTAGCATCCAAAACCTTGTGTTTTCTCTTTTCTTAACCTAATCTAGCCTCAATCTAGTGCAGCCAAAATGCAAAACAGAGATGCAGAATGGTAGTCCTATACTAATGCTTCCAAAAAACCAAAACACTTACTTGTTTCACGGATTAAAACCTCCTAAATCTCCTAGCTATCTCGAGCACCGGTTCGGGTTGTAAACCTTACTTCTATGCTCGATTTGATGCGCGCGGCGCTCAAGGCTCGATTCTGTTGGTCCCGAAAACGGAACCAAAATGAAGGGGAGCTACAAGCTCTACCCCGAGACCTACGGACTACTTATTGCTCAAGTGTTTCGAACCGAGCGGCCATGGCTACCTCTCACATAGCCGACGCGCAATGCCTACCTTACGGGTGTAGTGAGCTTACCTTGATGCTCGATCGAGTACCCTCCTCTTTCTTGCACACTGGTAGCTCCATGATCCTTGAGGCAAGCTCAAGCAACCTCAATCCCTCTCCCATGAGCTTCATCCTCCATAGCCAAGCGTGAGACAAGAGAAGAGAAGAGAGGAGGGGAAGATGAAGAGAGAAGATGGAGAGCTTCTTCTCCAAGATCCCTCAACCTCACACAATCACTCCCTCACACTCTCTCAATCCCTCTCTCAAGCACAAGCAAGAAGGCAAGAAACAAGAGAAGAAGAAGAAGAAGATTTGGCCACACACAAGAATGAGCTTCTCATTCACTTTTCAACTTTATATACAAAATCCTAAATCCCTTTTGGGCGGTCATCCCCTTTTTACATGACCGGCTATTAGCATAGGCCCATTTCTCATTTCTCACTGTTCTAATCTATCATATTCCCAACTAATGCATACAATTTGCATAGGAATGAGCCTGGCACTCTTTTACAAGGATTCGGGAGCGCTTTCACACTTAATGGTGCGCTTTTTACTCTTTTACTTTCCTTGGGTGACTCTAAGACTTCCTGAGGGTCGTGCACGTGCTTTTAATTTTTTCAGGGTCTGGGTTAAGGCGCATTTTTCTTCCTTTTGTCCTCCGCCTTTTGCTATTTCCTTTTTTCCATTTCTCGCTCCTTTGTGTTGCGGTAAACAAAAGGTAAGAAGATTGAATTATTCTCTAAGGCTACAGATCCTATTCTGCAAGAGAAGCTTGTTGATTGCCTAGAAGATGCTACCTCTGAATCATGAGTCAAGACTGCATGGATAGATGTTACTGATGCAATTAGCATGATTGCTCGAAATGAGCGGATGTGACTAATATTGGGCTCTACTTCAACTTCAACAACTCCATTGATGGATCTTATTTTACCTTCAAAATCCCCTATTCCTTTGACTTATCAACCAACTCTTTCTTCTTCTGTTCCTTCTAAAAATGATATAATAGATGAGCTCATTAAAATCATGTGTGACCTTTATCTGAATCTTACAAAAATTAGTTCCAAAGTAGAGAAGCTAGATGTCAAAGTCAAAGAGTGAGAATGAGCATCAACTCAAAGACCCATGAGAGAAGGCTTTAAGAGGCATTGTATTTGGTGTGACAAACAACAACATGACAAGAGGAAGTGTTCTGCCTTCCGTGAGGCTGAAGCATAGAAGCTCTTCTTTTGGAAAGATGGAAAAATTCATGCGGCTGAAACTAGTCTTCCACTGGAGCCAAATTTTGGCAATGGTAGAATGAAGAAAAGATTAGAAGATTTAGATGTAAAGAATACCTATGCAGCAATTGATGCAGCTACCTATGGGCTGCAAATTGAGCCAATTAAATCAAGTTGAGTGTGCAATCTAAAGTATGGATGCAGGCACTAGATCAAATGAAAGGTGGTAAAGAAGCCAAAGAAGATTTGGCTAATGCCAGTCAGTATATTCGAGGAATAACTGGTTGGAAAGAACTGGTAGATTCTTTTTCTGCCTTTGCACATTTGGCTAACGTCAATCATAAAGAAGTCTTGATTGAAGAAAAGAGAAGAAGAGAAGATGAACCAAGGCCTTCCTCTTCTGGCCCTCCGAAAGGGGTAACTATAAGAAAGCCCGAATAACCAAATCTTGTTGAAAATATAACCCTAGATCAAGAGATGGAAGATGTGCCACAAACAAAGAAGATCGAAGGAAAGAGAAAAGGCAAGCAGCTAGGCTACAAATTGCGGTCTGACATAGAATCTGCAACCGATCTCAAACGAGTCCTAGAAGAACGAATTCTAGGAAGAAAAATTAAATTCACCTTAGGCAAAATTCTTAGAATTGCCAAACGTGAATTCGATGATGTAATTATTAATGTAATCAAAAGGAAAATACAATATATTGGTGATGAAGCTGAAGAAACAATGCATGATTTTTTGCAAGTTCTTCGAGTTTTTATGCAGGATGAAGAGAAGATGACTTCACAAGGAATTAAACTTGAAGCAATTAAAGAGTTAATTGCAGGAATTGAAGCTAAAGATAAAGAAAACATGAATGCAAAAATTAAATAAGTGAAAGCTGAAAATGTAATGGTCGACTGGTCCAAACGAGTTGGGCATCCCATCTCTAAAAAAAAAAGCCGTCTACAGCACATGCATGAGGAAGAAGCAGCTTGGTTCATTCCAAGCAGTCACTACTGTCGTACGTATTGGGCAAGAGTAACAATAGAGACAGTCATCAAAATTGGAGAAAAAGAAACACCATGTATTATACTCTTAGACCATGGATCGGAGATAAACATCATCGCAAGGAGTCTCTATGAAAGTGGTGGATGGCCCATAGATATTGATCCAAGTTGGCGAATGAGAGTTGCAAACAACTTTTCTGGAGAGTTATATGTTGCATGTCCTAATGTGCAGGTAACTATTGGAGATATAAAAGACAATTTTCACTTTTTTTTTCAAGACTCTTGTACTTACCCTATCATTCTTGGGCAACCTTACATTTTTTAAGCCCACTTGGAAACAAAAGCTCTTGATGATGGTTCTTCCTATGCTCATATCCGAAGCAAGGACAATGAACGAGCTGTCCAATTTCTTACTATGTGTGTTAGCCATCATCGAAACAGAGATTGACTGCGTGATTATCTTGTGCCTTCTAATGCCCGAGAATTCAAGGGTTTTCAGGCTACATTACTATAAAGGGAGGCTATGGTAGTGCGTGATATAAAAAGATTGAACCTCCTTATGCTACAAAAACTGTATCTCTAGCAAATTTGTATGTATGTACAGCCAATAGTATGGAATGTTATAAGTCTCTTTTGACCATGACTAAGGCTGAAAGAAAATATTTATATCATGTAAAAAGGGAGTTGAAAACTTATGACATGATGGCTAAAAATGAAGATATTTTGGGTTTTGTTTTTACTAATTACTACTGACACATTGATTGAAATATATGCAGCTACTCATGTAGAAAATCAGGCAGAAAATCAGTCCATAGAAGTATGTACATTGGATTTTTATCAAACAATTCAAGAATTTGTTGAGTAGGAAGACATTGGTTTACTCAACAAGGTTGAAGCGCAAGTGGAGACAAAATACAAGGTGGTGGATAATAAAGTCAAACTTGTGGCAGTCCCATTGTCTCCTGGAAGTAAAGGGCTAATTGATAGGGCAGCAAATCCACCAAGTCTTCCTGATCCTTCCAACATTGGTCACAAATTCGCATCTGAAAGTATAAAAAATTTTAAAATAGGTGAAAATTATTTCCTTTTGCTGGCCGAAAAACACTCTTTTATGCAAATGCTAATGAAACATGGAAAAGCTTTTGCATTTCAACCAAGTGAAATAGGCTGTGTGGATCCAAATATTGTTATGGTCCCACATGTGCCTTGGAACCTCAAGCTTGTTCCTGTCCCAAGGGCGCATTTGCCCAAATTACTGAAACTTCTAAATGAAAAGATTAGAATGAAGATTTTAGAACCTTCTTCAACGCCCTACTCAAACCGATGGTTTACCGTGCCCAAGAAAAATGGATCTTTACGATTCATTCAAGATCTACAACTTGTTAATCCTGTCACAATCTGAAATGTTGGTTCAGGTCCAATCGTTGATGAGTTTGCTGAAGCTTTTGCAGGTAGAGCAATTTATTTTATGGGTGACCTATATTCAGGATATGACCAATTTCAGATTTCATTAGAAAGCGGAGATATTACCACAATGAAGACACCTCTTGGATTGGTCTACATGTGCACTCTACCACAAGGTGCAACAAACTCTGTAGCCCATAGGATGAATGTCATGCACAAAGTCTTAAGGCTAGGGACTTCATTCCACAACTTACTCTTCCATTTCTTGATGATGTACCTATCAAGGGATGTGAAGTCAATGAAAATAATGAGAAGCTTGACGAAGATGGTTGCATGACATTTGTAGTTAACCATATTCATGATTGTGGCAAGATTTTGACAAGGCTTGAAGAGGTACATCTTACCCTTTCTGGAGCTAAGCCGATTTTTTGAGTAGAAGAAGTCCTAGTGGTCGGTCATCTATGTGGCCCTTATGGACGCAAACCTTCTCTAATCAAGAAAGATGCCATTAGTAGAATGCAAGAAAAATGCACAAAAGTTTCAGAGGTGAGAAGATTTCTTGACACATGTGTATTCTATCTCATATGGATACCACATTTTGCTCATTAGCCAAAAATCTTTATCAATTATTAAGAAAATGCCAAAGATTCTCTTGGAATAAAGAGCATACTCTCACTATGTGCAAATTAAAGAAGTTGTTAATTTCAGTCCCCACTCTCAAAAGGGTTGATTATTCAAATGGTCAACCCATCATCCTTACTGTGGATACAAGTCCCATTGGGATAGGATGGGCTATTGGCCAAGAGGATCTTGAAGGTAATAGGTATAGAATTTGTTTTAGAGAAAAAGTTCTCAATGAACATCAAAGAGGGTATTCACAAGTAAAAAGGGAATTATGGGGAGTTGTAACAGCATTAAAGTGTGATCGTAAATACTTTATAGGTGCTTCTATAGTGGTAGAAACTAATTGTCTTCCACTCTTGGGCATGATTGCCAACTGCTCTACACCCGACATTGCTATGCTAAGATGGATTGCATATATTAAGTCTCTCAACTCTGAATTAAAGAATATTGCAATAAAGGCGAATCCAGTTGCTGACATGCTATCACTTGCAAGATATGACAATGAAGAAGAGCTGATGGAAGAAGATGAAGCTGAAGAATCTATACTTGCTGAATTTCATTCCATGGCTACTGAAAATACCTTTTCAGTTACTGCATATACTGGTTCAAAGCTGAAAACAATAGGATGGTCAACTAGAAGCTAGCATGCTCATTGCATTGCTCAAGTTCTAGTTCATTTCCTTGAAGAAGATTATGAAGAAAATTGGCTAAATTTCGGCCAATATTTTAGCACAATGAAGAAGAAGGAGACTTGGACTGATGAGGAGTTCAAGCATATCAAGAGGAAAGCTTATGGATTTTTTCTTAAAGAATGACATCTATGGAAGCACACGAAGAAAAAGAAAGGAGCACCTATCTGAGTTTTACGTAACAAAAGATTGCAACAATAGGTAATGAAGGAATTTCATGAAAGCCTATGGGCTGGCCATAGAGGCATATGGGGAACCTTTAGTAAAGTCAAAGAAAAATATTGGTGGCAAAACATGTATTGGGACATAGCACATTTTGTTGAAACCTGTTATGTGTGTCAAATGTATTCTATGGTCAAGCATCGAGATGGGTTACAACCAACTTATCCTTTGTCTATACATTATAGATGGGCTATTAATCTTGTAACCATGCTTATAGGAATATGGAATATGCGGTATTTAGTGCTTGCAAGAAAGGATCTAACTAATCAAGTTGAAGGCAAAGCCTTAACAACCAAATCCACTCAAGTTGTTTGTTGTTTTTTTCTTGAAGAAGTGTTTTGTAGATATGGTTGTATAGGTAAAGTAGCTGCAGATAGAATAGAGTTGGATACTGATGAGGCATGCAACTTCTTTGCTCCATTGGGTATTAAGTTGGCTTTAACATCATCCTACAACCCTGAAGGCAATGGAAAGAGTAAGAGAGGTCTATGGGCTGACCAGACTACTCACAATTCACTAACTAGCTATATGCCAACTGAACTTATACATGGACAACAACCAATTATGCCAATGGAAGAATCTATTCTCACATAGAGTCTTCTACCTTGGGAGGAAGGCATCAATAGAGAAGAGCTGGCGACTTTGCACATATGGCAGCTAGAAAGAAGGCCTGAAGATGTTCAAGCAGCTATTGAGAAGCTAAAGACAGCAAGACTAAAGAACAAAAGAAGATTTAATAAACGACATCAACTTCGCCCAAGAGCAATTCAAGAAAATGACTGGGTGCTTGTCTATGACAACAGCCTAGACAATCAATATAGTGCTTCTGGGAAGATGGTAAAGTGTTGGTTTGGCCCATATGTGGTAAAGGTCGTTCATGACAATATCACATATTCATTAGCTGAATTGGATGGAACAAGCATGAAGACACCCATAGCTAGAAAAAGAATCAAGCTCTTCAAACGAAGAGAAAGTTCAACATATGAGCTAGAAGACTTGAATATAATTCAAGAGTATGAAGACATAGAGAAAGAAGAAGAGGTAGAAGATGAAGGCATTGACATGGCAGAAGATACTTCTTCTGACACTGCAAATCTGCAAGAATTTGGCACATGCCAGAGAATGGGCAGGCTAGGAGGGGATGAATGTCATGCCGCTACACGCACATCGTGTAAAAAAAATCTAGAGTATGGCTTCCTTTTAGATTTCGATATCCAATGCCACTTTAGGCATTAGTATTAGTGTCCATGGTTCAAAATATTAGATTATTTTGGACAAGTTTTTAGTCAATTTTTGATATTCTAGATATTATCTCTTGTAAAAATCTATAAAACTATAGATAACTTCTAGATTAGGAGGACATGTAAAAGAAAGCATGTAACTTTCAGCCAATTTGATAGGATTTTATGTAGAAAAAAAAAGATTAGCGAAATTGCACGACGCGCAATCGCTGTTTTTAGGCAGTGAACAGCACTCCGAAAGTGGGAGATGAAGAAGGAGTGATCTGGCAGGATTCTGATCAGGTGTCCTGGAATTTAATCCCCCTTTCGGAGCCATTGGAAGCATCAAATTGGCGATTTGAGTAGCATAGAGGAATGTATTATTTTGTACACATTTTTGTCTATTAGAGCTATATTTTCTCATAATGCTGAAAGAAACTGACAGTCTTCATCTTAGTATTCTTCTATATTTTCTAATTCTTTTTGGGAGTATTCTTCTACATCTTCAATCTCTTCTAACCCCTTCTCTTCTGTCTACTCCTCTCCTTGAATCTACCTACACCCTGCTGTCTCTTATCTTCATGAACTTGGCTTGAAACCTTCAACCCTTCTCTTATCTCTACCATCTCCGAAGTCTAAGCTCTTGAAACCCCATATATTCTTCTATTGTGAAACCTCTATGGTTACTTTCAACCCTACGCGCTGCGACACCGTCGTCCAGTGTGCAAGTAACCACCCAAGTCGACTTTTCCCGCGCCCACCAAGTGGGCACAGTTTGTGCAAGCAATGGCAACATCTAACCAGTCTTCGGTAGCTTTTTAACGGCCTTTACTAAAGAAAAAGCAGGCCTTGCTAGCATGTTACCATCCGTGTTTTTTGGCCGGAGGAGATAACAAAATCCAACTTCCAAGGAGAGAGCTGAAGGTGTTCAAAAATGGAAGAAAGAAAGCGGATCACGCGGCCACTATTGCGGGGTCATGTAGATAGGGAAGAGATAGAGAGCCTTCATCCCGTCATCATCTGGAGCACCTTCAACGATTCCAGTAATTTGCTGTGCACTTGCAATGAAGGATTGTGCCATGGCATTGAAAGTGTGATCTGCTGTCGAGGTGGGCGGCTTGCTTCCAGGAGAAACCGTCGTGAGCTCTAGACTCCAACTCCTTACTGATCAGCCAGCTCTTCTTGAGCGGCTTCAGCATGTATATTAATGGGACTGCCAGGCCGAAAGTACCATTAGAAAGGAATCTCAATCATAAAAACAATCTCGGCAAGATCCGTGCAATGAAGGGCTGATAGAGACCACCAAGGAAGCTGACCGGATTGCTTATGAGATTAGCTTTCCAGTTAGGATAACAGCAATAACTAGAGGAGGTGGACATGGCATGCGGCATGGCCAAAGAGCCAAGAGAATTTGAAAAAGTATTGCAGCAAGCACGACGCGAAGCCGATAGGAGACGATGGAGTTGCAGGAATGGTGGCGAGCAGAATTTATGAATTCGAGTCCAAGATTTGTCTTCATCAGCCTCAAGTGAGATTGATACTAGTTATGATCATCTTCATCAACATCCATTCGTATTTGGACCGACTGAGATCATATTGGCACTGTTTTGATCCCAGAGCTTGAACTTTCCTATCAATCATGATTATGAAACTTTAGGGAAAACCACCACTTTCAATAGCTACATTTGAGTCTAGTGAGAAGTTGAAGCAGCTTCTACATACCTTCAATTCATACATAAGGTAGTAGTACCAACACCATCACCAATAGATGCTACAACAAATGTATCTTCAAGCCGATGCATAGTATGAAGTTGTAACTACAAAGGCTATGGAGGTGATAAAAAGCCAATAGAAGCTCTTTGAAGGTGGCAACCTTTCAAGCTATTTAAAGTTGTATGAAGTAAAGATGGAGTTCTTTCGTGTGCCTGTGCATATGATGAGCTAGTACTTTGTGTGGCTAGTGACTTTTTCCCTAAAGCACTACATTAATGAAGTCTATGGCTTGAGTCCTACTTGACCTACCCTCAAGAAAGCCTTGAAGGAAGAGTTGCACACCTTATTCCAGTAAAGACAAACTATAAAGTCTCAGACATTGCAAGGTTGTTTATCAAGGAGATATTCAAGCTACATGGGCTACCCAGAAGACTGTCATGAGCCGAAAAGGTGGATTCAATACTTGCCTTTGGTTGAATTTGCCTACAATGCTTCTTACCAACAAAGCATTCAGATGACCCCTTTCCAAGCGTTGTACGGTCATGACTGTCGAAGTCCCCTAAACTTCTCAAATCCTTCCTTAAGGGTTGAAGCTTCAAGGCAGATGTTGGAAGAGATGGATGACCAAATAAAGTCAATATGATAGGACATCCAAGCCACCAAGGATATATAAAAGGCATATGCGGATTTGAAGTACCAAGATAGAACCTTCAAGGAAGGAGATATGGTCTTCATTCGCGTACGTCCAAAGAAGAGTTCCCTATCCTTAGGAGATTGCAAACAGCTAAGTCCAAGGTATTATGGACCATATAAAATCCTCAAGTGCCTAGGACCTAATGCTTATAGACTGCAACTCCCTGAGAACCTAATGGCTCATAATGTATTCCATATCAGCCTATTGAAGAAGTATGTACCTAATCCTAACCATGTACTTGATGACCAACAAATTGTAATGCCTAATCAAGGAGTCCTTGAACTAAGGCCTGACAGGATCTTAAATGTTAGGGAAAGACAACTGAGATCCAGAACCTTGAGAGAATGCCTCGTTCAGTGGAAAGATTATCCCAAATAGGATGCCACTTGGATAGATGAAAGCACTCTCAACCATCAATATCCCAAGATTATCTCGAGATGAGGACATCTCAATTCCTCCAAGGGGGAGGGGATATAACATTCTTGATTACCAAATATGTATTTTTCACATGAACCTCCTCCTAATAGGAGGTCACAAGGATAAATAAATTGAAAATAATGGCAAAGTTTTTTATTCCCCTTACGCCCAGCCGACAGTCATGCTGGAAGGGAGGGGAATAGCATGTATGAGCAAGCTTCTTGCTGGAGCTTGCTGAGGGTAGTGAGCATGCGAGATGCCGCACAGGGGGAGGGAGGATCCCCCTCCCCTCGCCTATTTAAGTTGAGGATGGTGGGAGGATTGGAGGGGGTCGCCACATGCTCCTATGCTGAGTCAATAAGGATGATGTGATTGCCTTGCCCACCTGTGCATTCTGAGTATCGTCGCCATTGCCATAAGGTGGGAAGCCAGAGACGACCGTGGAAAGAGAGAGTCGATACTCTGGTGCACGTCGACACACTGGTGCTGCCGAGGAGCAGCTGCACACGCCATTGACTCCGCCGTGCATAGAGGGAGAGAGTGGAGACTCTATGAGCAGTCATGAGGGAGGGAGAGATTGACAGACCCCTGCCCGCATTCATGCACTAGCACCTGCCGTGCAGTCCACCCTCTCTACCATTTGTCATGCAGTCATCTGCTGCCAGCTCGCCATGAAGTCACCCCCTTTTCCCTCCACGTGGGCTCCACAAAACTTCGAGAGGCTTTGGAAGCTTCTTAGGAGGCTTCTATAGCTCCTAAGAAGCCCCCTTTCATACCCTTTGTTTCCCCCCCCCACACAAAAAGAAAAGACTCCTCTTTAAGCCCTTTTTTTCCCTCACACAAAAGCCCCCTCGTAAGGGTCTTTTACACCTTTTATTTTCCCCTTTCCTGTGGGTCTTTAAAAGTCCATTAAGCCCTTTCCCCTAGCTTTAATGGGTCTTACTCGCTAAGGATTTTTAAAACACCCCCTTCTCGGGATTTAAACCCTTCTTGTGGGTTTCTCCCCTCCTCCATAGAAATATCCTTTCAAAGGACTTTTATACCCTTTGCCCCCTTTTTCAATCCGTTAAAAGTCCAATTAATACCGCTTTTCCATGGGTCCTATCCGAGGCCTTTAAAAAGGCTCATTAAGCTTGATTCCTTGGATTTCCTTCAACCTCCCAAATTAGCCTGAGTGCTAAACCCCTTTCCGTGTATTCAATTTGCACCGGAGCTTCTACGAAAGGAAGGAAAAAACATTCATAAGGGACAATGGAATTACAAAGGGAGTTTCGCAAAGCTGCATCCAAGACGGAAAGGCGCATTCGCGATGGCTCCTAAGAAAGCACAAGGCGCAACTGCAGGAGGATCGTCTCTTAACATCTACGTGGACATCTCACCACAAGTCCAAGTTTTTCTTCCTAATTTTTATTTTACATTGTTATAGTTCAATCCTGCGTGGATAATTTTTGGAGATAAGATGCATTTTCATCTTAAATCCTTTGGTTCATTTAAAAGAATTAGCTCACAATGGAAGAGTTCAGCCATTAGTATTTTCAATAAAACGAGCAAAATAAAGTGAGCAAAAAATTGATATGCATTTCTAGCAAGTATTTTTATGCATTGCAATAAATTGAAATTTGATTAATGTCCATTTTTACAAACCAAAATTATGATAGTACACGCCAAAGAAATAAATCGCATATTACATTATTGAATATATTTTTTCAAAATAATTCCTAAAGAAAGTTTCTAGAAACCATAGGAAATTGCTAGGGTTGCATGAAGAAGATTTTACTCCAGGCAAGTGGCCTAAAAAACTTAACCAATGAAAGGGTGTGTAAGTTCAGGATACAACAAATTCATTCGGAAAAGAAAGTAGACAAAAGCTGCATGTTTTAAGCGTGATTCTTGTTCGCATGTTAGAATGATTAATTGGAATTAGGCTATAACCTAACCTATGTTTGACCTTAAGCCGAAAAGTTAGGATTTGAAAATCAACTTACGCGTAGATAATAAGTCATGTGGTTATGGAAATGATAGCGTAATTATCTTCAAGAATAGATAGGTTAAATTGGCATAAACCTAAACACCTAAAACCGTGGAGTACTTGTTTAGAAAAGGGTTAATTCAATGCAATGTATCCCAAGGAACTGACTAGGGTTAGCCGGTGAAGACATTTACCTAGTCGCATGTATTGCGAAAAAACTGAAACTCCTCTACCCTAAATACTTGCCCACATTCATGGAATGGAAGTTTTCCTAAGAATCTCTCGCTAAAAGGATGAAACTCGAAACCCTAGGACTGACAAATCAGCCTAATGCCATCAGGAACAGATTATTTTGTGACTCCATTCAATGGGTAAATAGTCCCATAATTGATGCGACACTTGTGCATCAAGTTGTAGAGTCGCATGATCTTGTGATTTGATCACAAGGGAATGGCAAATTCCTCGGAGTGAGATTGGCAGACTCTTACGCAAGTTAGCTTGCAAGAGGATGAATAATCGTCTTAATATAGTATCTTTCTAGGGTAAAGATAATTGCTTCGAAGCAAAGGACAAGCCAATAAATTCGAATAACATATGAACTTAAGGTATTGATCAACTCGTGTTAATAGGATACACCCTAACCTAGGATATAGGGGATCAACAATACTTTGAAAGGTGGTGTCCAAGTGAGTAGTAACAAGTCTAGTAGCACTATACATATTAACTTATTAGCGAATACTATAAACTTTATCCAATGAAAGATAAAATAAAGAGTGTTTATTGACAATAGATCTTTGATTGGCCATGGATTCCTGAAAGAGAATTCATAAAAATGACCTCTCTTGTAGGAATGTCCATATAGATTAGGCTCTAGTGTCCTCTACAAACCAAAACACAAGTGAGAAATAACCTTAAAGACAAATTATCAAGAGATAGAATGTTGAAAAGAGTACCTTTTAATATATGGAAAAAAATATGATGGTTTGTGACACTATCGAAGTCCTTAAAAAACCTTACAATATTTGAATTAGATTTTGAAAACAAATCCACAGATAGAAGTGGATCAATAACAAATATACCCTTAGCAATATCAATGCTAAGAGAAGCAACATATGCCATGTATACAAAGTAGAGAATAAATAAGAGAATGGCTGTAATATAAGGACCCTTGGAAAAATTCATTATAAATAAAGAGAAGAAAAAGACCTTACCTCAAACAATAATAAACTATTGAATCCGTTAGTTGAGCATCCTTTTTCTCAAATAGAATCTTATCCTCTGGAGAAATGTTGAGGTAGTCTTCTTTCTCAGGACTAACACAAACATTCACGACCATTTGGCCATACACTTTGCCCATCCTCTCGTAGTTCACTTGGCCAAGAGAAAAAATATTTCTCTAACAGATCAGAACCTCATTTTCTATTACCTCTTTCCTTTTCTCCTCCAAGACAACCTCTTGCTCACTTGCAACCCTTGTAGGATACAAATGGGTAACCTCTTCAATCTTGGGTGTTGGTGGCTCTTTCTGCTTTCTCCTGCATGGAACATTGAGGATTTCAAATGCGTTTTGATTAGTTGATGGAAGAGGCTTCAAAACTTTGTCAAACCTATATCTGAGTCTACTAACCATACTAAAGTCTTTATTCATTAATGTAATTCGATGTGCATGGACAGCTGCAATATAAGCATCATTGATAAAATCTATTAGAAAATCCTGTGTTACCTCTTTCAAGCATAATAGGGCAGACCATTGCCATCTCTTGTTGAGGTCATCCACAGAAGCAACCGATGACAATCTATCACATATCTCCTTGACCAGTCTAAAAAATGCAGTCTTAGGAATGAGGTGACTAGTTGACTTTTGAGCTTTCCTTATCTCTGCAAAACATCTGTGCATGTAAGAACATCATTTCTCTTTTTCCTCACAAGGGCTTCCTTGGAAACTTGAGAGTGAGGAGAAGCTGAGGGCTCAAACTCACCAAATAACTTGTCCTCTAAGCATTCACCTGAACAAACTTTACCAACTGGTATAAAGGGACAACAATTTCTTCATTTCTCTCCTCAATAGTTAGCTCAGGACCTTCTTCAGAATATTTCTTCACCAAGACCTTCCTTGTAGTTTATTTTGTGCTAGCCATCGAGACCCACATGGCGTGATAAGGAACCTAAACACGAAGAAACTGACTCCCATCGTGCCGTAATAGCGACTAGATAAAAGCCTTGAACTCCTCCTCACTTGGCAATAAAGGCAGGACCAATACAACGCGATAGAGGGAATTTGAGTTTCACTTTGCCCTAATTGCTGCGTATTGGTAGATTCTAACACAATCGAAAGCACAAGTTCCCCGCACAGCAGTAAAGTCCGATACGACGCAATTGAGGATGTTGCAAAAGAGCTGATGAATGATATGGCACTGTTTTGGAGATTCGAGGACCATACAACGCAATGAAGGTTCTTGCTTAAGTTGATGAGTATTCTATCGTGTTGTTTTAGACAATTCAATAGCTTTTCACATCACTAACGTCGAACGTATGGCATCTCTGTCAGTCCGATACGTCAGAGCTGTTGGATGAATGGCAGTTGTGATGTAAGGTGTGAAATAGCGTTTGCGCCAATCAAGAAGTTCTTATATACTCGCAGGTCCAGATCTCCACGTGTCATGTTCTCATTGGTCGTTTGATTAGGGTTTCTTGAATATTCCTTGTTCTCACCCTCGTACCTATTTAAGGAAACCTAAATTTATTTGCACACTTTTCTTCTCCATTTCCTTGTGTGTCGGACGGTCTCTGTCACCCCCTTTGTCAACCCGTACATCACCCCCTCTGTCACCCCCTGCATCACCCCCTCGGTCTCCTTGTTCATCAATGACCCCCTACATCACCTGCTCCACCGTCACCCCCTCCATCACCTCCTACATCACCCCCTCCATCACCCCCCACATCCTTCTGTCACCCCTCTCCATCCATACTCCATCACCCCCCCTGTATCCTTATTCATCAATGACCCCCTCCGTGACCCCCCTCCATCACCCTGTACATCACTTGCTCCATCACCCCCTCTATCACCTTCTGCATCACCCCCTCCATCCATACTCCATCTTCAATCTCCACATCACACCCCTCCATCCATACTCCGTGACCCCCCTCCGTCAAGATCGTATCATATTCCTAGCTCGTCCTATTCCTATATCATCCAACACAGTGCGAGAGGTTAAATAGAAATCTTTTGATTTTCCTCCTATCGCGTCGTATTTTTGACTCATCCAACACTCGTTTTCCTATTCTCGTGGAAACAATGTGATATTGATGTTTGGAGATTCCGAAAGGCTCTCATTCGTGTTGTATTGCTAGATTTTGCAACACAGAGTGGGTGCACCAATTCAAAAAGCTTATATCTTGATATTTGCGTTGTATAGGCAAGTAGCCTTGAGCTATTGAATCTGAAGAAGATGTATGGTACAGAGATGTCACACATGTCTGCCTCCACATCTCTAAAGAGGAAAAGAGTCCTTGAGCCCACAATGACAAAGGAGTAAGTTGCATCAGATGTTTCAATAGCATCTCATATGTCTGTGACAACTGAAGGTTCAAGCAAGGATCCAAAAAAGGGAAATGCTTCAAAGTCTCCTGTGAGGATCCCAGGGCTAATTCAAATTACAGATGTCATAGCCTCTGAGAAGCTTTTGGATTTTCTCAAAGAAAACAATATTGACATTGGTTTCTATCCAACAACTAGGGAGATTTTCAATCTAGGGTCGGACCTTGATCAAGTTCTCAATTTCTCAAATGAGTTTATCAAGGAAGATTTTGCAGATTTTGAAGAGTTGACATATCCTGTTGTTCAATTGGATTCCAAGGAGTATGTTCACACCCCCATTGGAAGGTCAGGCACACTGAGAAGTCCTTGTTTACTAAGAAATGTGGTTATCATTCTCTTGCTAGAATTTATCCACCTGAGTTATGTTGTTTACACCCAAAAAATTGCAAGATTATGCTTAAGTCAACTGCATTCATTGTATTTGCCCTTGTGAAATACCCTCTAAGATCTGATGAAAAGCATAAAGAAAACTCAAAATTATCTAGATGTTGCCTTCTTAAAGAGATTGTAGATGAAGTTGATGGTGAGGAGCAACTAGACACCCAGATGGAAGCATTAGTTGCAAAGGACCTGGATGTTTCCAAATTCAAAGTAGAGACAATAATTGAAGAGACCACTATAGAGGTTGATGAGCCATCTAACACTCCTTCAAGCCTTATTGTTCCATATTGGCCTAGTTTCCCAATTAAAGACAAGGAGTACTTATTATTGTCTGATCTCCAAATTCTTTTCAATTTGAGAGAAGATTATTGCTTGGAAATTATTGCACAGGCATCTACAGATGCAAAAGGCATAGTGGATGTTGAAAATGAGTCCAAGGAGGACTTACTCAAATTAGATACTCAAATGTCTGATGATAAGTTTATAGATGTATCAAATGCTTTTTTGCTATGTTTAAGCAAGGTTAAAGATGTTAAGAAAGAGTTACATGCTGCTGATAAAGAGTTTGACCAATTTCAAGAGAAGCTTGGAATCTCCAATTGCGGAAGGGAGGAATCTTGAGCTCCTTTACATATTTTGACTCCTCCAAGTAAAATTTCAGATTTCAAGTTACATAATTGATGAAAATATGTAAAGGAATCTCCAAGTAAAATTTCAGATTTCAAGTTACAAACTTGCTTCCTCAATTGGTTCATCACTCTCAAGTCAAAATATGTAAAGGAATCTCCAAGCAAACTTGAGAGTGATGAAAATCAAATGGTAATGTATTCTTTTGTTTTTGTGGAACCATATACATATTTTTATTTTGTTGCATTTTGACTATTGCTTTTACAGTTGAAGATTGCAGATGAGGATAATTTCTTGGGAAGAGCCAAAGGATCGAGAGTTGGTGGTAGTTCCCTAAAGGATGTTGCACTTGGGCATTATATATCGAAGATTGATCCCAATGTCTTATTGGTTTGCATAGCACTTTCTCAGAGGAGGCCTCATGGCCAATTGTCTGTGTTAAAGCACTTACAAGGATTCTTGGATACTCAGGTTTGCATTACAATGCGCATAAAGTTATGTTTTTGGAGAAGACAACAGCCATCTGAATATTTGGTTATGGTCCAAGCTTCTTTGCCTCCAGGGTTGGATACTTCATGGCATACTCATCTTATGTTTTAGTAGCAAACAAAACAGATATCAAATCCATAGCTGGATACAATAGAAGAAAGTTTTTACATTACAAAGGAAAAATGCTTGAGGAGGACGAGGATGTAAAGGCTCTTAAAAGCTAGCCATGTATATAATATTTTGAAAATAGTATTGGTATTTTAGATTCCACAGTATTTATTGTGTTCTCGATCTTTGAAGTTGTCTTCAAAAAATCCAATTGAATAACTCCTGAAGGGCATTGGTTTTTGTTGCTCCTCCTCCATGTCTGGTGCTCCGAAAGAAACACATATGTGCTTGGTAGTGAGATTTCTCCATACCTTGGCTACTATAAGTTGCTAGGGGCCCTTGCTCTTCCACAAATTAAGGCCCATGAACAAGAAGAATATGCTATGACAACTCAACACAAAATAATCAGTTTAAATAATTAAACCTTGTTTTCAAAGCAAAAAGGTTCAAATTTATGTTTATATTACCAAGTAGAAAGTAATATCCTTTTCTCCACAAGCTTCCTTTATTGCTTGAACAAGATTCACAATTGAACGTTTGTACTCTTCTAAATAGTTAGATGTTATCTTTTGTTCCCTGAGCATTTTTAAAAATATGTCAAGGTGTCTCCAAACTTCCATTCATAGGAATGCAATTCGCGGTGTGCTAGCCACATTTGTTGTGATTGCACATAACTCCCTCCAGCACTCCCACAATGCATTCATTTGTTTACTAGTATGATTTCTTAGAAATCGTCTAGATTTTGCACACCCTATAGAGACATCTGCTAAAACCTCTCTTGTTTTCCCTAAGACTATTGGATCCTTTCTCAGGTGAACTTGACCTCCATGAAAACCCATTTTTGATAGTAAAGCCTCACATTTATCAATGCACTTATCTAACAAAGATACTGGTTTTATTGAATATGCATAGTCAAGATGCAATCTAAGCAACTTATCAATTATTCTAATCTCTGCATGTAATGTACAAATATAAATGTTCCCTCGAGAGATTGAGAGAATAGGATCCCACAAGCCATCCATGTTTTTGAATTTGCTCAAATCTATAGAGTTCCGAGTCGGGGCTCTTCTTGATGGCCGCAAAGTACTCCATTCTTTGGATCCCAAACTCTCCATGCAATAAATACAAGGATATTTTGCATTGGTCCCATTACTTAATCCAAACATACATTTGATACTTTTTAAGTTAGCACTCATATGCCATTCAATATTAAAACTACTAACACTATTGACTATCAACATTTCACCTTGACTTTATAATATCATGAATACCTATTAGAGAGAATAATCATTTCAAGATTTCATGACTCTTTTAGTTGGTACTTGGGCCGCACCAATCCACCAAACCTCCATCTCTGATTGTATCTTAAACTGTTGTTCTTGCCCCCTACCAATACTATAATCCAATGCCTTGTTCATGATACAAATGCTGACTCTCTCTATCTTTTGTCCCTTTTTTGAATCTGTGCTTCATCCAATTTTAGTGCGAACTTCAAAATACCACTATATTCTTGGACAGTAAATTTATACATATGGACCATTGCAATTTGGACTCTTTTAAGATCAATCCAAATATTATTAAATGTGTTGTATTCAAAAAAGGCCTTTGTTTTATGTTTTTCATAGGGCATAGATCCTTCTATATGGATATACTCTCCAAAAACATATGGAATCTACGATTCATAGCTGTCCTAGCAATTGAAAGTGCAAGAGGCCAAGGCAAACCAAATGAACTTATTCTATGAAATTTAAGATTTGTAAACCACAATTTAGAGAGAGCACGATAACCTCTATGACTGATACCCATACTGTCACATGTCTCCACTATTTCATTTGGTTTAGCTATTCCTTTTAAATCTTTCACTAACTCTTTCAGAGTTTGGCTTCTCAAATCTACATTTTCAGGTGATTTAAGAATCCTTATAATGTCCTTCTTTGTTATGGTTTCTTTAATAAGCTTAATCATCTCATCATTCTCTCGAATATTAATACCTAAAATATTAGAGACACATCTCTTTGCAAGATCTAGTCTCCTTTTCTTCACCCCACTATACAAGTCTATTATATTTTTAAGTGGTGTTTTTCTTTGTCTAAATCCTATTGGAGTTTCTTTCAAGCGCAATAATTTTTCTTGCAATGACTGATTAGAGTTTTCTAGATTATCAACCTTGTCCGTTAGCTCGGAAATAGTTTTTTGTGCCAATATTAATGCTTCATTCATTTCATGCATTTATTCTCTAAATGTAAAAGATGCAGAATATAACCTCATGCAATAGCCAAGCATCCCATCACAACCATCTCCAACATACCTTATGTAGTCATGAATATTGTAAAAAGGAAGATGTTTACATGTAGAAGGGTCCAGAGGATAAATATTTCCATCCATCTATAAGTCTACATGCTTCTTTCCTTGTAATCGCAACGTGTTAGCTTCATTCTTGTCCAACAATGCTCGATGGTGAATACTCCTCCAAGATGAATAGACAGGATCTAACTGAATAGTAAGTTTATACTTGCATGGTGGGGCTGTGCTTGTACTGCTAGAAGAGGTATTGGTAAACATTTTGGTAGGGAACCCTAAACGAGGCAACAATATCACAAAGAAGGAAATAGAACCACAGGAAAGAGAGGTGCAGAAAATGAATGTCGAGGAATAAACGAGCAACGTCTTTTGGTGCAAAAACTCAAAAATACAAGATTTTGCAATTTCCAAGAGAATACGACTGAAAAGATGACACTTAATGTCCATTAAAGATTGATGATATTTAATACCCAACCTCTTAAATGAATCATACATTCTCTCATTAATCAAGTTCAGGCAGCCAAATTTGCAAGGTTTTTCTCTTCTAAACCTCTTCTAATTACCAACTTAATCATTTTCACGAGTGCCGTTTTGAAACGTTTTTGGCCCTAATGGGATAACATGTATGGAAAGTATGCATTTATCCTAATAGATACTGGCATTACACATATTTTTGTGAATAAGTCAGTTATGGACATGCTACATTATTTTCCCATTGATTTACAATAATCCAATAGAGTACAAGTAGCTTATTGTGATGAGAAAATCAGAACTCAGATGTGCTCTCACGTTCTCATACAATAAGTTGAAAAATATGAGGTATAGGTGAAACTAATTGCCTTAGAAATGGGACCCATAGATATTATACTTGGGTGTGATTGGTTGATGAATTTAGGAAAAATTACTATGGATTTCTCACAGTTGTAGTTTGCCATTGATGGGTAGCCTATCCATCTATAGGGAATCCCTGGTAAATGTGATTTTCATCTTAACACCATTAAACAACTCAGGAAGGAGTATAAGAGGTGCTCTCAGATTTTTTGTTTTATACCTAAATAAAGAGGTAGAATATCAATCCAAGAATTCAACTGAGTATCGAGCTTTGAAAGCTCTACTTGAGGAGTACAGGGACTTGGCTAGATTACCTACCTCATTACCTCTTAAGAGAGCAATGGATCACCATATAGATTTGAAGCCTCATGCAAAGCCCATCAATAAGCCACCTTATAGATTGTCTAAATGTAAGCATGAAGAAATAGCCAAGAAAATCAAATATCTTTTACAGATGGGGTTCATTGAGTCTAGTTCTTCACCTTATGCATATTTGGTCTTATTAGTGAAGAAGAAATATGGATCCTTCAGAATGTGTATTGAATACATGGATCTAAATAAGATTATAGTGAAGAATAAGTATCCAATTCCTAGAGTTGATGATTGCTTAATGAGCTCAAGGGGGACTAGATTCTTTACTAAGATTGACTTGAGGTCTTGATATCATTAGTTCCATATGCAAGAGGGTGATGAATTTAAAGGTACCATAGGATTGATTGTGGGCTATACCATTTCTTAGTGATGCCATTTGGGCTTCTAGTGCTCCAGCTACCTTCTAAAGTCTTATGAATAACATTTTACAACCTTTCCTCTTTCAATTTTTCCATCTTCTTTGATGACATATTGATTCATAGCAAGATCTACAGAACCATTTATCACATATGAGGAATGCTTTTGATGCATTGAGGCATCACAGAATCTCTGCTAAGGAGAAGAAGTGCTCTTTCATGCAAACTGAGGTGGAGTACTTGAGATATATTATTAGTGAGAAAGGGATATAGGTTGACCCTAAGAAGGTGTGTATTCTGTTCGAGATTGGCCAACACCTACTACCACTATTTTGCTTAGAGGTTTTCTTGGTTTATTGTCATTTTATCGTAGATTCATTAGGCATGGTGCAACTGTAGCAACTCCTTTGACTGACTGATTGAATAAAAAATCTTTCTTTTGGGATACACTTGGCATATGGTAGTTTCAGCCAGTTAAATGAACTAAATACTTATGCTCTTATTTTAGTATACCTAGATTTCTTTAGAGAGTTTACCATATAGTGTGATGCCAATGGCCATGGCATAGGGACTATTTTGCTACATGAGCATGAAGTTATTGCCTTTGAAAGTTTTAAGCTTATAGATAAAGAGATGACTATGAATTTTTATGACCAAGAGATGTTGGCTATCCTACATACAATAAAGAAATGGTATCATTATTTATATGGCAAGCAGTTTAGAGTTCAAAGGGATCACAATGTCTTAAAGTATTTCATTACTTAGTCAAATCTCACCTCTAAGTAGCATAGGTGGATAGCTACCTTGCAAAATTATGATTTGGACATCACTCATACAAGGGGCTAAGACAATGTGGTAGCTTATTCTCTTTTTAGAATGTGGACATGCCAAATTAGCTATGATTGAGTTACATGGTGACTAGGTTGAGGAGTTATATGAAGCCTATCTTTTGGATGATGAGGCTAGCCATGTACTTCAAAAATTATAGCAAGGTATTATGGAGAAAAAAATCATATTATCAGCTTAAAAATTGCCTAATATTCCTTAATGACAAGATTGTTATTCCCTCTATTCCTTTTTTTAGGAAAAAACATATTGAGGAGTTACATTCTTTACCTATAGCTGGATATGTTGGAGTTTTTAAGACCTATGATAAGATTAACAAAAGCTTCCACTAGAAAGGATTATGGAGAGATGTTAAGTATTATGTCATGAAGTGTATGCCTTATCAGCAAAACAAGGATAGTATCCATGAGCTAAGTGGTTTGTTGCAGCCATTGTCTATCCCTGAAGGTAAATGGATATATATTACAATGGATTTCATTAGCAACCTACCCACTAATAGAAAGGGTTGGAATATTATTTACGTAGTAGTGGACAGACTGACTAAGGAAGCCCATTTTATTCCTAGTAAGATCGACTTAAGTGCTTTACAAGTAGCTAGTTAGTTCACGGAGTAGATCTTTATATTACATGAATTACCACATATGATTGTGCATTATAAGGATACTAATTTCATGAGTAACTCATAGCAGATGGTATTAAGATCCATGGGTAATAAGTTGGTTCCTTCTATAGCCTATCATTTGTAGATAAATAGTTAGATAGAAAGGGTAAATAAGTGGTTGGAGACTTATCTTTGCCATTTCTGTCATGAGGTGTAGCACATGTGGAATTCATAGTTTCATTTGGCTAATTTCTTCTATAATAACTCTGCTCATACTAGCATTGAAGTTTCACCCTTGAGGCTATGTATAGCTACAAAATGCCTCTACCCACAGTCATTTTCAATGAGAGGATTAATCCTCATGGAAAGGAAGGATTGGAAAGAACAAGCCCTTCTTCAAAAATGTAAGATGAATCTTAGAAAATATCAAGATCAAAGGAATGTGTATGGTGATGAGAAGAGGCAAACCTTGGCATTCTAGGAGGGAGAGTTAGTTTTATTGAAAGTATTCAAGTGTTATTATTCTACTTTAAAGGATGGATCTAGCAATAAACTTGCTCACAAGCTCTATGGATCCTACATGAACTTGAAGCGTATTGGAGACTTGACATATAGATTAAAACTTTTCTCTTCCTCTAAGATTCATAATTTATTTCATATTATCTCAAACCCTTTTATGGTACCCAGGTGAAAATAGTTGATGAGCTACCTCCTATGGATGAAGAATGACATATTTAGTACATTCTGGAGGAGATCATAGGTTTGTGTGAAAACAAGATTTTCTCTCACTCTATCATTGAGTATTTGATCAAGTGAAAGGGTTTACCATTTGATGAAGCTTATTGGAGGATAGAACCTATTTTGGATGATTTTCTTGTCTATGGGATGCATTAGTGGTTAAAACATAGTTAATATGAGAGCTAATTGTGGTATAAACACGGTTTAAACAACACTCTTTCTAGAACATATTTTACTTTTTCTAATTTTTAGAAATATACCATCTATATAGGATCAAAGTAATGTTCAATAGCTATGTCATGATATGTAGCATGCCTTATTTGGATGCTTCTATCAAAACATATAGCAGTGTTGTTCAACATGGCCTCTTTTTTTAGAGCAAGCTATCTATTCTTTATTTAAAAAAATTCTTGAAGATTCAACGGCTCCAATTTTTTTTAAAGAAATCTGGATTATGTATATGGCAGAGGCTTTTCTATATGTCTTCATTTTAGCAAATAAGTCTTCATTACTTGATTCACTTTTATCTTTTGTATAGCTGAAATCAAAGTAGTACTATGTTTCATCCATCTTTCTTTACCATTATAAATTTATTTTTGTGGAAAAAAACCTTTAGGCAAGGATGGATTGTAAGAAGCTAGAAATATAATTTTTAGTGAGAGGGTTAGTAATAATATCTTGTAATACTGACATGGATATAAAAGGTATGAGTCATATATTTTTATATTTTTTTATCATAATACAATTACTACACCTCTCATCGCACCTGCTTATACTGAACTTTCATGGCTTCTCTCTCTTCTTTTCTATACTTCTAGTCTATCTTTCTCTTGTCACTCATTCTCTCTGCTCTTTTCTGTCTCTTTTGCTCTTCTTTCTCTCACCTCTCGGTCCTCTCCTTGACAAGCTTACTTTATATATAATTTTTTTTCTACATTGAATCTAGTTCATGTTAAACAATATTTCTAAAGACTTTTCCATATTTGATCTATCTTTTCTCTTAGTAGAGTTCTATGTTAGTCATATTATCATTGTAATTTTTTAGACATTCAATGAATTGATTACTTTTTTTTTGAAACATATTTATAGTCTATTGAATCATGATGTATAATCTTTTATAACTTTAAAATATATTTTTATTATAAATACAATGTGAAAGAATATAGAGCCCATGATTTTAAAAATCCTAATTTATATTTTCTATTGTAGTAGTTCATCACAAATCACAATCATATAGATCTAAAAATATGATATGGAGAAAGACATGGGCTGACTGCACTTATCAATAAGCTCTATGTACAAGGTGGTCTGATATATCATGTTTTTTTAAATGCTATATAATTTTTTTAGTTCTTATGATGCATTTTCTAATTGGGATTAATCTTTGGTGTTGGTGTTTGAGAGAATTTTGAATGATTTGTTACATCAAGATGAGCTATTAAACAATGACCAACCCTAGAAGCTTAGATTCTTAAAGCACCTTCTCTTGGTCTCGTACTCCATACATGCAAGCAAGGTACACATCAGACAATATACTGACATCTATGATAGATCTTTTTCATTCATTGTATATGTAACATTTTCACAATGAAATATTAATTGGTCCTAGACCCTGCACACCCCGCGCAAAAAGCAATTTAAAATAATCTCCCGCATCTATAAATGTTGGTGGCTAAGAGTTCCCTCCGCACGCATTAATAAACTCCAGCTCCGTGTCAGGTATGGAAGACCGTGGCTTGAAACTGCAAGCCCACACGGGAACACCCTTCACGGGAAAAGGAAAATGGATAATGGTTAAAATTGTGGAAATTTTTTTTATTATTAACCCCCTCCCCTCAACTGATGCATGGCGGGGAGAGGGAGTGTGGGAAGAGCATGAGTTGAGTGGTGGAGAGCATGGGGGAGGGAGGACGCATGTAGAGCCACGTGTCTGGCTATCTCCCCCCTCCTTTATCGTATATGACCTTCCCCTGAAGCTTGAGGGGGGAGAAGAGAGGGAGGTGTACTACCATGTTGCCCGCCATCACCGCCCTGCTGCCGTGAAGAGCCGCCACACTGCCACACTGCGCCACGCGCCTGCCATCATCATCATCATCATCATTCCCACCATCAACACCATCCCCATCATCATCGTCGCTTTCGTCATCCTAATCTTCTTCTCTCTCCATGTCATCTTTGGTTATTCCAGAGGCTTGGAAGCTTCTATAAAAGCTTCCCATAGCCCCTATTCACCCGTGCCTTCCCGGGGTGCTTTAAACCTACAACCGCATGGCCATGTCTTACGTGGGAGAGGGAAATCGCGGACTGGGAGACTTTGAAATAGGCGAGTAAACCAAGGGGGAGTTGCTGCAACAAAATACACTGCATAAACGTCTCTAAAGCTAAAGACGCGAGGCGCACACGCGGGAGCCTCCAACCCGATTTCACGCGTGGAAAACGCTATGAGTCCTCATGCCCATGTTCCAATTGTATTCTTGCATGAGAGGGGATGCGTTAAGCATGATGGTTTTTAGGAAAATTTAAATGCATTTATTCATTCGTTTACGAAGATAGTGCATGTCGTGCATTTGAAATTGCTTGCACTTCCAAGTTGCAATCCTGAACACATATTGCATAGCTCGAAAGGTGGATTTGTCTAAATGCATCCTTGATTTCCTCGCGAAAAAGAACAATGCATAATGCACCTAGGTAATAATTTCCTTGTTGTGATTCGTAGAAGATAATCATTGACATCCATTAAATATTGTCCGAGTAGTTGCAATGCATGAAAGGGATTTATGTACCACACGAATTGCATGCGAGGATAATTACATCCTAGGTTGGGCTAAGTGTTGAAGGACGAATTAAATCATTAATGGTCTCATGGCATTTGCTCATGCATGAAGTTCTTTTATCGAAGTTTGTATTTGGGGAAGGATGCATTTTCATATTAAAGCTTGAATTCAACGCATTAAACAAAGGGTTTATAGGCATAATTCTTGATGTAAATCAACGTAGGATTTATATGAGTTAGCACTAAATTGTCAATCATTATAGTTTAGGCAAGGAAAATTAACGATCATTGTAGAACTTATAGTTGCATAGAAGGAAAAAGTCTATGAATCGCATATTCGCATGGAATGTTATATGTTGAAATTATTTACATCTTTTAGGAAAAGTAATTGCATCTCTAAGGAAATGTCACCTCTTGTCGCAAGACAATTAGATCAATTAGGTAAATCACTTGTAATGGTGTAACTCAAATGATGATCACCTCAATGCGCTAGGTAGAGATAAGCCGCGATAAAATTCTGCCTAGTATCGCACTCGGGAAACCAACTTAATATTTCTAACCTCAAAGGTCCTACCCACATTCACGGAATGTTAGGGTTAGTTAAATGCCCATGCAAGAATGATCTAGGGTTTTTACCCTAAGGATCAATTGACCAAATATTAGACTTTCGTTTAGGGTTGGGTTGGGTCAAGAGGACATCCCAAACCCCTACATCTTGACCAAAATATTCTTGACCAAGGAATATCTTGTGATGGGAGAAATAAACCCACAAGTTAGGTGTGACACTTGTCTCATGCAACAAGTTGCAACATCGCATGATTTTGTGACTAAAACACAAAATAGATCATTGCCACTCCTTAGAATAAGGTTGGCGAGTTATAAGTACAAGTCTAATTTTCTAGAGGATGACTAGACATCCTGCTACATCACCCTTCTTTGAGGCTGATTTGCCAAGTTAGGATAATTATGAATTGCCTAGCAAGCAATTGACAAATCAAGTTAGGGCGACAAGGTTGCCCAGAATTCATTGTCTTTAATCTAAGGAAACGTAAGGTGGAAACAATTTGGGTTAATTTGGTATAAACCCTAACCTAAGGATAAAAGGGTAAACAAGTAACTTAGCTTACGAAACCCTTGGGATCTTGCCAAGTCGCAATTGATCTTGGATCGAATGGTGGATGCATTCGGAGAGAAGGATTCACACCTTAGCAGTTGGCCGTACAAACGACCACTGGATTGATTGTGTTTGTACAATTACGAGCACTATTTGTACTTCTTTGCTCAAGGAACTAAAGCTGAAAAAATAATTAATGCTTTAGGTTGAAGGCCTGGAGGGAGCGGCAGCATCAGTTACCCCCGACTGTCTGCTTGACCTTATCCAAGGGGGTTGTTAGCCGCGCCGGGTACATGGACTGAACCCACCGCGAGAGGTCTCTCCATGGGTGCTACTTGGAGCAGGAGGACGCTTCAGTGCCAGGGGGGGCTCTGGCCGTAAATCCCTTGCCTACGAGTCCTGCACAAGAGGCCAACGTGACTCGAGATTGGATCTCGAGGCCCCCATACTAGTCTATGGGCAAAAACTTGGAATAGTGATCCCTAAGGATTGCTCGAATAGCCTTCAGGCGGATTATGGAATTGCCTTCGGGCGAATTATGGAATAGCCTTTGGGTTGGATTATATGATGTATTCCAAAGACTGATAAATAAGATCAATTGTTAAAAAGGAAGTGCCTAGGTTATGTGAAGGGACTAGTGATTAATTAGTTAATTAAGGAAGCTCTTTTTGTTTGTCAAACTAAATGTGGTAGGTAACTAGATAACTAAAGCAACCTGAGGAAAGTACGATGGATGTGACCATGCGTCCGTCCTACGGAAGGGTGGTCCTGGTTGGCCGGGAACTTTTCTCAAAGGAATTGACAGCAAGGTAAACAATGACCTAGAATCTAGAAAGCTAGAGTCCCGATTTATACTATTTTAGGGGAACAGAATGGGACTATGCCATACGGGCAGAGAGGTCGAGCTTTGCATCTCTCTCGTTTCCCATTCTCCTTGAACCAAGTGCAGTATAGATCCGCTTCGACCCTGATGTTTCTGCGTAAAGTAGTTCGTTCGGGCTCGATGCTAGTTACCTTCTAGGAACTTGACCTTTAAGGAAACCCTGATTTAGGTCCAGATGGAGGGAAAATAAAAAGAGAGCAAGAGATAGGGAGAGAGAAATAGGGAAACAATGAGAGCAAAAGAGAGAGGAGAAAGAGAGAAAAAGTAGAGGGAGAGAGCAAAGAGAGAGAGAGATACAATGAGAGGGGGGATATTGCCTTTTATTTATTTATTTTTTAAGTTACTTATTTTCTCTCTTTAATTTTGTTTGTAAACAGATGTGTTGAGTGAGAGTGGGAAGGGAAGGAGAGAGATAAATAGAGAGAAGAAGGAAGGGGGAGGAAGGGAGAAAGAATGAGAGAAATAAAAAAGAGGAGAGAGGGGGTTCATAAAATATAGAAATATAGAGAGAGAAATAGAGAGAGGGATTCAAAGAGAAAAATAGAGAGATGTGGGGAGAGAGAGAAATACTCAGAGAGAGGGGGAAGAGAGAAACAAAGAGAAATGAAGGAGGGCAAACAATGAAAAGGAAAGAGAGAGAGAAAGAGGGGTGGGGAGAGAAATAAAAAGAGGGAGAGAAAAGAAATGTAAGAAAATATAAGAATAGAGAGGGAGAAAGATAAGTAGAGACTAAAATGGAGGAAGAGTAACAATGAGGAAAACAAAAGCATATTGTCTGCCGTAACACACAAAAAATTTTTAATCATTCCATGTATAAGAAAAAAAAAATCCCTATCAATTCCCTAGTAAAAATTACACATAACTAGGTAAAGTAAATCATAGAGAAAATAGAACATTTCTTGGTTGGAGAAACTAGGAAATCACATAGGAAATTTTCTACAATTTTTTAATATAGGAAAAAATGTGATTTTCTTACATAGAAAAATTTTCATATGTAGGAAAAAATGAATTCCGATATATAGAAAAATATGTGATTCTTTCATTTCTCAACCTAAAAATGTTCTATTTTTCCTATGATTTACTTTCCCTACTTATGTGTGTATTTAATAAGGGAATTAATAGGGAGTCCTATTTTTCTTCCTTCCTATGGAAGAAAATTTACCTATTTGGGGATTTTTCAATATAGGAAAATTTTACTATATCTCCCTACATAGGAAAAGTTTCTTGCATATAATACTTTTCCTATACATAAAATTTCTTATGTAACTTTAATTTTTCTCTAACTTGGAGATATTATATTTCTCCTAGATTACACATGCCTACTTTTGTATATTTTTAAGTATAATAATATACAGCAAATTCTCAACTAGAAAATTATATGGAGATTATTTAGTTAATTTCATATAGGATATAGTACTCATCTAATTAATTAATATAAACTCAACAAATAAAGACATCAATACATAGTGTAAATAAAAGAGATAAAAATACAAAATTTTCAAAGTAGTAATAAGTTCATAAACGAGGAGTGTATAATAGCATTATATTGTATTACAATCTTTATATAATTTAAACTAATCATATTATTGCTTATGGCTATTACAAACTTGTCATTTTGTAAAAGCCAATGAATAATCTCATATATCATATAATCACTTTGTTGGTATTTTTATTTTCTCACAAAATACTTAAAAGCTAATATCGGTCTTCTAAACATTCATATATGTACTTTTCAATGAAAAGTATATATCATGAATCATATGTATAGTAAGCTACTTTAAAAGTATCATCTTCATATTTTCTTTTGTTATGTCAACTTGCATTTAAAAAATAAATAATAAAATATTCAACTAGTATAATTTATTTTAAACCAAGTGAGTTATAATATTTATATATATATATTTATAATATTATAATTTAAAATAAATACCATATATAACTTAAAAATAAGTCACAATAAATTTTCCCTTTGAATATCATTGAAAATTTCAATTTTAATGCTTGGGTTTGAAAGATCCTTAGATTTTGAATCCAAATGAAATAACCAAAAAATATTATTCTTTTAATGTGAATGGTGCACAGATCGGATGCTGTACGCTCGCGTAGTGAATGTCGGAAGGTCCCCAAGAACAAAAGAACTCTACTTTTTGCACAAAACTCAAGGTAAAAAGCATGCACGACATGAACAAGAGACCAATTGGGTGCAATCTCCCCCCATGCCTTGTGTGAGTGCTCCACAAAGCATGTATTTTACGTATTAATCATCTTCAAGCTCAAATAATAGCCCAAATTACAAAAATAGCAAGCTTTTAAAGCTAGTGGGTGGTGCCCAAAGAGTCTGGCATACCCAATACAATGTCCAAGTACAAATAACATAATCGTGCGTCCATGCGCGTACAAAATAATAAATAAATATCCAATGCCTCAATAAATAGGCGTGACAAAATATAGGTGCCATACCTAAGGTATGCGCCCATCAAAATATAAATGATAAATCGAATACTCGCTATCCTCCAATGCTTTCCTCCGCTACTGCTGCTATCTCTACACATCAACTGAAGCATTCACAATCGTTAGCAAAATAATACAATTAAATCGACAAAAGTGAATACCTAATAGTCTTCAGCTACATAAATAAATCAACTGGTTAGAAATCAATCCTAATCTTAATTTATTACGAGTGCGCACTCTAAACTTATAAACGTTTATTAATTTAATATGCATTTTACGGAATCACCCACTATGGAATCACCCATGCACACACTAAATTAATGAAACGCCCGAAAAGGATAGGCATCCCCATCAACTTCTCGCACAAAGAATCCACTTTGTGTATGAGCCCCGGTCATCAAAGTTTACGGAATCCACCGTAAAACCTCATAGAATCCACTGTGGCACGGAATCCACCGTGAAATATGCCTCTTGGCATCATACCCCCGGGGTGGGATAGCAATTGACCTCAATTGCTATTAGCTCAATGTGGAGCTAACAGAGTGGGAAAAGCATTTAAGTCTCTAGCGTGCATCCATTGGGCTTCTTCTACAGGATGGTTCTTAAATTTGACTAGATATCTAGAATATCTTCGGCCAGTTCTAGTGGTCATGAAATCAGTATCTATGATAGCTTCAGGTTCAAGTATTTCAGTCTCTTCCTCTAACAAAGGTGGGTTTTCATAAACAGGGTGTACAGGTAATTGGCCTCTAAAGGGTCTTAATAGACTAATGTGAAATGTGTTGTGAATTTTCCAGTGAGGTGGTAATTCTAACTTGAATGCATTGTCATTAATTTTGTGAATGATCCTAAATGGTCCATAGAATCTAGGGGCTAATTTCACAACTGGGTGTCTATCTACACTTTGTAATCTACATTTTTCTATTCTCAACCAAACATAGTCATCAACTTTGAAATTCATTGCTTGCCTTTTCTTATTGGCTTGTTTGGTATATGATTGCTGGGCTTTGGCAATCATGTCTTTAACCTCATCAAAAATAGTATTGTGCATACTAGCAATATCATCAGTACTCTAAATTCTATTTGACAAAGATGCAACAGGTGTAGACAATCTATAACCATAAATCACTTCAAACGGTGCTTTCTTTGTAGATGTGTGTGGTGTATTGTTATATGCAAACTGCAGTAAATGCAAATGTGTATCCCATGTCTGTGGTTTAGAAATAGTGTAAGCACGTAAAAGATCTAGAATAGTATTGTTAGTGGCTTCTGTTTGTCCATTAGTTTTAGGATGAAATGCAGATGAGAAATCAATTTTTGTGCCTAGGTTAGCAAACGAAGTAATCCAAAAGTTGTTACAAAATCTAGAATCACGATAAGAAATAATAACTTTTGGTCATCCATGGTTAGTGAAAACAGTTTTCAAAAATAATTGTGTTGCATGTGATGCTATTAAAGTTTTCTTACATGGAATGAAATATGCTTGTTTACTAAACCTATCTACTACTGTCCAAATCATATCATGGTTAGATTTAATATTAGGTAAACCAGTAATAAAATCCATAGAAATTTGTTCCCATGGTCTCGATAGAATAGATAAAGGCATAAGTAATCCGTACTGTTTACCATGATGTCTCTTAACTCTTTGACAAATCAAACATTCAGAAACAAAGTTAGATACATCCGTGTCCATATGCGGCCAATAAAAATCTTCAGTTAATGTACGTAAAGTAGATATAATACCTCTATGACCTTGATATGGAGGACAATGAATCTCATTCAAAACAAAAGATCTAAATGGAACTGTAACACATAATCTCTTTTCATAAAAAATGAATCCATCATTATAAGATAGTGAATCAATAGGAATCAAATTATTTTGAACTAATTTATTCCAATCAGCATGAAAAGTAATGTCTTGATGATAAGTATCTTTCATAGGAGTTAAAGAATCAAATGATATAACATAAATATTATGAATGGCAGGTCTTCTACTTAATGCATCGGCCACTACATTTTCTTTACCGGGTTGATATTGAATGATAGGATGAAAACTCTGAATAAAGGCTACCCATTTGATATGTCGGTCAGATATTTGGGGTTGGCTAAGTAAATGTCTAATACTTTGTTGATCGGTCTTAATCATAAATTCAGAGCCCATTAAGTAGTGTTTCCACTGTCTTAAGGCTTGTACTACAGCTAATAATTCTTTATCATATGTAGAATATTTCAGTTCAGAGGGTTTCAGCTTACAACTAGAATAGGCTATAGGATAATTGTCCTGCATAAGTAGGGCTCCTATTCCAGATCCGCTAGCATCAGTCACTACTAAAAAGAATGGTCTATTAAAATCAGGCAATTGTAATACAGGAGCATGGGTTAATGTATGTTTCAATAAGTCAAAGGATTTCTGTTGATTATCGGACCAATGATAAACAATATCTTTCTTCAAAAGTTTAGTCAATGGTAAAGCAAGTAATAAAAAATTACGCACAAACTTCTTGTAGAAACTAGCAAGACCTAGGAATGATCGTAACTCATGCACATTTTTAGGTATAGGCCAATTCAATATTGCTTCTATTTTCTTAGGGTCAACCTTAATTCCATCAGATGATATAATATGACCTAAATATTCAATTTCTATTTTAAAGAACTCACTCTTTTCCGGATTGGCATACAATTGATTATCTTTTAATAACTTGAAAACCAATGACAAATGCTCATAATGTTCTTTCTCATTTTGACTAAACACCAAAATTTCATTAAAGAAGACAATAACACAATGCTGATATTTCAAAAATATACGGTTCATCATTCTACTAAATGTAGCAGGTGCATTAGTCAATTCGAAAGGCATCACTAAAAATTCATAATGACTGAATTGTGTCCTAAATGCAGTCTTAAATATGTCAGACTTATCTAATCTTTCCTGATGATAACCAGATTTAAGGTCTATTTTACTGAATATGGCAGAACCTTGCAATTTATCCATAAGGTCATCTACTCCAGGAATTGGATACCTATTCTTTACGGTGATCTTATTTAAAGCTCTATAGTCAATGCACATACAATAGGTATTATTTTTCTTCTTTACTAATAGAATAGGTGCACCAATGGAGAACTACTAGGTCCAATCAATCCTCTATTTAGTAATTCCTCAACTTGATTCTGAATTTCTTTTTGCTCTATCTCGTTATGCCTATATGGTGCTTTACAAGGTGGTTGTGTGCCGGGAATCAAATCTATTTTATGGTCTTCTGGACGTGAAGGAGGTAAACCAGGTGGTAGATCTTCTGCAAAACAGTCTTTAAAGTGTGCAAGAAATTCTTTATGCCGAGGGTGCATATGATTTTCTTTAACTTGCAGTTCATTCACCCAAATGAGATAAGATTTACTACTTTTGCATAATGCACGTTTAGCTTGAGTATGCGAAAGCAGTGGAAAAGCATTAGATGCATGCATACCATACAATGTAATATGTTTTCCTTGAAATTTAATATTAATTGAATGTGTGGAATAATCTATATCAGGGTTATGCTGATGACGCCAAGGCATACCTAAAATAATGTCACTGGACTGTAATGGTACAACTAGAAAATTTCTTCTTTCACTGTATTCACCAATTTGAATTTCTAAATCATGCACTTACTGTGTACCATTATACCTAGTGCCTAAGAATGCTACTTTAATGCAATAATGCGTAGGTACAATCTGTAACTTCAATTCTTTCACTAGTTTTAAAATCATGAGTACTACCATCATCATGCAAAATAATCTTTTCCTTTCCATGCACTAAACATTTCATTGTCAATAAAGAATGTGGAGTTGGCATACCTAGTAAAGTATCTGAAGGAGTAGTAATGTCGTCTTCATCTTCCGTGAAATCAGACATTTCTTCATGTTCTTCATCTTCCATTGCTCCAAGGTAGTTGATATAGACAGGTGGCTTCTTCGAATGGCAATTTGCTGCTAGATGTCCAGGTTGGTGGCATTTATAACACACTATAGGCTTGGCCTTAGTTACATTTTTTGCAATGGCAGGAAGTCTAGGGACATTAGGATTTGGCTGTGGAATAGGCTTAGGGTTTTGATTGGTATTGGATGGTAAAGAAGGTGGTTTTGCCCAATTTTTACGAAAAGATGATGAAGGAAAACGATCTTGATTAAATCTTCTAAAATTTGAGTTGAATTGCTTAGATCCATAGTTACCATTGGCTTGGAATTGCTGTGGACGCTTGTCTCTTCCTCGCAGCTTGTCTTCAGTGTCATGAGCTAATGAAATTGCATCTTCAAGAGTTGCAGGCTTGAACATATTAACTTTAGCGTAGTAATGCCCAAGTAATCCAGACATATACTTGACCTTGTGTGTCGCTTCAGGTAGATCACCTTCAGCCATTAAATCGTCCATATGTGGTTCCGTCATCCTGCAAAACTCAAAAGACCTCACACTCTCAAAATCAAATTAGCGGGATGAGCGTAGCTCAAGTTCGGGTGTACAAGGCTTATATATTTTTGTGTAGCTTTCACAATCTTCGTCTTTGGCTATTGCGGGATTTGTAATCTTTGAAAAATCTGTGTTTTATTGTTCTGTGTGTGCTGAAAATGGTTCAGCAAACCTGCGTATGCGAAGAATACCTTCCAATGAACAACTTTGCAATTCGGAGTTTCTGCGCAGGAACAATAGTTTTGAACAGAAGTCAGTTTTGACTTCAGGTGACTTGTCTGACTTGCAGAGTTGCAGACTTATGTGACTTGCAGAGTTCTAGGACTTGCAGAACTTGGTTGATTTATCTGACTTGCAGGATTTAGACTTGAAAGACTTGCAGAACTTGAGAGCTTTTGTGTGACTTGCAGAATTGATAGGACTTATGTGATTGGAGCTTAAGTGATTAAGCTTTAGGCTTAATCTGTTCAAAACGGTGAAATTTAAGGGGGGGACGTTTTTTCAGCCTGGCACAAATTGCGGACTCCTCATCTGATACGTCGCGTTGAATTTTAGAAGCTTTTAAGCTTCTCTAAGCTTTGTAAGCTTTAGTTTTTAAGCTTTGAAGATATGAAAATTGAAACTTATCTCTGCAACTCCACGACTTGTATGTGAGGATGTAGGAGTGGTCCTCCGCTGTTGCAGGCCGGTCCTTCGCGATTTGATGATGGAAACATAGGTTCTTGATCGCCAAGAATCCACCCATATCGACCATTCGCGACGAGATTGACCGTAGAGCTCGATCGTTCCAGGAGCTCCGCCTTCGCACAAGATGGGTAGCGATTGGAAGCTCTTGATCTCAACTTCGCTTTGATACCACTGGTGGGCAGATTGGATGTTGTACACTCACGTAGTGAATGTCGGAAGGTCCCCAAGAGCAAAAGAACTCTACTTTTTGCACAAAACTCAAGGTAAAAAGCATGCACGATATGAACAAGAGATCAATTGGGTGCAATCTCCCCCCATGCCTTGTGTGAGCTCTCCACAAAGCATGTATTTTATGTATTAATCATCTTCAAGCTCAAATAATAGCCGAAATTACAAAATAGTAAGCTTTTAGCTTTTGAGTTTGCTTTAGCACAAAATAGAAATAAAGCTAGTGGGCGGTGCCCAAAGAGTCTGGCATACCCAATACAATGTCCAAGTACAAATAACATAATCTTGCGCCCATGCACATACAAAATAATAAATAAATATCCATTGCCTCAATAAATAGGCATGACAAAATATAGGCACCATGCCTAAGGTTTGTGCCCATCAAAATATAAATGATAAATCGAATACTCGTTATTCTCCAATGCTTTCCTCCGCCACTGCTGCTATCTCTACACATCAACTGAAGCATTCACAATCGTTAGCAAAATAATACAATTAAATCGACGAAAGTGAATACCTAGCAGCCTTCAGCTACATAAATAAATCAACTGGTTAGAAATCAATCCTAACCTTAATTTATTACGAGTGCGCACTCTAAACTCATAAACATTTATTAATTTAATATGCATTTTGCAGAATCACCCGCTATGGAATCACCCATGTACACACTAAATTAATGAAACGCCGGAAAAGGATAGGCGTCCCCATCAACTTCTCGCACAAAGAATCCACTTTGTGTATGAGCCCCGGTCATCAAAGTTTACGGAATCCACCGTAAAACCTCATGGAATCCACCGTTGTCGTATTGCTGCGCATTCAAGGTGTGAAAACCACCCGACAGTTGTGTGTGCGATTCGATACTTTGTGCATACTTAGTTGTTGTGATTACATTTATTCTCTGCGTATGAGTATAGATGCTCACATGAAGGGCTTCACTTCAGATGCTTTTGTTAATAGCACACTTATTAGTATCTATGGTAAATGTGGCGCTTGTAGCCCCTGGTGGGCAACTCTCTTGTGGATATGTATGGGAAATTTGGCTTCCTTGTGGAAGCGCATCATGTTTTCAACAACTTACCCATTCGTGATGCAGTCTCTTGGACTGCCCTCATTACAGGCTACTCCGAACATGGTTTTGGTGAGGAAGTGCTCACATGTTTCAAGCTTATGCAACAAGGGGGTGTGTCTGCAGATGCTGTAACTTATGTTCTCTGCTTGAAAGCATGTGGTAGTGTAGGTTCACTGGACACAGGTCAGAAGATACATTCAGAAGTAGCTCAAAAAGGATTGGAGAGTGAGCTTTATGTTGGAAACAAACTGGTAGACATGTATGGCAGAAGTGGCTTACTTGCTGAAGCACACCGTGTCTTTGACCTGCTGCCAGTTCATGATGTAATCTCATGGAATGCATACATTTCAGGATACGCTGAACTTGGAGCTTGGGGGATTTTTTTTTGGGATTGATAGATCTGGTATACGACATTTTTGGATGAGGAATCAGAAGGCGGAAAAAGGGGAGAAAACGACGCTAATCTGGGAGGTAAAAAGTGTGCTCTGCAATCGGAAAGGAAGGGAGAGAAAACGACGGGAAAAAGCTTGAGAAAGCGCTGGAATGCAGGGACAGAGTGCTAAAGTTTTTGGGAAGAGAGAGAGACGAGGACGCTCTATGCAAGCTTCGGCAAAACAAGCTACTGTGGAGCATGGGGAGGATGATACATCAGATGAGTTTGGAGAGGAGGAGCGAGAGGTATCATATTTTCTGACTGAAAAGGTCCAGTATCGGCAGATCATGAGGTGACAATGCGGAGGCGAACAAAGTGAAACAACAGTGTCTTCAACATCGTCGGCTTACAGGCGAAGGAGATGTAGTAGAGGAAAACGAGGAGAACAGGGGAAAAAGGATACAAATTGGAATCGGATGAAAAGGGACTCCTTCTTTGGGAAGAGCTGAAGTCGACAAGGGTGCTGAAGAAGTCAAAGATGGTAGCAAGAGACGCAGGAGAGCTGGAATGAAGACGAAGGTGAGATAGTTGTTCTGACATCTAGCGAAAGGTGAAGGAATCAGTAGTTTCGTCACACTTTGATGACGGATTGAATTGTAGCTATGACGAAGAAGGAGATCATGATCGAATGCTGGAGAGAGAAGTCACAGACAAAATCGAGCAAGTGTCGAAACAGATCAAGTTTCAAGAGTGGAGGAAGACATTGTAGAAGGACTCTCAGAGCAGGGTTTGTCATACACTTGTGATGAAGATGACGATGACATAGCCGCTCCTGAGTATGGTGAGTGTGAATCACTAATAGAGCAGAGGATGGTGCAGAGCAGTGATAAAGACACTCCTTTCAGCACAGAAACTTCGATCATATTAAAGAGTGTGCCTCCTTCAGTCACAACCAAAGACATTAGAAAAGCTTTTGCAGATTGTGGGGAAATCGAAGAGGCTCAGCCTAGGCTCAACCACAGCAACAGCCTGTCGCAACCACTGCTGCCTTAACAACATCAATCTCAGCCCCCCCAATACCTTCATATCGTGGCCGTTCCAACTCCAATAAATCTAACGACTTTCAGGACGGCATGCCCATCATGAGCGTGTGACAGATGCTTCTGCCAATGGTTCAGCTAATGGTTTTAACTTCAGCTCCTTCCTAAACAGTAAAACTCCTGGCTGTGGAAGATTCTTCCACCTTCAATTGTCACACAAATTTTGATCGTTCACGATGGCAGAAGACATCTTTGTCTGTGGAAAGTGAAAGAAAGTCATTTAAAGCCCAAAACAAAACAATCGCTACACTGAATAACTTCTGATTCTTCAGGATTCATAGCTTAGGAAAAGCTACAAACCAGAGACACTTGTTGCAGATTTCCAAACATTCATGTTGATGAAGTATACACAGTATTTGATGATTCTGATGAACAGTATGTGACAGAGAAGAAAATATTAAAGAAACCAACATTACTGAATGCCTTTGAACTTATTTCACTAAATTGAGGTCTCACTAAATTGAGGTTTCACTGGCTACCTACCTTTCAACAATAACAATCTGTTAAACCTGTATAAGAAGATATACAAAGATGACTGCTGCCACAACTTGGATAATAGATGTAGTGTTGGTTTGAGAGTGTTACAAACATTGATAACCATCAACTTCTTTTCCCTGTTGTGTGCATTTCTTCCTCGTTTATGGAGATTTGCTGGTTCATTCAATACAAAAGGTTGTGCATGACCATGAATACTATTGATCTTTCCAACTGATTAACATCACATGAGGCAATTGCAATCATATCAGGCCTGGAACTGAAATTAAGTGTTGCTGGGCATGATTGATGAAAATATTCTTTTGCTCAATGCACATTATGTCGGAGTTGCTGTTGCAGATTTGTATTCACTCACTTGATTGATCTTCCATCTTGAAATTAATTAAGGTCCTATGTGGATGTGACATTGCTTTCACAAACCCTTCGACATCTTTGGTGAACCCGACGTGAAAGCGTCGCAGAAATTTCAGGATGGGAGATACTTCAGCCTCTATTTCAGCTTCCTCTACAACTCCAGCTGCCTCTACTTCAGCTCTATCAATGATTGCTGCGTCAAGTACTTCAACGGAGGATCTAAAACAGATTTTGCAGAATATGTCCATGTATATGCAGCTCCAAAATCAGCAAACACAAATGTATATGCAGCAGCAACAACAATTGCATCAACAGCAGTTGTCTCAGCAAAGACAACTCTATTCGGAGCAGGAGAATGCAAACAGCGCGACTAAGGCTATTGAAGCAGTTGAGAGTGAGAAGAAGCTATTTGATGGGCGTAATGTTTCAGCATATTTGAAGACATATGAGATCAAGATGGGGTTTTTTGGAGTTCCTGCTGGACTTATGAGTAAGTACTTCCTTCGTCTTGTCACACCTACTTTGAGGACAAAAGTGACTGATCTTTTTATTCAAAATACACATTGGCAAGATTTTAAGAAGGCTCTAAAAGAAGAATACTTCCTTGAGGACTTTGGTATGGCTACTCGGCGGTCATTCCGAGAGTGGGTCTACATGCCAAACAAAGGTCTTGCTGCTTCGGAGTTGATTCGAGAATTTGAAGAGAGGTATAGTCAGCTTGATGCCATTGAACAAAGAGCTTTGGATGTTGAAAAAGTTGAGCTTTTCTTACAAGCTGCAGATCCTGCTCTTTAGGAAGAATTGGGAGAACTTCTTGAGGATCGCACGAAGCCTATGGGTCTTAAAACGGATTGGCAGGATGCCCAGGATGCAGTCTTGACTTTGACCAAGAGGAGGATATGGAAGACTCGCCTTCAGAATGGTTCCATGACACCTACACCATCATCTGCTCCTATGCCTACTTCTATCCCTGTTATTTCTTCTCCTTCTCAGCCAGTTTCTTGGCCTATGCCAGTGCCTATTGTTTCTACTCCACCTATTCCTCCTATTCCACGACCGATGCCTACACCTTCTGCTCCAAAACCATCCGCTCCATCGGTACCTACCTCTCTTGATGACATAATCAAAGGCATCACAGATTTGACACTTGAGTCAGTCAAAGCGGAGTTGGTGGGTAAGTTGAAGGAGTAGTTTGCTTCGACTGTGCCTACTACTTCTTCTAGTGCTCCTACTGCACCTAGGAGTGCTCCTAGTGCACCTAGGAGAGATCGGAGATGTATTTGGTGTGATAGTACGGATCATCAGCATTGCAAGGATTGTGACTCTTTCTAGGATGCAAGGAGGCAGAATTTGGTATATTGGGGGCAAGATGGTAAGATTTGGTTGACTGAGACAGGAGCTCCACTTGCTACCAACTTTGGTAAAGGTGGAATGAAGAAGTTAGTGGAGGACATGGCTGTGCGTACTTCTTATGTGACAGCTAGAGGTGATGCTTCTGCATATGGAGTACAGATTGAGAAGGGATCAGAGACTCAGTCCGCACTATGGACTTATGCTATGGAGACTGCAAACAAGGGGAAAATTCAGCAAACTGTTTTGACTAGTGCAGGCTCTAGCATCAAATCAGAGACAGGTTGGGACTCGCCTGTTGACAGGTATTCTATTTATGCTTATTTGGCTAAATCTCATGGTGCAGATGTATTTGTTGAGGAGAAGCGTAAGAGGGATGAAGAAAATCCAAGTGCAGCTAAGAAGACTAGAGGGGGTGAGTTTGTTACTCCACCTACTGCAGGACCGTCTTCAAGACCAGGGCCAGATCGACAGATGGAGGATGCTCAAAAGAGAGAAAAGAGGCAAGAGCCTAGAGAGAGAAAGCAGCCACGATTCAGATTGATGTCCGATATTGAGACATCTACAGACATGAAGAAAATCTTTAATGATAAGATACTTGGCAGTGAGGTGACTTTCACTATTTCTGAGATTTTGGGCATCTCAAAAAGAGAGTTTCAGGATCAGTTTCAGGAGGTCCTGAAGAGGAAAAGACATGCATTGGCTACCACTGATACACAGGGAGTTTTGATTGGAGAGTTGGATGAGGATGATGATGAGGTTATGGTTGATAATGCTTCTGTTTTGCCGCAGGTAGAGAAGAGGGTTCAGCCTATGCATTATGCTGAAATTGATGAGCCTGTTTTGATACCGCGTAGTCACTTTTCGCGGAGCCATTGGGCTAGGGCAACTACAGAGACGATGGTAAAGGTTGGAGAAAAACAGGTGCCTTATGTTGCATTGGTTGATCATGGTTCAGAGATTAATCTCATAGTTCGTGGAGTTTATGAGAGTAACAGATGGCCTATGGATGTAGAGCATGGGTGGCGTATGAGAGCCGCCAATAATACTGCAGGTGATTTATATGCTGCTTGCCCTAGTGTCAGGGTTTCTATTGGTGATGTAGAGGAGGATTTTCATTTCTTTGTGCAGGATTCATGCTCTTATCCCATAATTCTTGGACAGCCATTCATTACAAAGATGCGCATGGAAACAAAGGTCATGGATGATGGATCTGCTTATGCACGGATTCGCAGTAAAGATGGTATGAGAGCAGTTCAGTTTATGACTGTATGTGTGAACCATGTTAGAAACAGGGATACTCTCAGAGATGCACCCTTGCCCACTGTGAGGGATTCGGGTTTTCATTAGGTACCGCCGTTTCGCGAGACGACGGTGGTACAGAGGAGAGGAGATTGGAGTTCTCGCCTCCTGGCAGCAGCAGTGATTTCTCCTCCGGTTATGTTGGGATTTCAGCAAACAGTTCAATGAGTTATCAGAAGACTTCTAGGTTGCCTAGAGCTGCCAAGCAGTATATATGCAGGAAGGAGAAAAATTTGAAAAATGCAGGAATTTTGGAGGATGATGAGCACATAGATGGGATGTATGACAGTGTGATTTGTGCAGATACGATGACAGAAATGGGAGATATGCTGAAAACTGATATGCTGAATTGTCATGGTAATGTATTAGTGCAATCCCTGGACATGTTTTATGAAATTGCAGATTTTGTGTCACAAATTGAGTCAGAGGCTGAGGTAACTCAGCAAAAAGTGTTGAGTGCTGAAGAAATTCAGCAAACAGAGTTTCCAGCTGGTTATGATCAGCTTTCAGAGAGACAGAGGGCTGAAAATTTTCAGCCAACAGAGTTTACTGCTGAAATATTTCAGCATTCAGAGTTTGGGGCTGTTCCTATGCAGTCCATAGAGCAGAGGGCTGAGAATATTCAGCCATTGGAGTGCAGAATTGCTGATTTACAGCAAGGTTTATGTAATGTAGAAGAGCATAATGAAGCCAGGGTTGACACGAAATACAAAACTGTGGATAAGAAGGTGAAGCCGGTTGCTGTACCGCTTCCACCTAACAGTGATCAGCAAATAGAGAGGGCTACTAAACAGCAAATTTTGAGGAATCCGGAGCATATTGGTCATAATTTTTCAGCAGAGACTCTTGCTGAATTGAAAATTGGAAATGGTGATTTCTTGTTACCCATGGAGAAGCAATGCTTTCAGGATATGCTTGAACGTCATGGAAGGGGATTTGCTTTTTTGCCACATGAGATTGGATGTGTGAATCCTGATATTGTTGCTCCTATGGTCATTTTTACTATTCCTCATATTCCATGGAATCTCCGACCTATTCCAGTGCCTAAAGCACACTTGCCAAAGCTGATTGATTTATTGAATGAAAAAATCAGGATGGGAATCCTTGAGCCTTCATCTGCACCATACTCAAACAGGTGGTTTACAGTTCCAAAGAAGAATGGTACTCTTCGATTTATTCAGGATATGCAGCCAGTGAATAGAGTTACTATCAGGAATGTTGGTATAGGTCCAGTTGTGGATGAGTTTGCAGAGGCATTTGCTGGACGTGACATCTATTCTTTGGGTGATTTGTATTCAGGATATGATCAGTTTCAACTGGCTTTGGAAAGCAAGGACATAACCACCATGAGAACTCCTATTGGGCTTGTCAGGATGTGTACCTTGCCTCAAGGTGCCACTAATTCTGTTGCGCATATGATGAATGCCATGCATAAGGTCTTTCGTGATTACATACCTCAGCTTACTATGCCTTTCTTGGATGATGTGCCCTTTAAGGGGTGTGCAGAAGAAGAGAAGAATGAGAGCCTAAATGAGCAGGGATGCAGATACTTTGTGGCTGATCATATTTCAGCATGTGAGAAGATTTTGGCCAGGTTAGAAGAAGTGAACTTGACACTTTCAGGGCAAAAATCTGTTTTTGGAGTGAATGAGGTTGTCATTGTTGGGCATATGTGTGGATATTATGGCAGGAAACCCTCACCTGATAAGGTGAATGCTATAGGCAAGATTGCAGAGTATTGTTCTACTACTTCAGAGGTACGGAGATTCATTGGTGCTTGTGTGTTTTATATGATTTGGATACCTCATTTTACACACATAGCAGATTGTTTGTATCAGCTGCTTTGAAAGGGGCAGAAATTCTATTGGGATGAGAGCCACACTAAAGCCATGCGGAAATTGAAGAAGTTATTGCAGAATGCTCCTACTCTCAAGAAAGCGGATTATAATTGTGATAGGCCTATTGTATTGACAGTTGACACTAGTCCAATTGGCATAGGTTGGGCTGTGGGTCAAGATGATGCAGATGGAAATAGGTATGCTATTCGGTTTGGGGCGAAAGTCCTAAACAAGAGACAGAGGAGATATCCGCAAATCAAGAGGGAGTTATTGGGGATTGTCACGGCTCTCAAATGTAACAAGGTGTACTTTATTGGAGCTTCAGTTGTGGTAGAGACAGATTGTTTGCCATTGATTGGTATGATCACGAGTTGCTCTACTCCGGATATAGCTATGTTGAGATGGATTGCATACATTAAGTCATTAAATCCGGAATTTAAACACAGCAGGGAAGGATAATCCAGTGACAGATATGTTGTCTAGAGCCAGATATGATGATGAGGAGACTCTACTTGCAGAAGAGGATGATGCAGAAATTTCAGCCACTATGGTTGATCATGTTTGTCATGTCTATGATATTGTGGCTTTCACAAAAGAGCTCTATGTTGGAGATTGGTTGCAGATTGGCAGGTACCTTAGTACACTAAGCAAAAGAGATGAATGGACAGATGAAGAGTTCAAGAAGATCAGAAGGAAAGCCTATGGTTATTTTCTCAAGGACGGATTTCTTTGGAAGCATCCGAAGAAAAGAGGCGGATTACCTTTGCGGGTTGTCTGTGATAGAGAGACACAGTTACAGGTGATGAGGGAGTTTCATGAGAGTCCTTGGGCTGGTCATAGAGGAGTATGGGCTACTTATGAGAAAATCAAGGAGAAATATTGGTGGAAAGGCATGTATAGAGATGTTTCTCACTTTGTTGAGACTTGCAGAGACTGCCAGATGTATTCAGTAGTGCGTCATCGAGATGAGCTTCATCCGACCTATCCACTATGCATTCATTATAAGTGGGTAGTTGATTTGGTTACCATGCCTATGGGTCTATGGCAGATGAGATACATTGTTTTGGCTAGAGAGGATCTTACTAATCATGTTGAGGGCAGATTTTTGAGAACGAAGATCACTAGTGCAGTGTGTAAGTTCTTATTGGAGGAAATTTTCTGCAGGTATGGTTGTGTGGGTAAGATCACTACGGATCGTGGTGAATTGGATGCAGATGAAGCTAGGGAGTTTTTCTCTCAGCTAGGAATCAAATTGGCTCTAACCACAGCATACAATCCAGAGGGAAATGGAAAGAGTGAAAGAGGGCATCCGCCGATAGTGAAAGCATTAGCCAAAGCATGCAGAGGACGGATTGGAGAATGGCCAAGACTTTTACCATTTGCTTTATGGGCTGATCGTACGACTCATAGTGTTACCACTGGATATATGCCTGCAGAGTTGATGTATGGTCAAAAACCTGTTATGCCGATTGAGATTGTGCTTTGACTTGGTCAGTTTTACCTTGGCAGGAGGATTTGTCGACAGAAGAGCTCTTAGCTCTTCGGATTCGACAGTTGGAGAGGAGACCTGAGGATATTCAGCTAGCTATTGACAAGTTGAAGGTTGCTAGACTAAGGAATAAGGACAGGTTTGACATCAGACATCGCTTGCGGCCTAGAGCAATAGAAGAGGGAGATTGGGTATTGGTCTTTGATAGCAGCCTTGAAAATCAGCATACGGCACTTCGGAAGATGGTGAAAAGATGGTTTGGGCCATACATAGTCAGACATGTCTTTGATAATGCAACATATGAGCTGACAGAATTGGATGGAACAGTGCTTAGAGTGCCTATTGCTGGAAAAAGAATCAAGATTTTCAAGAAAAGAGATGATGAGGATTATGCATTGGAAGAATTTTCAAGAGAAGAGCAACGACAAGAAACTCCAATGGAAGACACAGATGATATAGCTAATAATCTTGTTGATCTACCGGAAATGCATAACGAAGAGATTGATTTGTTTGTTGATCTTGATGATAATGATCATGGGTAGTTGGCCCATCCGGAGGATGCACAGGATTAGAGGGGGTGGATGTCGTATTGCTGCGCATTCGAGGTGTGAAAACCACCCAACAGTTGTGTGTGCAATTCGATACTTTGTGCATACTTAGTTGTTTTGATTACATTTATTCTCTGCGTATGAGTATAGATGCTCACATGAAGGGCTTCACTTCAGATGCTTTTGTTAATAGCACACTTATTAGTATCTATGGTAAATGTGGCGCTTGTAGCCCCTGGTGGGCAACTCTCTTGTGGATATGTATGGGAAATTTGGCTTCCTTGCGGAAGCGCATCATGTTTTCAACAACTTACCCATTCGTGATGCAGTCTCTTGGACTGCCCTCATTACAGGCTACTCCGAACATGGTTTTGGTGAGGAAGTGCTCACATGTTTCAAGCTTATGCAACAAGGGGGTGTGTCTGCAGATGCTGTAACTTATGTTCTCTGCTTGAAAGCATGTGGTAGTGTAGGACCACTGGACACAGGTCAGAAGATACATTCAGAAGTAGCTCAAAAAGGATTGGAAAGTGAGCTTTATGTTGGAAACAAACTGGTAGACATGTATGGCAGAAGTGGCTTACTTGCTGAAGCACACCGTGTCTTTGACATGCTGCCAGTTCATGATGTAATCTCATGGAATGTATACATTTCAGGATATGCTGAACTTGGAGCTTGGGGGATTTTTTTTTGGGATTGATAGATCTGGTATACGACATTTTTGGATGAGGAATCAGAAGGCGGAAAAAGGGGAGAAAACGACGCTAATCTGGGAGGTAAAAAGTGCGCTCTGCAATCGGAGAGGAAGGGAGAGAAAACGACGGGAAAAAGCTTGAGAAAGTGCTGGAATGCAGGGACAGAGTGCTAAAGTTTTTGGGAAGAGAGAGAGACGAGGACGCTCTATGCAAGCTTCGGCAAAAGAAGCTACTGTGGAGCATGGGGAGGATGATACATCAGATGAGTTTGGAGAGGAGGAGCGAGAGGTATCATATTTTCTGACTAAAAAGGTCCAGTATCGGCAGATCATGAGGTGACAATGCGGAGGCGAACAAAATGAAACAACAGTGTCTTCAACATCGTCGGCTTATAGACGAAGGAGATGTAGTAGAGGAAAACGAGGAGAACAGGGGAAAAAGGATACGAATTGGAATCGGATGAAAAGGGACTCCTTCTTTGGGAAGAGCTGAAGTCGACAAGGGTGCTGAAGAAGTCAAAGATGGTAGCAAGAGACGCAGGAGAGCTCAAATGAAGACGAAGGTGAGACAGTTGTTGTGACATCTAGCGAAAGGTGAAGGAATCAGTAGTTTCGTCACACTTTGATGACGGATTGAATTGTAGCTATGACGAAGAAGGAGATCGTGATCGAATGCTGGAGAGAGAAGTCACAGACAAAATCGAGCAAGTGTCGAAACAGATCAAGTTTCAAGAGTGGAGGAAGACATTGTAGAAGGACTCTCAGAGCAGGGTTTGTCATACACTTGTGATGAAGATGACGATGACATAGCCGCTCCTGAGTACGGTGAGTGTGAATCACTAATAGAGCAGAGGATGGTGCAGAGCAGTGATAAAGACACTCCTTTCAGCACAGAAACTTCAATCATATTAAAGAGTGTGCCTCCTTCAGTCACAACCAAAGACATTAGAAAAGCTTTTGCAGATTGTGGGGAAATCGAAGAGGCTCAGCCTAGGCTCAACCACAGCAACAGCCTGTCGCAACCACTGTTGCCTTAACAACATCAATCTCAGCCCCCCCAATACCTTCATATCGTGGCCGTTCCAACTCCAATAAATCTAACGACTTTCAGGACGGCATGCCCATCATGAGCGTGTGATAGATGCTTCTGCCAATGGTTCAGCTAATGGTTTTAACTTCAGCTCCTTCCTAAACAGTAAAACTCCTGGCTGTGGAAGATTCTTCCACCTTCAGTTGTCACACGAATTTTGATCGTTTACGATGGCAGAAGACATCTTTGTCTGTGGAAAGTGAAAGAAAGTCATTTAAAGCCCAAAACAAAACAGTCGCTGCACTGAATAACTTCTGATTCTTAAGGATTCATAGCTTAGGAAAAGCTACAAACCAGAGACACTTGTTGCAGATTTCCAAACATTCATGTTGATGAAGTATACACAGTATTCGATGATTCTAATGAACAGTATGTGACAGAGAAGAAAATATTAAAGAAACCAACATTACTGAATGCCTTTGAACTTATTTCACTAAATTGAGGTCTCACTAAATTGAGGTCTCACTGGCTACCTACCTTTCAACAATAACAATCTGTTAAACCTGTATAAGAAGATATACAAAGATGACTGCTGCCACAACTTGGATAATAGATGCAGTGTTGGTTTGAGAGTGTTACAGACATTGATAACCATCAACTTCTTTTCCCTGTTGTGTGCATTTCTTCCTCGTTTATGGAGATTTGCTGGTTCATTCAATACAAAAGGTTGTGCATGACCATGAATACTATTGATCTTTCCAACTGATCAACATCACAGGAGGCAATTGCAGTCATATCAGGCCTGGAACTGAAATTAAGTGTTGCTGGGCATGATTGATGAAAATATTCTTTTGCTCAATGCACATTATGTCGGAGTTGCTGTTGCAGATTTGTATTCACTCACTTGATTGATCTTCCATCTTGAAATTAATTAAGGTCCTCTGTGGATGTGACATTGCTTTCACAAACCCTTCGACACCGTGGCACAAAATCCACCGTGAAATATGCCTCCTGGCATCAGTGAAACTTAAAAAAATACAAAATTCATGTATAATATCTTTAATCTCTTTTCTTTGATATTGTTACCTCATTTTTAACTTATTTATTACAAATGATTCATCTTTTCTTATTTGGCTAAAATAAACATATAGAAAATTAAATACTAAATCACAATTTTAATTTTAATAAATTATATAAATATTATTATTCTATAAATATTAATATTTACCTTTTACTTTCTCAAACTTTTTCGTGATACTTTATAAATTTTCTCATCTATATCAACATGTATTTAAAACTAAACATAGTAATCAAAGTTAAAAACATATGATTAGAAGAAAACAAAATATATACCTTATCTTTACTTGAGTTATTGATGTTTTGTTATATGGTTTCTTTAGAATATACTCTTTTTGTTAAACCATGTAACAACAACTTTGAAAAGCTTGCAAAACTTTCCATATCAAGATCCTTATCTTCATTTCCAAAATCCTTTAGTAATAACACATTTTAACGAAGTAAATAATGAAATAAAATATTAAGAATGAAAACATGTAATCAAAATGAATTTTAACATAGATATCAAAACTTGATTTGTTTTATAATCTTGAAATTATTGAAAGCTTTCTTTTTCTTCGATAAACATGTTCATCTAAGTCAAATAAATCTTCATATATATATATATATATATATATACAATCTAAGAAAAATATAAAAAATTTAAATAAAATCATTACATGTAATGATAAATTTGTTACTTTATCTTCTTGTAGATCTTCAAAGATTTTTTCTTCTGGTAACGTGTCCACCTGTTTTCTTCAGGACACGTCTTAATAGTCCATCGGAAAGGACGTCTAGAAAGCTCCGCCTGGCACTCCTATGGAATGCCACTGGGTTTGCGATCTAGGACTTTTCGCATCTGCCACGTAGCGGAAGTATTCTGGCCGTTCCCACAAACTTAGGATCGACTTGAATCAGGGTTTTCCCCAATGGTCATTTCCTAAACGGCAACTAGCGTCGAACCCTGAACGAACTACTTTACGCAGAAACGCCAGGGCCGAAGCGGATTCATGCTACACTTGGTTCAAGGAGAATGGGAAACGAGAGGGATGCAAGGCTCGACCTCTCTCCCATAAGGCATAGTCCCATTTTGTTCCCCTAAAACAACGTAAACTAGGATTATTATTACTTAGACTCTAGGTCAGCGCCCTTGCTGTTCGTATCCTTTGAAACGATCTTCTTGATGTCCATCATGATTGAGAAAAGTTCCTAGCCAACCGGACCACCCATCCATAGGACGGACCCATGGCCACATCCATCGCACTTTCCTCAAGTGGTTTTAGTTGTTTAATTACCTACCACAGTTAGTTGGACATGCATCAATCAGCTTCCTTAATTAGCCATCCATCGCACTTTCCTCAAGTTGTTTTAGTTGTTTAATTACCTACCACAGTTAGTTGGACATGCATCAATCAGCTTCCTTAATTAGCCCATTAGGCACTGGTTCCTTCACGTAATCATAGTACTTGACATAGAAAAGCAATGTCAAACAAGTTCCTTTTCAACAGGTTATCATATTTATCTTTGAAATACATTTATAAAATTGAGCCCGTAGGCTTATCCATAATCCACTCAAAGGCTATCCAGCAATCCATAGGGATTACTAATCCAAGATTCCACTCGTAGACTAGTATGCGGGCCTCGAGATTCAATACCAAGTCATGTTGGCCTCTTGTGCAGGGCCCGAAAGGCGAGGGATTTACGGCCAGAGCCCCCCTGGCACCCAAGCGTCCTCCTGCTCCAAGTAGCGCTCAACGGAGAGACCTCTCGCAGCGGGTTCGGTCCACCTTCCCAGTGTGGTTAACTACCCCCTTGGTTAGGGTCAAGCAGATAGTTGGGAGTAACTGAGGTTGCCTCTCCCTTCAGGCCTTCAACCTAAAGCATTAGATATCTTTTCATCCTTTAATTCTTTGAGCAAACAAAGCAAACAGTGCTCTTTAAACTGTTACAAGCACAATCATTTCCAGTGGTCGTTATTTTGGCCAACTGCTAAGGAGTGAATCCTTCTTTCCGAATGCATTCAGCATTCAATCCGGGATTAGTTGTGACTTGGCAAGATCCCCAAGGGTTTGTTTGTTAACCCTTATGTCCTTGGGTTAGGACCATACCCTGTTAACCCAATTTAACCAATACCTTAAGTTCTATTAACAGTAAGTATGTTGCTCCAAATTATTGATTGATCCTTTCCTTCCAAACAAATATCTAATTCCCTTATCTTGGTCACTTTCCTCAAGAAAGGTGCTATATCAGGATGACTACTCATCCTCTTGCAAGATAAACTTGCGCAAGAATCTACCAATCTCATTCAGAGGAATTGGCCATTCCCTTGTGATCAAATCACAAGATCATGCGACATTGCAACTTGTTGCACAAGTGTTGCATCAAAAACTATTGGACTATTTTACCCATCAAATGGCGTCTTCTAATCACAAAATCATGATTAGATAGGAAACATGACTAGGGTGTTTTCATAACAATCTGTTCCTGATTGCACTAGGTCGACATTGTCGGTCCTAAGGTTCCAAATTCAAATCGAGTTTCATATTTTTAGCGAGCGATCCTTAGGGTAGAATCCCTAGATCGTTTCTCGCAAGTATGTCCTATTGTCCCTACATTCCGTGAATGTGGGCAAGTCTTTAGGGTATAAGAGTTTCAGTTTTGGCAATGAGAGCGATTAGGTCACGTCCTCAACGTGCCAAATCCTAGTTAGTACTTGGGATAAGTTGCATCGCTTAACCATTCCTAAACGAGTCCCTCGCAGTTTAGGTATTTTAGGGTAAACCAATTTACTTGTCTATTCTTGAAGATATTTACGATACCATTCTCATAATCACATGATTTATTGCCTACGCATGATTAGATTTACAAACCCTAGCTTTACCGGCTAAGCTCCAAGCGCATGTTAAGTCACAACACAATTTCTATTGATCCTTCTTGAACATGCATTCAAGATTCCAGCTACTAAGCTTTAGGGTTTTTATGTTAAAATGAATCATGCAACCTTTTTCTACTTTCATTTCCGAATGAATTATTCGTATGCTGAACTTACACAACCTTTCGTAGCTACTTACGTAATTTGATTTTAGTTTTATGCCAATTTCCTAGAGATTAATCTACTTCATGCAATCCTAGAATCATTTCCATGCCTTGCAAATTCCTACGATTGTTAGCAATCTTCTTTAATGAATCCTTGTGAAGAAAGAGATGTCTAATGATGCAACATGCGATTTTATCTTTCCATGCATAATCGAAGTGCACAACAATGAATTTATAAAGATGATCTTTAGCTGATCTAAATTCATTACTTTGTAATGCGTAAAAACCACTTGCTAGGAATGCATAGAGATCTTATTCGTTTATTTGAAAAATACCAATGACCAAATTCTTCAATTGTGAGCCATTTCCTTTAAATTAGCCAAAGTATTTCAATCGAAAAAAGTGCATCCTATGTCCCTAAATGATCCATGCACAATTGAAATATTACGACGTAAATTAAGAATTAGGAAGAAAAACCTGGACTTGTGGTGAAATGTCCACATGGATGTTAGGAGATGATCCTCTTGCGGTTATGCATTGTGCCTTTTTAGGAGCCATCACATATTCAATCTTCTCGGCTTGGTTGCAGACTTATGATCTTGGCCCATCTCCTTCGCATGCAAAACTCCCTTTTGAGATTCGGCTTTCTTGACCAATTTCACCGTCTTTTGGAACCGGCTTTAGAAATGGAACTTATGAATTTTCCCTTCCTTTGTTAGAAGCTCCGGGGATGCAATTTGTCTACACAGAAAGGGGAAAAAAATAGCTTTATAGTATGCAAAGGGGGAAAGGTTGCTTAAATTCGGGGTTATAAAGACCCCTTTTGGAAAGGGTTTATAAAAGTCCCTAGGAAGGGCTTTTAAGATAACTTGTGAGGGGGAAATCCACGGGAAGGGATTTTAAGATAACTTGTGAGGGGGAAATCCACGGGAATGGCTAAAATGGCTATTTGTGTGGGAAGGATTTAAAAGAAAACCGGGGTTGAAAAAAAAACTTTGTGGGATTGCTAGGGAAAGGCCTTTAAAATCCGACTAGTGTGGCTTATGGGGGATGCAAGGAGAAAATGTCCAATTTTCGGGGATATAAGAGACTGCTTGGGAAGGCCAATAGAAAGGGAGTTTTAAAGGAACCCAAGGTTAAAATGAAGCTTTGTGGGACTTGCAATATGAAAGGGGGCTTAGGGAGGCCCCTTAGAAGCTTCCAAGAAGCTTCTTGGAAGCTTTTGTGGCTGTCAGAACCACGTGGAGGAAAGAGGAGATGATTTTGATGAATTGCTGAACCAACGATGGCGTTTGAAGGCATGCTCAGCTCTAGGTAGCAGCGTTGATGTAGCAACTAGCGGCCTTCAATAGTGATGCGACGGCATCTTCCTTCACCACACCTGATCACTCCCTCATGACCCTTAGCCTCACGAATCTCAGCTCCTTCCCTCACACGATTTTGACAGCCTGTGGCGGGTGACTTTTCTCTCCTCCTCACTATCTCGTTCAATGGCGGCAGCTGCCGTAGTAACCTCACGACCCTCTCCTTCCGCCTTGCAGCTCCCCTTGTTCGAGCTCCCCTTCAGCTCCCCTTAATCGATGGTTTTTATAGCAAGAGGGAGAGATACCTCCCCTCCCCCACGTAGCCTGATGCATGGCCTATCCCCTTGCTCGAGCTCCAGCGAACCTGCTTAGTCATAAGCACAATTCTCCCTCTCCTCCAGCACGATCGTCGGCTGGGGGAAAGAGGGGATAATTTTATTAAAAAAATTGTCATAATTTAATCCTTATCCCCTTGACCTCCTCCCAAGAGGAGGTTCATACGAGGATATTCAGTTTCTTTTTCTTTGGTCCTTGTTTATGCCAATGGAGATTGTACCATTGCACCATCCAAATATTCAATGCCGGCATTCCCTTGCAGGTTAGAAATATTTTCAATGAAAATATTACACTTCTCTAAGATGCAAAGATAATATCACATATATCTATTAAATCCATAAAATACCATAAAAAGCATGAAAACCATGCATTAAAAGATAAACACACAATTTCATTGGATAATTTTTTAAAGGCCAGATCAATTGGAATACCATCCATAGTCCGGATGTATACATATAGCTTTTAAGAGTCAACAATATGATTATATACCTCACACTACCATCAAAAGGTACATATATAGAGATATGGAAGAAGTGAAACTAACGACATTAGGGGGGTTTTGAGGTCTTGAAAATGCCCTCTAAGTGATTCTAGTGAGAGAAAATATTTTTTAAAATATTTTTTATATTTAAAAAATATTATATTTTGATAATTAAATATATAAAAATTTGTTAATAAGTTATTGTCATGATATTCTTATAGTCACATCAAACGTAGAAATCTAGGTTGCCATAAAAGGTAAAAAATGTTGTCATGATGAAGATCTTACTCATCCTCATTAAAGTGAAAACTAATATTCAATTTGAATTTTGTTTGTGTTTGATTACTTCCCTCCATTCTTGCTCTCTTCTTTCTTTTCCCTCACTAATTTCGCCTTCATTTTCCTTCTTCTTTCTAACTTACATAGTTTTTAATCCAATCTTCTAATCACATCCTTAACTATGGGTAAGTCATCCAATGATTTCTGTAGCTCTAGTAAAAGACCTATGTATCATCTTCATATTGAGTTGGATAGTAAGTATGAACCGATAAGGAAAAAAGCAAAACCCATTACTATTACAAAGTTTATGAAATATGTACTCAAGTTTGAAGGAAAGAAGAATCTTGATCTTCGGTTAGATGATGTGCTATATCCCAAGAATCCTAGCAAAAATAGTACTCTGTCTTTCTATAATAGCTCTTCATTGATGAGGTTCATTGGGTTGGTGATGGTTATAATGGGTTTTTAGGTTTTATATACTTAACTGGTGCAAAAAATGATATCCTCAGATTGGAGAACCATCTTTTATCGAAACATAACAATGAATTATGTATAAAGCTAAAGGACTGTTAATAGAAGATTCACTCATTGGAGAAACACATCAAATCTTATCAAGGAAAAAAATATATTTTAGGTCTTTGAAATTGACAAAGGGCACTTAAAAATATTGAGAGTCTCAAATGAGGAGGAGATGGTTGTAGTAAAAGAATCCAAGTATCAATGTATATTTTTTAAAACTTTAAATATATTAAATATGGCTTTGGTGAATTGAGAGAAAATCTTACGGGTACGTCTACCCTCCCGTCTATTTGCGCGTCTACAAACTCGTGTCTATAGTCGCATGTATGAAGAAATTTACACACAGAAATAGACGCGCATATACACATGTGAATACAAGCACATAAAAAAGCCAAAATTGTTATTTATTTAATTTCTTTTATGTATCTACCAGCGGGTCTACATGGAAAATTAGACGCGCATATAGACACGCCCATAGACGCGCTTTTACAAGCGCCCATAGACGCAAACGCAAAACAAAAAATCTCATTTTTAAAAAAAAGATATTTAATTTTTTTAATTATTTGAATTATGTAGCGAGTGTATGAGCGCATGTACTCTGCATTTTAGATGTGCTTATAAACGCACGTTTTCTGTAATTTAGATGTACAGATAGAGCAAAACAGAACTGTAAAGAAAAAACCAGAGAGCATGTGGTTGCAAAGCCACATGCTCTCTGGTTTTTTTTCCCCCTCCCATACATCAAATTATGCATTTGGAAAAAACACAATGGATCTGAAAGCACAAGAATTGAAAACAAAAGTCCATGTATTCATTATAGATAAAAAGCATTTACATGGGGAGTTTAAGTGCTTGCAACCTAAAGCGTGGCCGCAAGCAGTAGGCTCAAAGATGGATAATAGATATATAAGAAAACAAGGCCATAGAGGAGGTATGGTGCTCCTTTATGAATTCGAAGAAGAAACATCTTCGCTAGCACCACCATGGCTACTAGCATCGCTATCCCCCTCCTTACTATGCTCCACATCGGGGTTTGCCTACACACACAAAAGTTCAAGGTTGCTTACGTACACATGGTGGAGAAAAAGTTATAATTAGCTATACTTTTAATAGGAAAAGTTGAAAAACATACCTCCTCTCACTGTCGAATCCTCATAGCCCGGTTGTATTGGTCATCAATGATGAGACCCTCCTCATAGAAGTAAAGCCATGTGGCTACGCGGTTATGGCCTCGATGGTAACCTACCTCTCTAGGAGTAGGTATCCTACCAACGATAGTAGTCTGCAAAACAATTATGATATATACAAACAATTATGAGACACAATGTATTATAACAAATTATATAAAGAATTGAAAGAAATATAAATTGTAAAAAACTAGAAATCAAAATATACTTACAAACTCTGCCTCCCGCGACTCTCTGCCGCCCGATCCGTAATGCGACAATCCCATGGTTTCCATTTGGATGCGTCGCGCCTTTGCGTGCTGGTGACTCTTCACTTTCTCTGATGCTTTCTTCTTGGCTTTCTTCCACTCTATGCGGTGGCACATAGGTGGTTGGCTATAGGCTCCATGCCCCTCCTCCTGTCTCCGCAGTGAGTCCCTAGCGCATGTCATGAGGTGGGATATTTTGTTGTGAAGCAAATCCCTCACTTTTGTGCATCCCCAATCATCTGAGAATCGCTGACCCTCAGGATTATTGGTACCTATTATGGACTGCCCTCAACACCTCCTACCACAAGCCGCTTTTCTGATTTTTGAAGTAAATGAAACAATCTTTATACGTTGCATGCACGACGCTCCTCATTCTCATGTACGCCATTACATCCCTTCCTTCATCATCATGGAAGATGCCACCAGTATCTGTAACTCTATAGTATTGGCGTACAGGCTCCTCTACGTGATCTTCTGGTGAGGGTGATCACTCACAAACTCCTAGGCAACCCCCCACACAAGCCTCGTCCTCCCCCTCGACTCTCCCTCCTCCCTCTCTATCGACTACCCTCTACCTTGCTAGATGCACGTGCTTCTGCAAATGCACGTGCATCGGTTGACGCTGGTGCTTCAGCCGATGCATGTACAAGTGCTGCACGTGGTGTACCTGCAATTGGAGTTTGGACATTTGGTGTTTGGGAAGTAGTGCCAGGCAAAGACGTCAGAGGCGTTCTAGACATGACGATGAACACCTTGTCTGCTGTGGGAGAGTGGCCAAGGTGTCTGGTCATCTCTCCCATAAAGTCTTCCTTACTAGGAAAACCTCCAAAAAATGCATTGACCCCTCTGCCGAACAAGCCCAATGTATCATTCATGCGATCCAAATCTGGGTCATTGCTAGATGAACCAGGATGCGACATCTACAAAAAAACACATGAAAAAGAAAAATTCGTATAATTTTATTTAAAAATTTTATTTTTTATCAGAGTTGGTTGGCGCGTGTATAACCGCATCTAAAATGCAGGATAGACGCGCTCTCAGACACATCCCTAAAGTCAACCCTCTGGTCAGAGCGCGTGTATATTCGGATCTGAGATGCAGTATAGACACGCTATCAGATGCGATTCCTGAGTCAATGTTTCCGACACGCGTGTATCCTCGTGTGTGGAATGTAGAATACATGCGCTTGGAGACGCGACTCTGAAGTCAAAGCTTCTAGGCAGGGTGTGTGTATTCCCGCGTCTCACATGTAGGATACACGCACCTAGAGACGCGACTCTGAAGTCAAAGCTTCTTCTGTGCAGAGCGCGTGTATTCTCGCATCTCCGATGCAGAATACACGCGCTCTGAGACGCAGCCGCAGACGCAATGACAACAAACATAGCTTCACGTCTATCCCTGCGTCTGTACTGAAATGTAGATGCGTTGGCAAACGTGCTCAGTCAGCTGATTTCAGTCCGACGACCGCCATTCATGATTTATTTGTGCTATACAAAATGCAATGATAGATCCTAATACACAAAAGAGAGAGAGAAAGAGAGAGAGAGAGAGAGAGAGAGAGAGAGAGAGGGGACTCACCTTCACTACAACAGAAACGAGGCATAGAATGCGCAAATTAGACGCACAAATTCGGGCGAGTCTATAAGAGCATCTATAAGTGCGTGTAAATGTGCGTGTAAATAGACGCGAATTTTGCGTCTATAAATCCGTGCAAATAGACGCTAATATAGACGTGCCAGTAGATGCACTATTATTGAAGCACCTAAAATTAGCAATTCACATAATTAAAAAACCAATGTTAATAATTATTTAACCACCTGAAATTGATTCTTGAGCATGCATATGTGCGCATGATAAAAACCATAGAATTAAGAATACACATTGAATCATTGAATTAAAAAAATAGAGTTAGTAATTACTTTTTCATTGCTCTCTAATGAATGGCAGTTCCTCCAGTTGACAAGCTTGATATAAGTAATTAGTGGCAAGCGACAGAAACCTTACAATTAGTAGCAAGCATTACAATATGTATCTCGTAATTTCTCTACGTACTTGAAGATGATAAAAGATACTTCCTTTTTATTATGGAAAATTCAATTTAGCTTTAAAATTGACTATTGATTCTTGAGTATGCACGTGTGCGCATGATAAAAAGCATAGAATTAGTAATACACATTGAATCAATAAGCAAATTAAGTATGTTACAGTGAATGATCCATCTCATCTTCAATGAGATCAGCCCTTGCTAAACTATCTACTTCTAGGTCTATGTTACCAAGAGGTAACGAAACAAATAAGTCTATCCCACTATCAGATGTGTTGCTATATTGCTCAATAACTTCATCAATATCATCGACAATCACATTATTGTCTTCTTCTGCGTTTCCTTGAACATCCTCCCGAGGTTCATCTTGTACTATATCACGCATATCATCCATTATGGTGTCATCATGCACATCATCATTAATTGTTGGATTGTCATTTGCTATCTCCATGTCGGTAATATTACCATATATTGGTTTTGAACGATTAGATATAGGGATGACATACCACCATCGGTTATTGTTTACCATTGGATGATACACAACCAGTATTTGAAAAACAAAAGCAAAAAACTTAAGTATTTATTATATTGTATATATGTATCACATGTATACATATAAAAAAATTAGCCTTTGCATATATACCTGCTTGCATTGTTGAGGTAGTACTAATGTATCATTCTTGTTTTGGTGAAATTTTGTAGAGTCAATGATTACAAAACCACTTGGATAACGTCTAATTGTGCAATGCTCACCATTTGTTACCACTTTTTTAAACCACTTCACATCCAGTACATATATAAAGAATCGTTTGAAGTCAAGCTTCAGAATATCTTGGATCAAGCCACAATAACCTTCCATGGTACCATTGGCATCCTCGAAGTGAGCAAGGACACCACAATCTTGGGTATTTATCTTTTCATCTATACGTTGAGTTCGAAGATGTTTACCCTCACACCAAAGTGCATTGAATAATGTGCACTAATAGTAAAAGATAAAAGATCAAACATGTCAATTATTTATATAAAATAAAACTTATAGAAACAAATTAATTGATAGTATGTCTCACCTTTGATAAGAAACCTCATGTGTATTCCCACTCTTCTTGAGATATATTAATTTCCTCCTCTTTTTCCATTCTCTCCATTTTCTCATGTAACCAATCTATATCAATATGACGTGGAAGCGCATTTAGATGATCTGGAAATGAGACATTACGTCCATATCTAGTGCAAAATTCTTGTCTTTCTCTTTTTCTTCTTGCCCTTGCTTCATTATATAGTGTCACCCATTTGCTGATTACATCACTATTGAGTACACAAAAGCTATTTAACTTACGAAGTTCTTCTTTTGTTAGCACTTTACTCATTCCTTTTCCTTGAGGTACTATAGAGGTCATCCTCAAGTCTTCATCATCTTTCCATAGTCGTGATTGACAGGGATCCACTTCAGCAAGATATTTAGAGATATAAAAAAGGGATGATTGCACTAACCAACTCTCAGCCATGCTTCCCTCAGACCGTGCTTTTTGCCTCACAAAATCTTTCAAGGTTTTCATAAAGCGCTCAAGAAAAAACATCCACCTTACATGAACTGCCCCACAAAGTGCAATCTCATCAATCAAATGTACGAGTAAGTGTAATTGAGTAGTCAAAATGGATCGAGGAAAAATTTCCTCCACCAAACAAACCACCTCAACAGATAATACTCGAGCATCTTGCAATGTGTTTGTATCAATTTCCTTCGAGCTCACATATCTGTCAAGATGTATTTGAGAATTGTTTATTTTTATGTAGAAATTCAAAGATATATAATGAAAATATACAATGTATATACACCTCACAAGCTCTCCCATCTTGTAAATGATATCACATACATCTTTGGATACACAATGGGATATGCTAGTAGGAAGTACGAACTGAATGTAAACAATATTCATAGATCAAATGATTAGTTGAGGAAAAATTCATCATACCCCAAGGGGTCCAATGCGTGGCCAGGCTCCTCTCATGCGACCAATGTTACGTAAATCCTCCCTTACATTAACTGAATCATGAGCCCCTATCAAGTGATCCCATAATGTAGATATAACATTTTTTAATATGTGCATGGGGTCCAACACGTGATTGATCTTGAGTTCAGTCTAGTACGGAAGACGAAAAAATATAGAGAACCTAGCAAACAAACAATATATTATGTAAACAATTCATCATGCTAAATACTTTAAAGTCAATCGAGAGAAATGCACTTCTTACCGACTCATGCCGAGTGGAGGGTGGCTGTCGGCATTAATCCATCTCTCCTTCCAATCTCGAATGGTTAGAGATTGTGGAGTCATTCCATTAGTAGGGAGAACATATTTGGGATGGTCAATAGGAAGAAATCGATGATGATTGTCATAGATAACCTTCTTTAAATGTGCCGGCCTAGAGAAAACTAGAGAGGGACCGCAAATAGGACATGCATGATATCCTGACGTGGTTAAACCTGAAAAAACAAGTGAATTAATAAAATGCAATTGATTCAAGTCTTGAATTTCAAATATAGAGTTATATACATGTACCTGAACACTCTCCCTATCCTGGAAAGTTGTGCATGGTCCACAACAACATGGCCTTCAATGTGAAATCTCTAGAGGATGCAGATGCACTTGTATCTTGCACCTCAATACCTTCCCATAACATTTCTAACTCTTCAATCAAAGGCTCTAAGTAAATATCCATGTTTTTTACCTTGTGCTTTCCAAGAATCAAAAGGGACAACATCACATGTCCCTTTTTAATTGCCATGGATGGAGGAATATTATAGTTCACCAATACCACTGGCCATACACTGTATGATGTGCTTTTGATGCCAAATGGATTGATTCCATCTATACCTAAACCAAATTTTAAATTTCTTGGCTCTTCTTTGAAAACGGCCCACAAATTATCTATATGTTGCCATGCCAGTGTGTCTGCAGGGATCCTCCATTTTTCATCACTTGAACGATGACTAGCATGCCATGACACGAGCTTTCCAATAGACTTACACTTGAACATAAGTTTTATACGTGGAACAATCGGAAAATGTCGCAAAACCTTACGAGGCACATCCATTGACTTCATCTCCACTTCGTATCTTGATTCGCCACAAATAGGACACTCTCGTGCGAACTCATGAATCCCACAAAATAAGACACAATCATTGACACATGCATGGATCTTGACATAATCGAGGCCTCCCAGAGATATCAAGTAATGTCTTTCTTGCTCTCTCTTAGTTGAAAATTTGTTTCCTTTTGGAAGCATTTGTGATAATAACCTACATATATTTTTAAAAGTGAGTTAAAGAACCACCAACATATATTTCTGTCTGACTTCAAAATAGAATTAACAATTAATATTATGATTCATAAGCCAAACTGAATTGATACCTACTTCAATAACGCATCCAAACTGACATTACTCCATCCATAAATTGTTTGCAAGTTAAGTATCTCGAGGGATGCACGAAGAACGGAGTATGTACAACCTTCATACAACGGAGTAGATGATGCTACATATAGTGGATCATCTGGCTTCGTAGAGTGACGTTCTCCCTGAACCGGTTGCGAAAATAGATGGTGTACCATGTTGTCCAAAATCTCATTCTCTACGACTTGATGGGGCATTTCATGAGGGCTACTATCATGGTCATCAGTCTCTACTCTTCTTGAAGACTCTGCCTCCTCGCGTCGACGTTTTATAGCCTCTTGACACCCGCGAGGGAGTATCTGAGGATGTGGCACCGCATCTTGCTCAACCACAAAAGGGAGTTTCATGTATGTTGATATATAATTCCCGTAACATAGACATGCAATCTTAGTGGTAAAAAAAACAATGAATACCGGTGATTTTTCTCGGTCCCATTCTCCATACAAGCTGAGGTGTGACATTGCAATTCGACGTGCTCGAAAAATACACCCCCGACAACGATCACACATGCATTTAATTTTTCGTCGTAGCCATGTATCTCGATTATGAAGACGCAATGTTTTATCCTCACTTGAGGATGTGCTCATTGACTCACCAGCTTGTACTGCACTAGGTGATGACGACGCCAACATGATTAAACCTAACTCATGACAAGATCAAAATATTTGTCATTCATATGTTTACATAAGATCTCAATTTTAAATACACAAAAATCATCATAAATACATTAAAACTTATGATAAGAATTCACTATCAAAACTTATCTTAAAAATAAAAAATTATGATAAATCCCAAATGTGCATCTATATCTGCATTTAACTACGCGTCTATATTCGCATGTATACTCGCGTCTATCTGAACAATAGACGCACATATATACGAGAAAATAGACGCACACGTCAAAATTCAAACCATACTTAAATCATTTCTTTTCAAACTGCGCCTTTCCTTTCCTGCGTTTTTTGCGGTTCTGAAGCTTGAGTTTAGCCGACATGCAGTCTCTTCATGCCTCACCTCCTCATGACTCACCTCTTCTTTCATTTCAAACACACAAGAAGGGAAAAAGAAAAGCCAAGGAGAGGAAGAAAGAGAGAACAAGAAAGAGGAGAACAAGAAGAAGTAGCAAGTAAGCAAGCAAGCATCAAGGGAGGGTAACTTACCAAGGAGAGGAAGAAGGAGAAGGAAGAAGCGACACCACCCGCCACACCAAACACCCAAAGGTGACTCTCTCTCTCTCTCTCTCTCTTTCTCTCTCTCTCTTTGTTTCTCTCTTCCTCTCTCTGCTCTGTCTGTGTATTTAGGATTTGTGATTCCATTATGTATTGCATTTTGTAAATCATCAATGGTGGTCGTCGGCCTAAAATCGGCCGATCGAGCGCGTCTGATAGCGCGTCTACATCTCAGTGTAGACGGAGATATAGACGCAAAAAAATTTTCCTCTCAGAGCATCTGAGGGCGCGTCTTAGAGCGCGTGTGCTCTGCAGTGTACACGCGATGATACACGCGCTGCATAGAAGGTTGACCTGCAGTCTACACACGCTTATACACACACATTGACCTGGGATGCGCATCTGACAGCGCATCTGTGCTGCATATTAGATGCGAGATAGATGCGCTGGACAGAAGGTTCACTCTAGAGCGCGTCTGAGGGTGCGTCTAACCTGCAATGTAGACGCGGGGATACACACACCAGGTCTCCCAGTTCTGATAGTAAACAATATATTTTTGCAATGATGAATGTGACCAATCCCATGTTTGTGTTTATCAGTTTTCTTGTTTAAGAGAAGCATTAACACTTAAGTGTTATGCTCAATGTCTAAAGAAAACTCTTTCAAAATGTAGGTAATATATGATTTTTTGTATGCAAATAAATTTGTCTTTTTCCTGTGTTTTTTTTGCAGATGTCGTATCGTGGTTCATCTAGCAATGACCCAAATGTGGATCGCATGAATGATACATTGGCCTCCTTTGGCAGGGGGGTCAATGCATTTTTTTGAGGTTTTCCTAGTAGGGAAGACTTCATGGGAGAGATGACCAGACACCTTGGCCGCTCTCCCACAGCGGACGAGGTGTTTAGTGTCATGTCTCGGACGCCTCTGGAATCTTTGCCTGGCACTACTTCCCAGACTCCACATGCAAGTACTCCACATACAAGCACTCCATATGCCGGTACTCCATATGCAGGTACTCCACGTGCTCCACGTGCATCTGCAGAAGCACGTGCATCTACAGAAGCTCGTGCGTCCAGCGAGGCAGAGGGTAGTCGATAGAGAGGGAGGAGGGAGAGTCGAGGGGGAGGACAAGGCTTGTGTGGGGGTTGCCTAGGAGGTGGCGAGCGATCACCCTCACTAGTAGATCACATAGAGGAGGTTGTACGCCAGTACTATAGAGTTACAGATGCTGGTGGCATCTTTCATGATGATGAGGGAAGGGATGTAATGGTGTACATGAGGAGCATCGTGCATGCAATGTATAAAGATTGTTTCATTGCCTTCAAAAATCAAAAAAGCGGCTTGTGGCAGGAGGTGTTGAGGGCAATCCATAGGAAGTACCCAAATCCTGAGGGTCAGCGATTCTCAGATGATTGGGGACGTACAAAAGTGAGGGATATGCTTCACAACAAAAGATCCCACCTCATGACACGGGCCAGGGACTCTCTGCGGAGGCTGGAGGAGGGGCGTGGATCCTATAGCCAACCACCTATGTGCCACCGCATAGAGTGGAAGAAAGCCAAGAAGAAAGTAGCTGAGAAAGTGAAGAGTCGCCAGCACGCAGAGGCGCGACGGATCCAAATGGAAACAATGGGATTGTCGCATTATGGATCGGGCGACAGAGAGTCGTGGGAGCAGAGTTTGTAAGTATATTTTGATTTCTAGTTTTTTTTAATTTATATTTCTTTCAATTCTTTATATATTTTAGTCTAATATATTGTGACTCATAATTGTTTGTATATCTCTAAATGTTTTGCAGACTACCATCGTTGGTAGGACACCTACTCCTAGAGAAGTAGATTACCATCGAGGCCATAACCGCGCAGCGACATGGCTTCACTTTTATGAGGAGGGTCTCATTACTGAGGACCAATACAACCGGGCCATGAGGTTTTGACTGTCAGAGGAGGTATGTTTTTCTTACTTTCCTATTAAAAGTATAGCTAATTATAACTTTTTCTCCACCTTGTCTATGTAAGCAACCCTGATCTTTTGTGTGTGTAGGTGAACCCGGATGTGGAGCATAGCGAGGAGGGGGATAGCGACGCTAGTAGCCATGGTGGTACTAGCGAAGATGTTTCCTCTTCAGATTCATAGAGGAGAACCATACCTCCTCATGAGGCTTTCTTTTCTTGTATATGTATGATATCTCTTTGAGCCTACTGCTTGTGGCCACGCTTTAGGTCGCAAGTACTTAAACTTCCCTTGTAAATGCTTTTGATATATAATGAATACATGGACTTTTATTTTCAATTCTCGTGCCCGTAAGATACATTGTCTTTTTTCCAAATACACAATCTGATGTATGGGAGGGGGAAAAAAAAAACCCTCTGGTTTTTTTTCCAGTTCTGTTTTGCGCGTCTATCCGCGCGTTTAAATTGCAGATAATTCGCGTTTATTCGCGCGTCTATAATGCAGACTACACGCACTTTATAATTCAAATTTAAAAAAGAAATTAAATATCTTTTTTTAATGACATTTTTTATTTTCCATTCGCGTCTATCAGTGCTTGTAAAAGCGCATCTACCAGCATGTCTATATGCGCGTATATATGTGCGTCTATTTGTGCATGTAAATTCGTTGATACATGCGATTATAGACGCGAAATGGTAGACGCGCAAATAGACGGGTGGATAGACGTGCCCGTAAGATTTTCTCTATATTCAAAAATCATGTCTAAATGTGCGTCTATGAGGCCTTTGTAACATGTCCACTAGTATCATCCAAGACACGTCTTAGCAGTCCATCGGAAAGGATATCTAGAAAGCTCCGCCCGGCACTCCCATGGAATGTTACGGGTTTTGCGATCTAGGTCTTCCCGCATCTGCCACGTAGCGGAAGTATCCTGGCTGTTCCCACTTAGGATCGAGTGGAATTAGGGTTTTCCTGATGGGTCATTAGCTAACAACAACTAGCGTCAGACCCGAGCGAACTACTTTACGCAGAAACGCCAGGTCCAAAGCGGATTCACGCTGCACTTGGTTCAAGGAGAATGGGAAACGAGAGGGATGCAAAGCTCAACCTCTCTACCAGAAGGCATAGTCCCATTCCATTCCCCTAAAACAGCGTAAATCGAGTAAGACGTAACTTTAGGTCATCGTTCACGTTATTCGTTTTGATGATGATGATCATTCCGCTGTTCTTCGAGATTTTTGAGAAAAGTTCTCGGCTAACCAGGACCACCCAACTGTAGGACGGACCCATGGCCCATCCTCCGCACTTTCCTCGCTTTGTTTTAGTTATGTAATTATCTAACACATTAATTTGACATATAACAATCAGCTTCTTTAATTAACCCTATTAAGCACTGGTTCCTTCATGTAATCTTATCACATGACATAGAAAAACAATATCAAGCAAGTTCTTTTGACATTTCATCATTTTATCTTTGAAATACAAGGAGTTCCGCTCGTACGCTTGTCCATAATCTGCCCGAAGGCTATCCAGTAATCCCCAGGGATCACTATTCCAAGCTTCCGCCCGTAAACTAGTATGCGGGCCTCGAGATCCAATCCCGAGTCACGTTAGCCTCTTGTGCAGGACCCGGAAGGCAAGGGATTTATGGCCAGAGCCCCCCCCTAGCACCCAAGCGTCCTCCTGCTCCAAGTAGAACTCAACGGAGAGACCTCTCGCGGCAGGTTCGGTCCACGTTCTCGGCGCGGTCAACAACCCCCTTGGTTAGGGTCAGGCAGGCAGTCGGGGGTAACTGAAGCTGCCTCTTCCTTCAGGCCTTTAACCTGAAGTATAGGTACTCATTTAATTTGTAATTCATAATTCAAACAGAGCCCTAAAATCTCTAGCAAGCACAAATATTTCCGTTAATCAACCGAGTTGTTGGCAAACTGCTAAGGAAGTGTTCTTTCCTTTTTGAGTGTATCAGTACTCGTTCCCAAGGTGACTTGTAACTTGGCAAGATCTTTTACATTCCGATGTAGGGCATACCCAACTTGGTTAACCCTAAAGTTCCTTAGATATGCTAGTTTCCGGTTTACAACTTTCCTTATTTAGAAGGATATCCAAAAATACGTCTTTTTGCAAGATAACTTGCGTAGGGATCTGCCATCCTTGATGAGGGTTTTTACCCCTTTCTCCTTGTGAATCAATCACAAGACTAAATGATTTCATACTTGTTGCGCAAGTCCTACGATGGAATAATCTGTTTAGATCCCTTAAGCTGACGTATGCCAGGCCTAGGGTTTCTTCTTTTAAGAACCTTAGGGACAAACCCTAGTTCCTTATCTTTACGAATTTATTGTCCCTACAGTAAGGAAAGTAGTCAAGTGTTTAGGGTATGAATGTTTCTATGTTTAGATTGGTGCAGTTATTTTTTGGAAGGTAATATTAATCATCTTGTCACGGTTTTGCTATCCTTGTGACAATTTACTTCCCAATCTATACAGTTTAATTTAACTTCCGTTTTCCTTAAAGATAAGCTCATGCCAACTAACAACACTTGCCTTGTTAAGATGTGCAAATATTCAAGATGACTTCCTAGTAATTTGATCATCGAAAGAAACCTTTCATGAATTTAACCATTTACAATGATTCGTTGCGAAAAGAATAAGGCTAATGGTGCAAGATATAATTTCTATACCTTAGGATTTAACTAAAATATACTACTATAGTAAATGGATAATCTTGCTCGTAATTTATAATGCTTGATGCAATTTGAAGAAAATTAAGTTCTATACATTGTCATTCATAAGCTAAACTCCTTCGTTACAAATAACTCGAACAAATATATCCTATCCTTAACAATTTTTCTTTGCATGATCGACTTAAAACCGAATTAAAGCCAAGAAGCAAAACCTGGTTTTGGGGTGAGATATCCACATGGATACCGGGAGATGACCCTCCCGCAGCTACACCTTGGACTTTCTTGGGCGGCATCATAGTTCGAATGTGAGATAGCCTTTTTCTCTTTCTTCTGGAATTCCACCGTCTCTTTGGATCCAAAAAAAGTTTATGGGGGAGTGTGGTTTTGCAACCACGGAACCCTTGTAGGATTTTGACTTGGGGTAGAAGGAATAGAAAGCACTTATTCTCCTTCCTTCCCTTTCTTTTATCTTTTTCCCACTCTTCCTCCTTCACTCCTTCTTTTCACTCCCTCTACCTTTCCTCCCTATCTTTTCTCTCACGGCTACTTTTCCCTTACGGGATATCATACGAGGCCATGATGATGAATTGGATTTTTAGGTTCAGGGGGGGGGGGGGGAATAAGAAGGGGGATACGGGGGATTACGAGGAAAACTTAGGGAGTTGTGGGAAAAAAAAGAAAAGAGTTATGAGGGTGAAAAGGGCTTAATGGAATAAAACACGGGGGGGAAAGTATAGGAAGGGGGTCTTGGGGGAAAATTTTAAGACCTGGGGGTGAAAGGTATAGGAAGGGGGGTCTTGGGGGATTTTAGGACATGGGGGGTGTGTGGACACCGGCTTGTTTGATAAAACTAAGAAAACAAAGCTTAGCTAAGAGAGCATATGCACAAAAAGATCTAAAAAGTGAATGAAGGAATCAATGAAAGAGAATGAAAAGTCTTCAAGGTAACCTAAGGACAAAGTAGCCTATGGGTGTGACTCGATTAGCCTAAAGAGCTAAGAGGGGGGGGGGGGAGAAACAAGGGCTTAGGGGGGATAAAACCCGGGGGAAAAACAAGGGCCTTATGGGGATTAAAACCGGGGGGGAAACAAGAAAAGGGGTATGAAAGGGGGCTTAGGAAGCCCCCTTGGAAGCTTCCAGGAGCTTCAAAGAAAAAGGGCACGTGGGGGGGGAACATGACTTCCCAGGCGGCGATTCGACGGTCATGAGGCGGCTATGGCCGACTATAGTGGCAGTTCAGAGCGGCCGCAGCGTGTAACGACAGCAAGGCTTGGCTTTTCCCTCTCTCCTTCACAACCACCCTCTCACTCCACTTCACGGCTGCCCAGCGACAGAGTATCCACCACTCTCTTTCTTCCTCCTCCGACTCCCAGCCTGCAACGTTCACGTCCTCATTTAAATAGTGGAGGGCAAGGGGACCTTCCCTCCCTGCGTGTCATCACACATGTTCCCCTCCCTCATCCCGAGCTCCACCAAGGAGCTTAATGGATCCTTCTATTTCCCTCCCCCTCCAGCTCGTCAGTCGGGTGGAGGGATAGGGGGGGGAAATAGAAAAAAAAAATTATTTATCCAATTCGTTTTTCCATTTGAGCTCGTTCACATGTTTAGTAAAACGGAATGTTACATTCTCTCCCCCTTAGAGGAATCGAGATGTCCTCATCTCGAAGTAAATTGGGGATATTGTTGGTTGAGTGTGCCTTCATCTATCCAAGTGTCATCCTCTTCGGGATAATCTTTCCACTGGACGAGGCATTCTCTCAAGGTTCTGGATCTTAACTGTCTTTCCCTAACATCTAAGATCCTATTTGGCCTTAGTTCAAGGACTCCTTGACTAGGCATTACAATTTGTTGGTCATCAAGTACATGATTAGGGTTGGGTACATATTTTTTCAATAGGCTGATATGGAATACATTGTGAGCCTTTAGGTTCTCAGGGAGTTGCAATCTATAAGCATTGGGTCCTAGGCATTTGAGGATTTTGTACGACCCACAATACCTTGGACTTAGCTTCTTGCATTCTCCTAGGGATAGAGAACTCTTTTTAGGGCGTACACGAATGAAGACCATGTCTCCTTCTTCGAAGACTCTATCTTGACGTTTCAAATCTGCGTATGTCTTTTGCCTATCCTTGGCCGCTTGTATGTCTTGTCTTATTGACCTTATTTGATCATCCATGTCCTCCAACATTTGTCTTGAAGCTTCAACTCTTAGGGTTGGATCAGAAAAGTTTAGGGGACTTCGACAATCATGACCATACAATGCCTGGAAAGGGGTCATTTGAATGCTCTGCTGGTAAGAAGCATTGTAGGCAAATTCAACCAAAGGAAAGAATTGAATCCACCTCTTCGGCTCTCGACAACAGTATGCCCTAAGCATATCCTCGATGACTTGATTTACTCGCTCTGTTTGGCCATCCGTTTGGGGATGGTAGGCGGTGCTAAAACAGAGTTGAGTCCCAATAGCTTCAAAGATAGCTCTCCAGAAGTGTGATGTGAAGAGATAATCTCGATCACTAATGATTCTTCTAGGTAACCCATGTAGCTTGAATATCTCCTTGATAAACAATCTCGCAATGTCAGAGGCTTTATAATTTGTCTTTACTGGAATCAGGTGTTCAACCTTGGTAAGCATGTCAACCACAACCATAATGGAATTGTATCCTCCTTGGACTTGGGGTAAGCCCACAACAAAATCCATAGTGATGAATTCCCATTTCATTTGGGGAATGTCAAGTGGTTGCAATTTCCCTGGCATCATGACATGTTCGGCCTTGATACGTTGGCAAGACAAACACTCAGTGACATACTTGAGAACGTCACCTTTAAGCCTCTCTCAATGGTAGCTCTTCCTAACTGCATTAAGAGTCTTAGCATAGACAGGATGTCCTGCGAAAGGAGAATCATGAGCTTCCCATAATATCTTCTGCTTAAGTGACTGGCTTGCTGGTATACACAGCCTTGTTCTATAGTAGACAAGTCCATTATTAATGGAAAATTCCTGATACTTAGCTTGCAACTTCTGATTCTGCTCCTTGGTAGATATTTCCTTTATCATTGTTTGGTAGACCAAATCATGGCATGCTTCCTCTTTAGCTAGTTCAAGTATAGGGTTGTTTGGCATAGATACTTTTGTAGCCAGAGATCTGGCCGTTGATGGATTTTGCAAGATTAGGGAATTTAGGAATGCCTTGCAACTGAGTGCATCAGCAACTACATTCTCTTTCCCTGGTCGGTACTTGATTTCAAAATCATATTCCTCCAATACTTCAATCCACCGACGTTGCCTCACGTTGAGCTCGTTCTGGGTAAAAATCCATTTGAGACTCTTATGATCGGTTACTAGAGTAAACTTGTTACCCAACAGGTAGTGTCTCCAAAGCTTTAGAGCATGGATGACAACTAGTAATTCCAGATCATGCGTGGCATAATTCTTTTCATGACTCTTCAATTTCCTTGAAGAGTATGCTACTGGATGACCTTCCTGCATAAGTACACACCCCAACGCAAGAATGCTAGCATCAGTTACTACCTCGAACTCCTTATTGAGGTCAGGAAGTTTTAGAATAGGTGCTGATACCAAACTTTGCTTCAATTTGTCGAAGCTATTTTGTTCGGAAGTTGACCATGTAATTGGAAGTCTGCTTCTTTAGTAAGTCTGTAAGAGGTGCTGCAATCAAAGCATAGTTTTTTATGAAGACCCTATACCATCCTGTCAATCCAAGAAAGCTACGTATCTCCTTGACGGATACTGGTATTGGCCATTCAACCACATCTCTGACCTTGGCCGGGTCTACTGATATTCCTTCTAATGATACTATGAATCCCAGATATTCAATCTGACACTTGAAGAATGCACACTTCTTCATTTTTGCATACAACTTATGAGACCTCATTGTCTCAAGGACAATTCGAAGTTGAGGTTCATGATCTTCTTCCTGTTTAGAATAGACTAAAGTGTCATCGAAGAAGACAAGCATGAAATCATCAAGATATGGTCTAAAGATATCTTGCATTAATCTATTGAAGGTGGCAGGTGTGTTTGTAAGCCCGAATGACATAACCAGGAACTCAAAGTGCCCATATCTTGTATTGAAGGCCGTCTTTGGAATATCTTCTTCCTTGATCCTTATCTGATAGTAACCTGACCTGAGATCAATCTTGGAGAAGATCTTTGCACCTTGAAGACGATCAAGAAGCTCATCTATTCTAGGAATAGGATACTTGTTCTTGACTGTTGATTGATTCAACCCTCGGTAATCAATACATAGTCGAAGTGTCCCATCTTTCTTTTTCTGGAATAGTACTGGAGCTCCCCACGGTGAGTTGCTAGGCCGGATGTAACCCTGATCTAACAGTTGCTTGAGTTGTTCCTTCAACTCAATTGCTTCCGATATGGACATTCTATAAGGTCTCTTTGCAATTGGTGCAGCTCCAGGCACTAGCCTAATCTCATGATCTACTTCTCTTTGAGGCGGAAGTTCAATCAATTCCTCAGGGAATATGTCAGCGTATTCCTTTAGCCAAGAAGGTCCTTCATGAGACTCTTGCTTTTGATCTAACTTGTTGAGTTTGATCAGGTAAACGGGTAATCCTTTTTTGACTCCTTTTATGATCCGAGATACTTTGGCTAATTGAATTCTTGGCACTCCTGCCTCACCTTGAGTTGTGACAAATTCCCTTTCAGAGTTTCGAAAGGAAACTTGACCCTTTCCACAATGAATGTGGGCGTCATTGGGCTTAAGCCAATCCATCCCGAGTAGACACTCATGGATACCTAAATTCATGACTCTGAATTTGACTAAAGTCTTCTTTCCTCCCAGAAAGAATTCCACCTTAGCAATTTACCTGGTACAACTTACCTCGCGACCGTTTGCCAATTCCACAAGTAGGGTGGGTGCTTCTACTGTGGCTATTCCTAATCTTTTTGCACATGCTGGTGAGATAAAGTAATGTGTACTGCCACAATCAATCAAGGTTTTGAAACCTTTACCTTGATAGTCTGACGGTGTTTGAATCACCGAGAACTGGCGATTCGGCCCTTTCTTGTGTAAAGCGGCATGGACTGTCGCTCTTTCGAATTCTGCTTCCATAGTCGGATCTTCCTCATCTTCTTCTTTGCATCTTTGCCTATTGGCAATGCAGGCAGTTCTTCCTCTTCCACGGGTGGCGGCTCCTTGACCGCGGCCTGCTCCTTGGAAAGGCGTTTGGCGATGTCCTCCACTGAGCTTGGGACATTGCCTCTTGAAGTGACCAGGTTCGTTGCAGTGGAAACAACGGAGGTTTCGGCCATTACTTTGAGTAGGAACAAAGTTGTTGACGTTATTTGTCCTTGCTTTCTTCCTTTGTCCCTGATTGTGACCTTGAACTCTCTTCATTTGAGGTTTGAATGCTCCTCTGTTCGGGTCACTATAGGACCAAGTTTTGTTACCCCTTGGTCTAGCTTGCGCCTCCTGAATTATAGGCGCCGCTCGAATGAGTGCATCCTGAGGATCTGATGGACGCATAGATTCGAGATGGGTATTTACGGGTGGATTTAAGCCCACACAAAATTTGGACACCTGCTGCGTCATGTCCATCTATGGCGCATACTTTAAAAGTGAGACGAATTTAGAGTAGTATGCGTCAAGAGTGAGTCCTAGCTGTTTTAGCTCGTAGAACTCATTCATTTTCTGCGTACGATATGCAGGTGGCAAATATCTTCCCTGAATGGCTTTCTTCAACTTCTCCTAGGTAATAAACCCCTCTGAAGTCCCTTGATCCCTGCACCATTGCTTCCACAAAAGTCTGGCTTCGTCGGTGAGTTTTAACTTGGCGAGCATGGCCTGATTGGTAGGTGTAGTACCAGCTGCTTCAAAGTAATCCTCCATGGATTCAATCCAAATTTCAGCATTAGACTGGATGAATCTGCCTCTCCCCTCAAACTCGGGTGGCTTTATCTACTTGAGGAGGAACTTCTTCTCCTGGGTCACAGCAGTACTTGATGTAGGGGGCGAATTTGGAACCTGTACCCGGGGTTGTGCCTGGATAAAAGTTTTCTTAACGTTATTATATGATAATCAACGTTAGCTTATCTTTCATTCCTAGTTCAGCTATCTTGTAAACAATGTAGCTACTTAACTTTTTTAACATCTCTTATGCACAGCCAGATATTGATAAAAGAAGTCTTTATTTGTATTTACATGGGCGTAGCCTTATACATCTCGTGTGATGATAATCCAATCATTACATTCAGTTTGGGGAGAATAATGTTGTATTGCATTTGTCTACAGGAACTGTGTAATAGTAGGGTTTTGGGTCATGGATCTTTAGGAATCGATAATTCATTGGAAGTTCAGGATACCCTTTCTGTTGGAATCCATACTTCTCATGGCGGCCCAACACTTTAATCCTGTTGGCTAGGATTACACGGGTTACTTCCTCATATACATATGAGTTCATTTCAACCCTCCGACCTTGAATATGTAAAATCGAATTTACGTGAGCTTCCACAAAAATGAACAGCTTCACGACTTTCAAGTCTTCCAACCACTTGATCCTCTTTAGGTTGGTCTGTAGATAAGCAAACCGGTGGGCGGCTATGTAGTAGATTCCTGAAGACCCCGTCCATCTTCATTCTATGTATAAAGGTGATGGATTATAAATCTGCTCCAGGATGTTCATCATCCCAATTCTTTGTCTATAAAGCGGAGAATGCATTGCAGTCATAAACATGACCCGAAACACCAAAAACTTGTTCCACGCTTCATAATTCTACAAGACAGCATTGAAGATGAGAAAATGTTTCGACAGCAACAATTTATTTACTTCATTTTATTGAGATCTCATAAAAACAATTCCGTTGTTGGACGGCTCTGATACCAACTGTAACGTGTCCACTAGTATCATCCAAGACACGTCTTAGCAGTCCATCGGAAAGGATGTCTAAAAAGCTCCGCCCGACACTCCCATGGAATGTTACGGGTTTTGCGATCTAGGCCTTCCCACGTCTGCCATGTAGCGGAAGTATCCTGGCCGTTCCCACTTAGGATCAATCGGAATTAGGGTTTTCCTGATGGGTCATTAGCTAACAACAACTAGCATCAGACCCGAGCGAACTACTTTACGCAGAAACGCCAGGTCCGAAGCGGATTCACGCTGCACTTGGTTCAAGGAGAATGCAAAAAAAGAGGGATGCAAAGCTCAACCTCTCTGCCATAAGGCATAGTCCCATTCCGTTCCCCTAAAACAGCATAAATCCAGTAAGACGTAACTTTAGGTCATCATTCACATTATTCGTTTTGATGATGATGATCATTCCGCTGTTCTTCGAGATTTTTGAGAAAAGTTCCCGGCTAACCGGGACCACGCAACCGTAGGACGGGGCCCATCCTCCGCACTTTCCTCGCTTTGTTTTAGTTATGTAATTATCTAACACATTAATTTGACATATAACAATCAGCTTCTTTAATTAACCCTATGAAGCACTGGTTCCTTCACGTAATCTTATCACGTGACATAGAAAAACAATATCAAGCAAGTTCTTTTAACATTTCATCATTTTATCTTTGAAATATAAGGAGTTCCACCCGTAGGCTTGTCCATAATCTGCCCAAAGGCTATCCAGTAATCCCCAGGGATCACTATTCCAAGCTTCCGCCCGTAAACTAGTATGCGGGCCTCGAGATCCAATCCCGAGTCACGTTAGCCTCTTGTGCAACACCCAAAAGGCGAGGGATTTACGGCCAGAGCCCCCCCTGGCACCCAAGCGTCCTCCTACTCCAAGTAGAACTCAACGGAGAGACCTCTTGCGGTGGGTTCGGTCCACGTTCCCGGCGCGGTCAACAACCCCCTTGGTTAGGGTCAGGCAGGCAGTCGGGGGTAACTGAAGCTGCCTCTTCCTTCAGGCCTTTAACATGAAGTATAGGTACTCATTTAATTTGTAATTCATAATTCAAACAGAGCCCTAAAATCTCTAGCAAGCACAAATATTTCCGTTAATCAACCGAGTTGTTGGCAAACTGCTAAGGAAGTGTTCTTTCCTTTTTGAGTGTATCAACACTCGTTCCCAAGGTGTCTTGTAACTTGGCAAGATCTTTTACATTCCGATGTAGGGCATACCCAACTTGGTTAACCCTAAAGTTCCTTAGATATACTAGTTTTCGGTTTACAACTTTCCTTATTTAGAAGGATATCCAAAAATACGTCTTTTTGCAAGATAACGTGCGTAGGGATGTGCCATCCTTGATGAGGGTTTTTACCCCTTTCTCCTTGTGAATCAATCACAAGACTAAATGATTTCATACTTGTTACGCAAGTCCTGCGATGGAATAATCTGTTTAGATCCTTTAAGCTCACGTATGTCAGGCCTAGGGTTTCTTCTTTTAAGAACCTTAGGGACAAACCCTAGTTCCTTATCTTTACGAATTTATTGTCCCTACAGTAAGGAAAGTAGTCAAGTGTTTAGGGTATGAATGTTTCTGTGTTTAGATTGATTCAGTTATCTTTTGGAAGGTAATATTAATCATCTTGTCACGGTTTTGCTATCCTTGTGACAATTTACTTCCCAGTCAATACAGTTTAACTTAACTTCTGTTTTCCTTAAAGATGAGCTCATGCCAACTAACAACACTTGCCTTGCTAAGATGTGCAAATATTCAAGATAACTTCCTAGTAATTTGAGCAACGAAAGAAACCTTTCATGAATTTAACCATTTACAATGATTCGTTGCGAAAAGAATAAGGCTAATGGTGCAAGATATAATTTCTACACCTTAGGATTTAACTAAAATATACTACTATAGTAAATGGATAATCTTGCTCGTAATTTATAATGCTTGATGCAATTTGAAGAAAACTAAGTTCTATACATTGTCATTCATAAGCTAAACTCCTTTGTTACAAATAACTCGAACAAATATATCCTATCCTTAACAATTTTTCTTTGCATGATCGACTTAAAACCGAATTAAAGCCAAGAAGCAAAACCTGGTTTTGGGGTGAGATATCCACATGGATATCGGGAGATGACCCTCCCGCAGCTACACCTTGGACTTTCTTGGGCGGCATCATAGTTCGAATGTGAGATAGCCTTTTTCTCTTTCTTCTGGAATTCCACCGTCTCTTTGGATCCAAAAAAAGTTTATGGGGGAGTGTGGTTTTGCAACCACGGAACCCCTGTAGGATTTTGACTTGGGGTAGAAGGAATAGAAAGCACTTATTCTCCTTCCTTCCCTTTCTTTTATCTTTTTCCCACTCTTCCTCCTTCACTCCTTCTTTTCACTCCCTCTACCTTCCCTCCCTATCTTTTCTCTCACGGGTACTTTTCCCTTACGAGATATCATACGAGGCCATGATGATGAATTGGATTTTTAGGTTCAGGGGGGGAAAATAATAAGGGGGATACGGGGGATTACGAGGAAAACTTAGGGAGTTGTGGGAAAAAAAGAAAATAGTTATGAGGGTGAAAAGGGCTTAGTGGAATAAAACAGGGGGGGGAAAGTATAGGAAGGGGGTCTTGGGGGAAAATTTTAAGACCCGGGGGTGAAAGGTATAGGAAGGGGAGTCTTGGGGGATTTTAGGACATGGGGGGTGTGTGGACATCGGCTTGTTTGATAAAACTAAGAAAACAAAGCTCAGCTAAGAGAGCACATGCACAAAAAGATCTAAAAAGGGAATGAAGGAATCAATGAAAGAGAATGAAAAGTCTTCAAGGTAACCTAAGGACAAAGTAGCCTATGGGTGTGACTCGATTAGCCTAAAGAGCTAAGGGGGGGGGGGGGGGGGGAGGGAACAAGAAAAGGGGTATGAAAGGGGGCTAAGGAAGCCCCCTTGGAAGCTTCCAGGAGCTTCAAAGAAAAAGGGCACGTGGGGGGGGGAACATGACTTCCCAGGCGGCGATTCGACAGTCACGAGGCGGCTATGGCGGACTGTAGTGGCAGTTCAGAGCGGCTGCGGCGTGTAATGGCAGCAAGGCTTGGCTTTTCCCTCTCTCCTTCACAACCACCCTCTCACTCCACTTCACGGTTCCCCAGCGACAGAGTATCCACCACTCTCTTTCTTCCTCCTCCGACTCCCAGCTTGCAGCGTTCACGTCCTCATTTAAATAGTGGAGGGGAGGGGGATCTTCCCTCCCTGCGTGTCATCACACATGTTATCCTCCCTCATCAGGAGCTCCACCAAGGAGCTTAATGGCTCCTTCTATTTCCCTCCCCCTCTTGCTCGTCAATCGGGTGGAGGGATAGGGGGGAAATAGAAAAAAAAAATATTTATCCAATTCGTTTTTCCATTTGAGATCATTCACGTGTTTAGTAAAACGGAATGTTACAGCCTTTTTGTTATAGTGCTTTGGTGTTTGGTGTGGCGGGTGGTGGCGCTTCTTCCTTCTCCTTCTTCCTCTTCTTGGTGAGTTACTCTCCCTTGATGATTGCTTGCTGCTTGTTGTCTCCTCCTTTTGCTTCTTCTTCCTCTTGTTCTCCTCTCTCTTGTTCTCTCTTTCTTCCTCTCCTTGGCTTTCATTTTTCCCCTCTTGTCTCTTTGAAGTAAAAGAAGAGGTGAGTCATGAGGAGGTGATGCATGAAGAGACTGCATATCGGCTAAACTCGAGCTTCAAAACGTGCAAAAAATGTAGGAAAGGAAAGGCGCAGTTTGAAAAGAAATGATTCAAGTATCTTTTGAATTTTGACGTTTGCGTCTATTTTCGCGTGTATACGTGCGTCTAAGTTTACATAAACGCACGTACAGACGCGAAGTTAGATGCGCAAATAGTCGCAGATTTAGACGTGTAGGTAAACGCAGATATAGACGCGCATTTAGCTTTTATCATGAATTTTTTTTAAAAGATAAGTTTTGATAGTAAGTTCTTATCATAACTTTTTATGTATTTATGATAAGTTTTGTGTATTTAAAATTGAGATCTTAGAATAATTAATACGCCAGCTTGAAGTTTTTATGTAAACATATGAATAATAAATTTGATGTTGTCATGAATTAGGTTTAATCATATCGTCCTCATCATCTAGTGCGGTGCATGCTGATGAGTCAACGAGCATATCCTCAAGTGAGGATGAAACATTACATCTTCATAATTGAGATGCATGGCTACCACGAAAAATCAAATGCATGTGTGATCATTGTCGAGGGTGTATTTTTCGAGCACGTCGAGTTGCAATGTCACACCTCAGCATGTATGGAGAATGGGACCGAGAAAAATCACCGGTATTCATTGTTTTTTTTTAACACTAAGATTGCTAGTCTATGTTACTCAATATATATCAACGTACATGAAACTCCCTTTTGTGGTTGAGTAAGATGCGGTGCCATATCCTCAGATGCTCCCTCCCGGGCGTTGAGAGGCTGCAAAACAACGACGTGAGGAGGTAGAGTCTTCAAGAAGAGTGGAGACTGACATCCATGATAGTAGCCCTCATGAAATGCCCCATCAAGTTGTATAGGATGAGATTTTGGACAACATGGTACACCATCTATTTTTGCAACCGGTTCAGGGAGAAGGTCACTCTACGAAGCCAAATGATCCACTATATGTAGCATAATCTACTCCATTGTATGAAGGTTGTACGTACTCCGTTCTTCGTGCGTCCCTCGAGATACCTAGCTTGCAAACAATTTATGGATGGAGTAATGTCAGTTTGAATGCGTTATTGAAGTAGGTATCAATTCAGTTTGGCTTATGAATCGTAATATTAATTATTCTATTTTAAAATTAGACACAAATATATATTGGTGGTTTTTTAACTCACTTTTAAAAATATATGTAGGTTATTATCACAAATGCTTCCAAAAGGAAACGAATTTCCAACTAAGAGAGAGCAAGCAAGATATTACTTGACATCTCTGGGAGGCCTGGATTATGTCAAGATCCATGCATGTGTCAATGATTGTGTGTTATTTCATGGGATTCATGTGTTCGCAGGAGAGTGTCCTGTTTGTGGCGAACCAAGATACGAAGTAGAGATGAAGTCAATGGATGTGCCTCGTAAGGTTTTGCGACATTTTTCGATTTTTCCACGTATAAAACTTATGTTCAAGTGTAAGTCTATTGGAAAGCTCATGTCATGGCATGCTAGTCATCATTCAAGTGATGGAAAATGGAGGATCCCTGTAGACACACTGGCATGGCAACATATAAATAATTTGTGACATGTTTTCAAAGAAGAGCCAAGAAATTTGAGATTTGGTTTAGGTATGGATGGAATCAATCCATTTGGCATCAAAAGCACATCATACAGTGTATGGCCAGTGGTATTGGTGAGCTATAATATTCCTCCATCCATGGCAATTAAAAAGGGACATATAATGTTGTCCCTTCTGATTCCTGGAAAGCACAAGGTAAAAAACAGGGTTATTTACTTAGAGCCTTTGATTGAAGAGTTAGAAATGTTATGGGAAGGTATTGAGGTGCAAGATACAAGCGCATCTACATCCTCTAGAGATTTCACGTTGAAGGCCATGTTGTTGTGGACCATGCATGACTTTCCAGGATATGGAGTGTTCAGGTACATGTATATAACTCTATACTTGAAATTCAAGACTTGAAACAATTGCATTTTATTAATTCACTTGTTTGTTTATGTTTAACCACATCAGGATATCATGCATGTCCTATTTGCGGTCCCTCTCTAGTTTCCTCTAGGCCGGCACGTTTAAAGAAAGTTATCTACGACAATCATCATCGATTTCTTCCTATTGACCATCCCAAATATGTTCTCCCTACTAATGGAATGACTCCACAATCTCTAACCATTCGAGATTGGAGGGAGAGATGGATTAATGCCGATAGCCACCCTCCACTCGGCATGAGTCGGTAAGACGTACATTTCTCTCGATTGACTTTAAAGTATTTAGTATGATGAATTGTTTACATAATATATTGTTTGTTTGTTAGGTTCTCTATATTTTTTCATCTTTCCTATTGGACTGAACTCAAGATCAATCACCTGTTGGACCCCATGCACGATTTCAAAAATGTTGTATCTACATGATGGGATCACTTGATAGGGGCTCATGATTCAGTCAATGTAAGGGAGGATTTACGTAACATTGGTCGCATGAGATGAGCCTGGCCACGCATTGGACCCTGAGGAAAGATTGAGCTACCCCATGCACCTTGGATATTGTCAAAGAACGAGGAAAAAATAGTGAAGGAAGAAATATGTAGCTTTCGAACACCCACAGGATGTATGAGATGTCTCAAGGGAGCCTTCATAAAGAAAACGAAAAGAGCTATGGAGCAACTATCTGGTTTGAAGTCCCACGATTGGCACAAAATGATTCAAGTAAGGGTATCTTTAACCATGAATATAGTAATTAGTGGAGTAACTATGTGTAAACTTTGGGGTATAATGACTTTTTCCTCAACTAATCATTTGATCTATGAATATTGTTTACATTCAGTTCGTACTTCCTACTAGCATATCCCATTGTGTATCCAAAGATGTACGTGATATCATTTACAAGATGGGAGAGCTTGTGAGGTGTGTATACATTGTATTTTTTCATTATATATATTTAAATTTCTACACAAAAATAAACAATTGTCAAATACATCCTGACAGATATGTGAGCTCGAAGGAAATTGATCCAAACACATTGCAAGATGCTCGAGTATTATCTGTTGAGGTAGTTTGTTTGGTGGAGAAAATTTTTCCTTGATCCATTTTGACTACTTAATTACAGTTACTCGTACATTTGATTGATGAGATTGCACTTTGTGGGGCAGTTCATGCAAGGTAGACATTTTTTCTTGAGCGCTTCATGAAAACCTTGAAAGATTTTATGAGGAAAGAAGCATGGCCTGAGGGAAGCATAGCTGAGGGTCGGTTAGTGCAATCATCCCTTGTTTATATCTTTGAATATCTTGCTGAAGTGGACCCCTCTCTACCACGACTATGAAAAGATGATGAAGACTTGAGAATGACCTCTATAATACCTCAAGGAAAAGGAATGAGTAAAGTGCTAACAAAAGAAGAACTTCGTAAGTTAAATAGTTTTTGTGTGCTCAATAGTGATGTAATGAGCAAATGGGTGACACTATAAAATGAGACAAGGGCAAGAAGAAAAAGTGAAAGACAAGCATTTCGCACCAAATATGGACGTAATGTCTCATTTTCAGATCATCTAAATGCGCTCCCACGTCATATTGATATAGATTGGTTACATGAGGAAATGGAGAGAATGGAAAAAGAGGAGGAAATTAATATATCTCAAGAAGAGTAGGAATACGCACGAGGTTGCTTATCAAAGGTGAGACATACTATCAATTAATTTGTTTCTATAAGTTATATTTTATATAAAAAATTGACATGTTTGATCTTAATCTTTTACTACTAGTGCACATTATTCAATGCTATTTGGTGTGAGGGTAAACATCTTCGAACTCAACGTATAGATGAAAAGAGAAATACCCAAGATTGTGGTGTCCTTGCTCACTTCAAGGATGCCAATGGTACCATGGAAGGTTATTGTGGCTTGATCGAAGATATTCTAAAGCTTGACTTCAGACGATTCTTTATATAGACATCATCCAAGTGGTTTTGTAATCATTGACTCTACAAATTTTCACCAAAACAAGAATGACACATTAGTACTACCTCAACAATGCGAGCAGGTATATATGCAAAAGCTAATTTTTTTATATGTATACATGTGATACATATACACAATATAATAAGTATTTAAGTTTCTTGCTTTTGTTTTTCAAATACAGGTTGTGTATCATCCAATGGTAAATAATAACCAATGGTGGTATGTCATTCCTATATCTAATCGTTCAAAACCAATATATGGTAGTATTACCGACATAGAGATAGCAGATGACAATCCAACAATTAATGATGATGTACATGATGACACCATAATGGATGATATGTGTGATATAGTACAAGATAAACCTCGCGAGGATGTTCAAGGAAATGCACAAGAGGACAATAATGTGATTGATGATATTGATGAAGTTATTGAGCAATATAGCAACACATCTGATAGTGGGATAGACTTATTTATTTCATTACCTCTTGGTAACATAGACCTAGAAGTAGATAGTTTAGCAAGGGCTGATCTCATTGAAGATGAGATGGATCATTCACTGTAATATACTTAATTTGCTAAATGATTCAATGTGTATTCTTAGTTCTATGGAAAATATCATGCTCACACGTGCATACTCAAGAATCAATAGTCAAGTTTAAAGCTAAATTGAATTTTTCATAATAAAAAGGAAGTATTTTTTATCATCTTCAAGTAGAGAAATTACGAGATACATGCAATGCTTGCTACTAATTGTATAATAAAGTCTCTGTCGCTTGCCACTAATTACTTATATTAGGCTTGTCAACTGGAGGAACTGCCATTCATTAGAGAGTAATGCAAAAATAATTATTAACTCTTGTTTTTTTATTATATTAAGTCCAATTTCAGGTGGTTAAATAATTACGTGTCTGAAGACGTGTCTATGTTCTTGTCTATTTACACGGATATATAGACACAAAATTCGCGTCTATTTACACGCTCTTTTACACGCATATATAGATGCAATGATAGACATGCCTGACTTTGCGCATCTAACATGTGCGTCTATGCCTCATTTCTGTTGTAGTGTAGACGTGCTTTAGACGCGCATATACACGCATGAATACAAGTGCATACGAAAACCAAAATTTTTATTTATTTTTATTTTTCCTCATCTTGCTTATCCTAACAAATATTATTCTTATTGTGATAAGAAAGTTCATGTGGCTTCTGATTGCTGGGCACGTCAATATGATGAGGAGCATGGAGTTACTACAAAGCAACCTCACTCATCCAAAAGTTTTTCTCCTTGTGATTATTGTGCACATACAGATCATCCATCTCGCCGTTGCTATAAACGCAGATGTGATGAAGAACGTTCTCGAGCTTATATTGTTCAACAAACTATAACTGATGATGATCATACTCATCAGGAGCTCAATTTCGTCCATTATGATATCTCTCCAGAAAAGGTACTTCATGTTCATGATGATTCTCTATTCATCATTGATTCAGGTGCCACTGGAAACATGACATACCAATCGCAGTGGCTTCACAATTATCATTCTCTTCATGTCAAGAAGTTTGTTTACCTTGCGGATGATACGACTTGTCAAGTCAAAGGAGTGGGTGATTTATATCTGGGGACTGTTTCATCCACTAGAATATTAAGAGGAGTTCTTCATGTTCCAGATTTGCAAAGAAATCTTCTTTCTGTTGCTCGTCTAGTTGATCTTGGTTTGTTTGTTGGCTTTGATCATAATCAATGTCGTATAGAGAAAGACGGGCATACTATAGCAGTGGCTCCTCAACATGGTAATCTATTTGAGCTATCATTGAACGATATAGTTGCAAATGTTGTTACTGCCCCTAGAGATGCAGATTGCAAATTATGGCATCAACGATTTGCACACTCTGATTTTGCCAAAATTCTTGATCTTCATCATCATGGTCTTGTACAAGGTATGGATCTTAAATCTCATCCACGTATGGGAATATGTGAGTATTGTGCACTTGGAAACACCATCATTCGCCTTTCCACACTTCTACTTCATCACATTCCTGTGCTCTCTTGGATTTGGTTCATACTGATATTTGCGGTCATTTTCCTGCATCAAAGTCTCAATATCGATATTTTATAACTTTCATTGATGATTTCTCACGGTACACACATGTCTATCTTCTTCGACATAAGTCTGAGGCTCTACCTATATTTAAACAATACAAGATAAGTGTGGAGCTTCAAACTGGATTCTCTATAAAGACGCTTCGCAGTGACAATGGCGGTGAATATGTATCCAATCTATTTGATGACTTCTATAAGGATCAAGGTATTCATCATGAGTTTACAGTTCCTTATTCTCCTCAGCAAAATGGTGTTGCTGAGCGCAAAAATCGCATGATTCTTAATGCTATACGTTGCATGCTTATACACTCTGGTTTGTCTCGAAAGTTTTGGACTGAAGCACTTTTAATAGCTGTTTTATTCAAAATCATATTCCAACTACTGCACTTGCTGGTAAAATTCCTATAACAATTTGGACAGGGAAGACACCTTCAGTCTCTCACTTTCGCACATTTGGCTGCATTGCTTATATTCATGTGCCCAAGGACACTCGACATAAGTTGGATCCTCTAGGTTTGAAGGTTATTTTTCTTGGTTATTCAGATCATTCCAAAGGTTACAAATTTTATGATCCTTCTTCTCAAAAGGTTATCATTAGTCGTGATGCTACATTTGATGAGAAGACTATGGGTGGCACATGGTCGTCAGATGTTTCAGATGATACACAGTCTTTGCTTAGTGCATTTCCTTACTTGCTTTGTGATTCTACTACTTCTGATGATCATAAACCTCCTTCACCTCCAAAGAAGATTGATGAAAATTTGGAGATCTATGTCGATCTTCCTATTGAGATAGAGCATGGATTCTATTCTATTGAATATGATGTCTTTGATGATGCTATGTCTGTCCAAGAGGATCCAATATCGTATATGGAAGCTATCAATTCGTCTCAAAGGGATCAATGGCAAGAAGCTATGCAAGCTGAGTACGATTCTTTAATCTCCAAAGGTACATGGATTCTTACTGAACTCCCCCCAAATCGTGTTCCTATCAAATGTAAATGGGTTTATAAAACCAAGACCAAAGCTGATGGCTCGTTTGATAAGTTCAAAGCACGACTTGTTTCAAAAGGTTACTCACAGGTTGCAGGAGTAGATTATCAAGAAACATTTTCTCCCGTTGTGTGCTCCACAACTGTTCGTATGATTTTGGCTTTTGCAACACTATTTGATCTAGAAATTCACCAAATGGATGTTAAAACGGCTTTTCTCAATGGAGATCTTGAAGAAGAAATCTATATGGAGCAACCTAAAGGTTTTATGATTGCAGGAAAGGAGCATCTTGTATGCCAGCTTCATCGTGCATTATATGGATTGAAGCAAGCCTCTCATGCTTGGTATATTAAGATTGATCAGTTCCTCACATCTAAAGGTTTTGTTGCATGTTTTGCTGACCCAAATCTTTACATCAAAAGGGAGGAGATATATTTTATTATTCTTGCTCTATATGTTGATGATACTATTCTTGTGTCAAATAATATTGCTCTTTTGGATGCTATGAAGAAGCTTTTATCGATTGCATTTGAAATGGTGGATCTTGGTGAGATACATTCTTGTTTGGGTATTCAAGTTCAACGACATCGACAACAAGGCATTCTTCTTCTTCGTAAGACAAAGTTTATTAATGATATTGTTAAGAAGTTTGGGTTGACAAATGCGCACTCTGCCAACACTCCCATTCTTTCAAGCTCTACCAAGGGTACATCTACAACATGCAATGAAGAATCAGCCATTCATCAACCTTTTGCTAATCTTGTTGGTTGTCTTCAATTTATTGGTTTAAACACAAGACCAAATATTTTATTTGCAGCTAATTTTTTGGGACAGTATCTTTCTTCCCCTTCCACTATTCATTGGAGTGCTGCAAAACATATTCTTAAGTACCTCAAGGGTACTAAGGAATTTGGTCTTATTTATCGTCGTCGAGAGGATTCTTCTTTATCTTCTTATGTTGCTGCATCATTAGCAGCTTGCGAGCTAGTTTGGCTTTGACAACTACTTGCAGATTTGGGGCATCCTTCATCATCTAGTACACCTCTTCGATGCGATAACCAAAGTGCTATTAGTCTTACCAAAGACTATATACAACATAGTAAATCAAAGCATATTGCTATTCATTATCATTATGTTCGACATGAAGTCAAGAAAGGTTCCATTATGGTGGAGCATTGTCCCAGTGATCAAATGGTTGCAGACATCTTCACAAAAGCTCTTAGTGAAGCTTGCTTTAGCTCATTAAGATATGCACTTGGTATTGTTCCAAGTTCTTGTCTCAGTGATTGAGGCATGTATCATTGTATTCAAGTAAACTTTATAGTAAATCATTTTTGTATCGTAGGTATGTGTAGGGGCTCGGGTTTTTTCCTTGTTCTCTGCAAGGGTTTTTTTCACTCGCAGCCGGAGACCTTTGTTTGAGTGGGGATGTTACAACCATATATATCATCTCTCACTTGACTTGGGTCTCACCTATATATACTAACTCTACATCAATATGAATCATTCTTTGGGAGCATGTCTTGTGTATCTCTCTCGTACTCTCTCTCTCTCTCAACAAAGTGGACGCCTGGTTATGACCTCGATGGTAGCCTACCTCTCTAGGAGTAGGCATCCTACCAACGATATAATACTACAAAACAATTTGAATATACAATGTATTAAAACACACTACATAATGAAGTGAAACAAATTACAAAATTTATTTTTTTAAAAAATCAAATAATACTTACAAACTCAGCCTCCCATGACTCCCTGCCACCCGATCCAGAATGCGACGATCCCATGGTTGCCATCTGGACGTCGCGCCTCTGCATGCTGGTGATTTGTCATTTTCTCTGCTGCTCTCCTCTTGGCCTCTTTCCACTCCTTGCGGTGGCAATTGGGTAGTTGGCCATATCCAGGGCGCCCCTGCTCTTGTCTCCGCAATGACTCCTTGGCATGTGTCATAAGGTGAGACCTCTTGTTATGAAGCGTGTCTCTCACCTTTGACCGTCCCCAATCATCTGAGAATCGTGAATTCTCGGGATTAGGGTACCTTTTATGCACTGCCCTCAAGTAGGATATCACTTCCCTCCCCTCAAAGTCATGCAAGATACCACCAACATCAATGATAGAGTAGTACATTTGTGGAGGCTCACCTCTCTCATTTTCCGGTGAGGGTGATCGAGAGCCACCACCTATGCAACCACCACAAAGCCCTCGACCTCCTCGTCCTCCCGCACCACTCTCCCTTCTCCCTTGACGTGCACTACCCTCTACCTCACTCGATACACGTGCTTCTGCAGATGCACGTTCTTCGGCCGATCCATGTACCTCAGCTGATCCCTGTGTAGGCAAAGATGTGATAGGTGTCCCAGACACCACACTGAAAACCTCATCTGTAGTGGGAGGGCGACCAAGATAATTGGTCATATCCCCCATGAATTGCTCCTTATTGAATGGGGTGCTGGAGGATCCAGGATTCCAGATCTACACAAGAAAAATCATATTACCCTGTGCAGATAAAACATATTACACAGAGCGTCTATACCTGCGTCTCTGTGTGCATCTATACCTACGTCTCTGTGAGCATCTGTCAGCACGTCTCTGTGGGCATCTGTCAGCGCGTCTATTTCCGTGTCTATAGCTACGTCTACACTGTCATCTGGATGCGCTGACAGACGTGCAGAGTCGCACCATTTCTTCTCAAACTTGCTTAAAAAACAAAGCTAAAAAACCTCCATAGATGACAAGATCCAGCATGTGAAGAGAGAGACAAACAAACAGAGAAACCAAACAAGATTGAGAGAGAGAGAGAGAGAAGAACTCACCTTCTTTGCTTGTTCCAACGGGTGGCGATGGCTAGATTGCAAGCGCTTTGTCCTCCTCCCTTCCCTTGGTAAGTTGCTTCAATCTTGTTCTCTTCCTTGCTGTTTGGCTCTTGTTCTTTACTCTTTGGCTCTTCTTTCCTCCTGTCCTCTTTTTACTCTTATTTCCTTGCCTCATTGTCTTCATGAAGTGATAGATAGACACGAGTAGTGATGAAAGCACAGGTTTGAAAAGAAATGCACATCTTTTTTTAAATTTTTCTATACTTGCTTGGCGCGTCTATCAGCACGTGTATATGCGCAGATAATGGTGCGCAGATCGGACGCAGGTAGCTCACGTAGTGAATTCCCAAAGGTCCCCAAGAACAAAGCACTCTACTTTTTAGCACAAAAACCAATGTGAAAGCAAGCACGACATGAGACAAGAGACAAATTGGGTTGAATCTCCCCCATGCCTTGTGTGAGCGCTTCACAAAGCATGTATTTAATATATATTTCCAATCTTTTTGCTCAAAAATAGCCCAATTACAAAAATATGACAAGCTTTTAGCTTTTGAGTTTGCTTTCTACCAAAAATAGGAAAATAAAGCTAATGGACGGTGCCCAAAGAGTCTGGCACGCCCAATCTCAATGTCCAAATAAAAATAACATATCCAGGCGCATAAGCGCATACAAAATAATAATAAATAATCGATGTCTCTATAGACATAACAAAATATAGGCGTGGCGCCTATCAAAATATAGTCCAAAGGTCGAAAACCCGCTAGACTCCAATGCTTTCCTCCGCCACTGCTGCTATCTCTACACATCAACTGAAGCATTCACAATCGTTAGTAAAATAACACAATTAAACCGACAAAAGTGAATACCTAGCAGTCTTCAGCTACATAAATAAATCAACTAGTTAGAAAGAAATCCTAACCTTAATTTATTACGAGTGCGCACTCTAAACTCATAAACGTTTATTAATTTAATATGCATTTTGCGGAATCACCCGCTATGGAATCACCCATGTACACACTAAATTAATGAAACACCCGAAAAGGACAGGCGTCCCCATCAACTTCTCGCACAAAGAATCCTCTTTGCGTATGGGCCCCGGTCATCTAAGTTTACGGAATCCACCGTAAAACCTCACGGAATCCACCGTGGAATATGCCTCCTGGCATCATACCCCCGGGGTGGGATAGCAATTGACCTCAATTGCTATTAGCTCAATGTGGAGCTAACAGAGTGGGGAAAGCATTTAAGTCTCTAGCGCGCATCCATTGTGCTTCTTCTACAGGATGGTTCTTAAATTTCACGAGATATCTAGAGTACCTTCGGCCAGTTCTAGTGGTCATGTAGTCAGTGTCTATGATGGCTTCTGGTTCAAGTATTTCAGTCTCTTCTTCTAGTAAAGGTGGGTTTTCATAGACAGGGTGGATAGGTAATTGTCCTCTAAATGGTCTCAATAAACTAATATGAAAGGTATTATGAATTTTCCAATGTGATGGCAGTTCTAACTTGAATGCATTGTCATTAATCTTATGAATAATTCTAAATGGTCCGTAGAATCTAGGGGCTAATTTAACAACTGGATGTCTATCTACACTTTGCAGTCTACGCTTTTCTATTCTAAGCCAAACATAATCATCAACTTTGAAATTCATGGCTTGTATTTTCTTGTTGGCTTGTTTGGTATATGATTGTTGGGCTTTAGCAATCATATCCTTTACCTCATCAAAAATAGTGTTATGCATAACAGCAATATCATCGGCACTTTGTATTCTATTAGACAAAGATGCAACAGGTGTAGATAATCTATATCCATAAATAACTTCAAAAGGTGCTTTCTTTGTAGATGTGTGCGGTGTATTGTTATATGCAAACTGTAATAAATGTAAGTGAGTATCCCATGTCTGAGGTTTAGAGATAGTGTATGCACGTAAAAGATCTAAAATAGTGCTATTTGTGGCTTCTGTTTGTCCATTTGTTTCTGGATGAAATGCAGATGAGAAATCAATCTTTGTGCCTAGATTTGCAAACAGTGTAATCCAAAAATTATTACAAAATCTAGAATCTCTATCTGAAATAATCACTTTCGGCAATCCATGGTTAGTAAAAACAGTTTTCAAAAATAACTGTGCTGCTTGTGATGCTGTTAAAGTTTTCTTACATGCAATGAAGTATGCTTGCTTGCTAAATCTATCTACAATTGTCCAAATCATGTCATGGTTAGATTTAGTATTTGGTAAGCCAGTAATGAAATCCATAGATATATGTTCCCAAGGTTTAGATGGAATAGATAAAGGCATTAATAACCCATACTGTTTACCATGATGTCTTTTTATTCTTTGACAAATCAGACATTCAGAAACAAAATTAGATACATCTGCATCCATATGCGGCCAATAAAAATCTTCAGTTAACATGCGTAATGTAGAAATGATACCTCTATGACCTTGATATGGGGGACAATGAATTTCATTCAAAACAAAATATCGGAATGGAATAGTAACACACAGTCTCTTTTCAAAGAACATGAATCCATCATTATATGACAATGAATCAACAGGAATGAAATTATTTTGAATTAATTTTTGCCAATCAGAATGAAAAGTAATATCCTGGTGATATGTGTCTTTCATAGCAATCAAAGAATCAAAAGATATGATAGAAATATTATGAATTGCAGGTCTTCTACTCAATGCATCAGCAACTACATTTTCTTTTCCAGGTTGGTATTAAATGATAGGATGGAAACTTTGAATGAATGAAGCCCATTTGATATGACGGTCAGAAATTTGGGGTTGGCTAAGTAGATGTCTAATGCTTTGCTGGTCGGTCTTTATCATGAATTCTGAACCCATTAAATAATGCTTCCATTGTTTTAATGCTTGTACAACTGCTAAGAGTTCCTTGTCATAAGTGGAATATTTGAGCTCAGAGGGTTTCAGCTTAGAACTAGAATATGCTATTGGATGGTTGTCTTGCATAAGCACGGCTCCTATTCCTGATCCGCTAGCATCGGTCACAACTAGAAAGAATGGTCTGTTAAAGTCAGGCAATTGTAGAACAGGGGCATTGGTCAATGCACGTTTAAGTAAATCAAAGGATTTGTGCTGATTTTCAGTCCATTGATAAACAATGCCTTTCTTAAGAAGTTTGGTCAGTGGTAAAGCAAGTAATGAGAAATTACGTACAAACTTCCTATAGAAACTAGCAAGACCAAGGAATGAGCGTAATTCATGTACATTTTTAGGAATAGGCCAATGCAATATTGCATCAATTTTCTTAGGATCAACTTTTATTCCTTCTTTTGATACAATATGACCTAGATATTCTATTTCTGTCTTAAAGAATTCACTCTTGTCAGGATTTGCAAACAATTGATTTTCTTTCAGTAATTGAAAAACTAATGATAAATGCTCATAATGCTCTTTTTCACTTTGACTGAACACTAAAATATCATCAAAGAAAACAATCACACAATATTGATATTTTAGAAAAATACGGTTCATCATTCTACTGAAAGTAGCAGGTGCATTAGTTAATCCGAATGGCATAACTAAGAATTCGTAATGTCCAAACTGTGTCCTGAATGCAGTCTTAAATATGTCGGATCTATCTAACCTCACCTGATGATATCCAGACTTAAGGTCAATTTTACTAAATATAGAAGATCCTTGCAGTTTGTCCATAAGGTCATCAACTCTAGGTATAGAATACCTATTCTTTACAGTGATCTTGTTTAATGCTCGGTAGTCAATACACATCCGATAAGTATTATTCTTTTTCTTGACTAGGAGCACAGGTGCACCGAATGGGGAACTGCTAGGTCGAATTAAACCTCTATTTAGTAATTCTTCTACTTGAGTCTGGATTTCTTTTTGCTCTATTTGATTGTGCCTATATGGGGCTTTGCAAGGTGGTTGTGTGCCAGGTATTAGGTCAATCTTATGGTCTTCTGGACGTGATGGAGGTAAACCTGGTGGTAGGTCTTCTGCAAAACAAACCTTAAAATATGCAAGAAATTCCTTATGTCTAGGGTGCATATGAGTTTCATTTGCGTGCAATTCATTCACCCAAATGAGATATGATTTAGTATTCTTGCGTAGTGCACGTTTTGCTTGAGTATGCGAAAGCAGTGGAAACATATGAGATGCATGCATACCAAATAATGTAATAGATTTTCCTTGAAAATTAATATTCATTGTGTGTGTGGAATAATCTATATTGGGATTATGTTGGTGTCTCCATGGCATTCCTAGAATAATATCGCTAGACTGTAATGGGACAACTAAGAAATTTCTTCTTTCAATATATGGACCAATTTGAATTTCTAAATCTTGAACTTCTTGTGTGCCATTGTACCTAGTGCCTAAAAATGCAGCTTTTATGCGATAGTGCGTAGGTACTGTATGCAATTTCAATTCCTTAACCAATTTTGCTGAAATAAAGTCATGGGTACTACCGTCATCATGTAATATAGTTCTTTCTTTTCCATGCACCATACATTTCATAGTCAACAATGAATGTAAAGTAGGCATACCTGGTAAAGTGTCGGAAGTAGTAGTAGGATCATCTTCTTCTTCAGTGAAGTCCGGCATATCCTCATGCTCGTCCTCGTCCATAGCTCCAAGGTAGTTGATATGTGCTGATGGCTTCTTTGAATGACAATTTGCTGCGAGATGGCCTGGCTGGTGACACTTGTAACATACGATAGGCTTGGCTTTGGTCACATTATTTGCAATGGCTGGGAGTCTGGGTATATTTGGATTTGCTTGTTGGATAGGCTTAGGATTTGGATTGACAGTGGATGGTAATGCAGGTGGTTTAGGCCAATTCTTGCGGAAAGATGGTGATGAAAAACGACCTGGATTAAACCTTCTGAAATTTGAATTGAATTGTTTAGATCCATAATTACCGTTTGCTTGGAATGACTGCGGTCGTCGATCTCTTCCACGTAACTTATCTTCAGTCTCGTGAGCTAAGGAGATAGCATCTTCAAGGGTAGCAGACTTGAACATATTCACCTCAGCGTAGTAATGTCCAAGAAGTCCAGACATGTACTTCCGCTTATGGGTCGTCTCTGGTACGTCTTCAAGCATGCGTAGCTGTAGGAGTGCATTCCAAAAACGCTCTGTGTACTGTGGAATAGGCTCACGATCGCGTTGTTGAAGTAAATCCCATTGCTTGATAGCCTTCTCATGAAATTGCGGTGGAAGGAAATTTTGCATGAACTTCTTCTTGAAATCTTCCCATGTAGCAGGACATTCTATACTCTTGCGGACTACAGTCCACCAAAGTGATGCTCTATCTATCAGATGATTAGTAACACACTTGATTTTATCTTTCTCGGGATAAGTTTCCTCATGGAAATAGTCATCAAACTGGCTAATGAATGATAAAACAGTCTTTCCTTCTCTTATGCCATTGAAAGTGCGAAACTTGAAACTTCGTTTACTTATCTTAGATTCCTTGCCAATGGTTTGTGCTTCAAGAGTGGCGTCGATGGTACGGCGAATCAGATCTTCAGCTTGAGGTTCTTCTTTATCAGTGGACGCTCCTTGTAGCTTTGTCAATTGCGCTTGCAAAGCTTGCCTAGCTCTTCGCTCTTCTTCCAATTGCAGCATGATAAGATCCAGCTTTTGTTCCATGGTAGGCTCGGGTAGGTCGTCTTCAGCCATAGGATCATCCATATGTGGGGTAGTCATCCTGTAAAACTCAACAAACCTTTCTCACTCAAAATCAGTTAGCGGGATGAGCGTAGCTCAAATTTGGGGTTACAAGGCTATGTATTTTTGGGTATTTTCTTCTTCAATTTTCAGAAATTCTGAAATATTTATGTCTCCGTTTGCTGAAAGTACTTCAACGAACTTGCAGATAGGTAAAACAGCTTGCTGCGAACAACTTTCCAGTTCAGAGTTTTTGCAAACGAACAAGTCTTCTAGGAGTTTCGAGCGTTAGTCAATTCTGATTTAGTCTGACTTGCAGAGTTGCAGACTTAACAGACTTGCAGGGTTGTTGACTTGCTGGACTTAGCCGACTTGCAGAACTTGTAGGACTTGATTAGTGTCGACTTGCGAAACTTGTCTTCTGATGCGCAGGACCCGGAGTTTGGTGACTTCTCTGCCTTGTCTGACTTGAAAGTAGCTTAATGACTTAAGCTTAACTTATTAAGCTTAAGCTTAATAATAAGAAGAAGGCCGTCGTTTTTCTGATCGTGGGGGGGGGGCCGTTTTGATTCCGCGCGGATTTTTCGGAGCTTCTCTTGTTGATCACGATTTGAAGATTATGAAGCTAATAAGCTTCTTAAGCTTAATACTAAGCTTTTTAATGAAATAGATAAGAAATTTCTCACTGGTTGATCACGACTTGTTCATGGAGTTGAGGGAGTGGTCCTCCGCCGACAGAGAGTGGTCCTTCGCAATCTGAGAGTGGAAACAGGGGTTCTTGATCGCCAGAAGTCTGCCTGTATCGACGGTTCGCGACGAGATTGACTGTAGAGGCCGTTTGTTCCTGGAGCTCCGCCTTCGCCCGAGATTGGTAGTGATTGGAAGCCCTTGATCTCTGCTCCGCTCTGATACCACTGGTGCGCAGATCGGACGCAGGTAGCTCACGTAGTGAATTCCCAAAGGTCCCCAAGAACAAAGCACTCTACTTTTTAGCACAAAAACCAATGTGAAAGCAAGCACGACATGAGACAAGAGACAAATTGGGTTGAATCTCCCCCATGCCTTGTGTGAGCTCTTCACAAAGCATGTATTTAATATATATTTCCAATCTTTTTGCTCAAAAATAGCCCAATTACAAAAATATGACAAGCTTTTAGCTTTTGAGTTTGCTTTCTACCAAAAATAGGAAAATAAAGCTAATGGACGGTGCCCAAAGAGTCTGGCACGCCCAATCTCAATGTCCAAATAAAAATAACATATCCAGGCGCATAAGCGCATACAAAATAATAATAAATAATCGATGTCTCTATAGACATAACAAAATATAGGCGTGGCGCCTATCAAAATATAGTCCAAAGGTCGAAAACCCGCTAGACTCCAATGCTTTCCTCCGCCACTGCTGCTATCTCTACACATCAACTGAAGCATTCACAATCGTTAGTAAAATAACACAATTAAACCGACAAAAGTGAATACCTAGCAGTCTTCAGCTACATAAATAAATCAACTAGTTAGAAATAAATCCTAACCTTAATTTATTACGAGTGCGCACTCTAAACTCATAAACGTTTATTAATTTAATATGCATTTTACGGAATCACCCGCTATGGAATCACCCATGTACACACTAAATTAATGAAACACCCGAAAAGGACAGGCGTCCCCATCAACTTCTCGCACAAAGAATCCTCTTTGCGTATGGGCCCCGGTCATCTAAGTTTACGGAATCCACCGTAAAACCTCACGGAATCCACCGTGGAATATGCCTCCTGGCATCAGATAATTCCTGTTACACGTGCTTACAGACGCGCAGCAACAATTTAAGAAATCAATGCATGCATTTAGGGAATCAATTGACCTATGTGGTGACATATATAACAAAGCTTGAGGATAAGAGATAACACATTGGTAAGTCAATTGGCACATATATATGTAGTGACTTACTAGACCATCCCACTTACAATTGCATATTATCCCACTTACATATCAATAGGTGGATAAAGCACGAATGGTGAGGGATGTGTGCACCACTGATAGTGAGTCATCCTTGTCATAAAGTGAATATACATACATATGTAATATGGTTGCATTATATAGGAGCTTTTTATTTATAAAATAACCAACAATAAAACTAACGGAGAACAGTCACATACCATAGGTCGATGTCACTCCTCAAGTGGTGGTGCTAGCTCAAAAGTACCATGACATCGGGGCCTTTGATATGTGCCATGGCAATGGGCACACCAGCATATAATAGACTAATTGTAGTAGAAATCATCGTAAACGATTTCATGTGTAGTATTGGAACTCTGTGTACCCCAACCACCACCACTAGGAGGTGGCGGTGTACCCTCTGATCAGTTTGAATCTCATTTTCAAGTACCATAAAAACATGAGACATCTATCAAATTATCAAAGTTAAAAAATAAATAAAAGTAACAAAATGTTGAGATCTAACAATTTCTTTGGTATATTCTAATGCGTATTGTAATATGAAAAATAAACAGATGCTACTGTATGGTGGAGACAAACAAGAGGAGGGATGATATGTGCATGGAGATATGGAAATACTTCCGCAAGGAGAGACACCTACACATCAGTTTTCGTCAGCAGAAGGTGTGTGCCTTTGCTAACATATATTAGAATTAATATGAACTTTTCTAGATTGATTCTAACTATTCTCTAATCTATGTTATTTTGTTTAATCAAATTTACATAGGAGGCAGCAAGAAAGAGAGTGCAAGCTGGTCACACATCTAGACTAGGCCAGATTGATTCTAACAATTTTCTAATCTATGTCATTTTATGTAATCAAATTTACATAGAAGGTAGCACAAAAGAGAGTGATAGCTAGTGACACATCTAAACTAGGCCAGATGGAATAGGATGGATTTGTGGCCACATTTGTGAGTATAGACTATTCAAATTTTAACTTTCAAAGGTAATATTATTGAATGAAGGAATCAATAAGTGTTTGGTTCTATCTTGATGCAGACCAAAGACTATGGTTGTGCACCTATGGTGTAGGAGATGGAGTACGCCATATACTATGACTACCACGCTTTGTAGGGCTGACAGGCCAGATCCACTTGTAAGTATCGCTATTTTTTTTTTGTAGTTTATTTTCATGTTGACTATAATATATTCTTATTTGATTTCACTAACTAATTCAAGAGCAATATGGCAAGAACAACATGATGGAGGTGGCTCAACAGGAGGTCGAGCGGCAATGCAAAAAGGCTGAGAGGAGCGATGGCCAGAGATTGTTGGCCATGGCGGTGATGATCGTGGAGATGGGGCCAATGGTGGTGTTGTGGATGGGGGCAAGGGTGGTGGCACTAGTGATGGTGATCATGAGTCCGATACTAGTGACTCGTATAGTGATTACTCATATAGTTATGGATGGGGCCAATGGTGGTGTTGTGGATGGGGGCAAGGGTGGTGGCACTAGTGATGGTGATCATGAGTCCGATACTAGTGACTCGTATAGTGATTACTCATATAGTGATCGTGCCTAGGGATCTGTTATGTATATTTGAGGATCAAACTTGTATTGTATATGTGAGGATTCATCACTATTCATTGTATAGACATATGTGAGGATGACATTGTTTTGTATATGTGAGGATTGATCACCACACACTCTAGACACGTGTACATATATTTACTGATGATATATATTGGCGTATGCTCGTTGCATCATTGAATCTGTCTATTTTCAAAAAATTATTTATTTTTCTATTGTCTCTTGGAAGGCTAGATAGAGACAAATTAGAATATTTATCACAATTTAGTGTTTTTCTATGTTAGGCTCTAATATTAACAAGCTTTTGATTTCTATAGTTTATGCAGAGGTCCCAAATTCTCCGCTACTTATCAACTCAAGCTAACTTTCAAGCTTAAAGGTCTAAACTATGAAGTTTCAAAGCATGTGATTTAAAAGTATCAAGCTCACCATAAGCTATTACCGTTACAATACCCGATTTCAATTCATGTACCATGTACCATGTACCAATTCCAAGTACAAGGTTTCATTATGAAACCTAATACCAAATCAAGTACCAAGTACCAAATCGAACACTAAAAATGTTTCTTTGTTTCCACGTTTACTAGTTAAGGTACCACAAAGTTAGACCGATCAATCAAGTACGAATCAAGTACCAAGGACCAAATCTATACCAAGTACCGAATCAAGTACCAAGCACTGAATCAAGCACCAAGTACCAAATCTAGTACCAAGTACCAAGTTATACCAAATCAAGTACCAAGCACCAAATCTAGTACCAAGTACCATGTACCATGTACCAATTGCAAAAACAAAGTTTCACTATGGAACCTAATATCAAATCAAGTACCAGGTACCAAGTACCAAATCTGACACTAAAATTTTTTCTTCGTTTTCATGTTTATTGGTGAAGGTATTGCAAAGTTACACCCACATGTACCGAGTCGTATGAAATAGAGACAAAAAGGTTGAACCTCCCTCTCTTTCCATCTATCTCTCTCTTTGTCTCTGTCTATGTCTCTATCTGTCTCTCTCTCCCCCATGCAAACTAAAATGTAGCAAAAAATATTTCTCCCTCTATTTCTTTCTCCTCTCTTTCCATCTCCCTCTTCTCATCCCCTCTTTCTCGTTCACTCTCTTTCTCTTTCCACATAGAAGATAATGTATAAAGGAAAGAGGGAGAGGGAAAAATGGCTTACCTCATGGCTTGAAGATGGATGTTTGCTACCTTGAAGGTCTTCTATGCAACCTTGTCCTTCTCCATCCTCTTGTACTTCCCTTGGAATTCCTCTTTGTGTTCTATTTAAGCTCCACCTTGAAGCTCAATGTGTGTGTGTGTGTGTGTGTGTGTGTCCCTCTCTCAAACTCTCCCTCATGTTCACTTCCTCTGTATTGAGAAACACCGAACTTGAGCACCATTAGCTATGGAGGTTGGAAGTCAAAGACAAGAAGCATCTTAATATGGACTAGACACATTGACTATTACTCAAGTGAATTATGTTCAAAGATTAATTAATTTGGGCTCACAAACACAATCTTAAGTGGACATGACAAGAACTAAAAGTGCAAAGTACAATAGGCCTCGCTAAGTGTTTAGAGGCTATGGTGCATAGGTTACATGAGGAGCACAATGTTTATGATAAGAATAGGCAAGTACATACAATGATCTAAATAGTGGGAATAGAAGGAGTGATTAGGCTTGTCCTTCTACTCTTGAGTGTCTTCTTCTTCTTGTTTTCTTCATGGTCTTCTTCTTCTTTGATAGTTGCAAGGTAGGCCCTTCCATGATCTTTTCTTGGTATGAAAAATGTTTTCAATATGCAAAGTTCTTTTATAAAAGTCACAAACAATGTCTTTCTTCCCTTTATACTTGTTGTTGTTAACATAGAGCACCTATTCTTCTTTTGAAGTACTTGCTCCATCTTTACCTTTGAGCTTCTTCTCTTCCTCAAGGAGTGATGCTTTGATGTTTACCAACTTTTGATTTGGCATATTAATTAGTGTGGTGGAGACATTACCAAATTCTAGAGGAAGACTCTTAAGTAAGACTCTAATACATATCTCTTCTTTCATTTTTAAGTGAATCCTTGCAAGTTGAGTTAGCAAACTTTCCATATAATAAAGGTGAGTTGCAAGGATAAATTATTCTTCACATCCAACCTGAAAAACTCAATCAACAATCTATATTTTGAAGATTTATATTGGGCACCAAACACTATATCAAAGTATTCCCAAGTGGCATGAGATGTATCACATTTTCTACATGGTGAATATAACTATCATGAAGCTCAAGATTGATTATTGCTTAGGCCTTGACATCATTCTTTTGCTATACTAGTGCAAGAGCAGCATCTTTGAGTCTCTTCTCCTATCCACTAGTTATTAACCATAGACCTTTCTGCATGAGGATTAGTTTTATCCTTATCTACCATGTGTGGAAGCCTATTCATTTGAAGTGTCATGATAGCAAATCTTTGTGCAGACTAGATGTCAAGAGCGACAACAAATCTTTGGAATCAGATCAGCACAACATTTGAACCCAACTGTGTCGAGACACAAGAGCAAAAGTGCCAAGAAGCATTAAACAAGTATTGGAAGATACTATGCTTGTTGAGCTTGATATTGAAATTTGGTGCTTGATATTAAACCTCCCCATCCTTGTTGATTTGATTTACTAGAAAATGAGTGGAGCACCAAATTAGAGTGGTAGTGACTTGCTTGAGCCAAGAGAAGTGAGAAAATGAAGTAATAAGTGAGCTTGAAGGTCAATGGTTATAGTTGTCCTTTAGGGTTTCCTAGGCCTAATTGGTTTTTCTCATGTAGCAACCCCCAAAGTGGACTACTTGAGCTCAAAATTTGTCACGAGAGAGTCCATAGCATTACTTAAAAATCCTAAGGTAGTTAGATTGATCGTGGTTCCTATAGGTGATGCAAGCTATACGACAGGTGGATGGTATAGATCTCAGACTGATCGTGGTGCCTGTATAGGTGACGCATGCTATATGACAGGTGGACGGCATAGATTTGAGAGTGAAATGGAAAAATTGAAATGTTGAGCATGAGAGAGGCCAATGTTATGATGTAATGAGACAAGGATTTGTGCAAAAATTCAAGAGAAATATCTCTAGAAGGAAGCTCATTGAGATATGATTTGTATGGAGAGATCCAAGAGCTTCAAGATAAGTAGGTATGTTGGCTATGGTGTAGAGTGAAGATGGAGTGAAGAGATGAAGACTTCTCCTGAAGCTAAGCTGACCAGGGATTGTGGGGATCTGGAGGAGTAGTGAGTTTAGCTAAACTATACTCATCATGGCTCTAATATCATGTTGAGAAACATCGATCTTGAGTAGAGTTAGCTATGTAGGTTGGAAGTGAACAACAAGAAGCGTGTTGATATGGGCTACACACAATGACTATTACTCAAGTGAATTAGGTATCAAGATTAATTGACTTGGACTCATAATCACAATCTTGGGTAGATATGACAAGAATTGAAAGTATAAAGTACAATAGCATTGCATTAAAATGATTGCTAAGTACACTCTTTTATAGTTGCAAGATGGTTCCACTTTCCTCCATTGTGCCTATGGGATAAAGGCAACTCTTCCTAGATTGAGTTGCATGTTCCTTGCTTAGTTGATCCATAGAAAGAGGAAATGCATGGGTATGATTGCGTATTTCTCAACACTCTACCCCTCTCTCTCTCACTCTTCTTATCTCTTTCTCACCTAGAGAAAAAAATGGTATTTAAGTGACTCTTTCAGCTTTTTCTCCCCCCATAGTATTTTGTTGATATCAGCATCAATGTAAGCTTCAATATCAAAGTCATTATAATAGGGTCCCTATATAGCATCTCTATATAGGTATTCTTATAGCAACTCTAGTACAAATGCTAATAGTGACTCTAATAAAAAGCTTACTATAGAACATCAATATAAGTGCATTCCCTTGTAGTGAGAGAGCATGCTTATTTTACTAATATTCTTCTCTCCATTTTTCATTTCTTTTTTCAATTCATACTTTTGGTAATGACTATAAATAAAATATAGGGTTTAGAATTTTATTTCAACTTACTTTCCTATCTTGAATATATAATCTCAATCTTATCTCTAATCAATATACTTTACTCTCATTTGGTGGTCCACTCCACCATGTGTCCATTAAAGTTACTCTTTTATAGTCTCACAATCTCACATAGATTCAAACTCAACCACTTACCATGAATGGGAAGAACAAGAAGAAAAGCAATAGGAACATGTGGATCTTTATCTTCCCTCAACCCCTCACTAAACACACCTCTCACTCTCTCACACACTCTCTCAGTCTCAACAATAGAGACAAGATGATAGACTAGAAGAAGTTAATGGAAGGTTTAAATAGTTGAATTGACAGAGCTTCAATGGCATGAATGCACCAAAAGGATAACTAGAACCAAGACTTCCCACCCTTATCTAGACCAATATTAGGGTTAGGGTTAGATCTAGGTTACTTTTCGAGGGTGGTGCTCTATTTGGATTTCAAGGTTTTTGTCCACTTTGCATTTTAGGGCTTACACCCCATTCTATATTTTAGGTTTTGCATCCCACTTTACATTTTAGAGTTTTGCCTATCATTAATGAGGATTTTCATCCCGTTTTGGATATCCTACCCACTTCATTAGATCTAGACGAGTCCTTTCTTCAAGCATACTTGTTTTAAAAATATAATTAGATCTAGCCTATACTATTCTAATTACAAATACATATGTACAATCATTCAACAGTTGCAGATGTGACAAATATGATTGTGCATGATAAATACAATGTATATGAAGTGAGCTCATATCTCACAAAATAATTTATCCATGATAATACGATATCCACAAAGATCCTCATGTGTCCAAGCATAATACTCAAGCTCCAAAAATAATAAGTCATAAAATAATTAAAGCACTTGTACTTATATTTTCTTTGATTTTCTTGATATTTTCTTTGATTATACCTTTTCACACTTAGTATTAACATTCTGTGTAACCTTGATGCATCACACTATAAAAAAATTGGAGCACATTTGTGGAGGCATGACACCCATTAGTGTGCATACCTAATTTTCTGTGAGAATTCCTGTATAAGCACATGGGTACGTTTCATTCAAATGAATATATAAATACCAGATTTGATGCACTTTTCAATAGCTTTTTCTTTTGAGTTAGTAAATCCAAACTTACATGCACACATGATTTTAAAATTATGTACATATGTTCTCTTTTCAGCTTTCATTTTGAGAAAAAAGATAGAAAAAACATTGTGATCTTTAAACACTATTTTGAAGGTGAAATTTCTAGGCTATTCGCATGTATAACTTCATGCATAATTACATATGACACCTTTTAAACACAAAACTGAACATTATTAGGCATTGTGAAAAGCTAAAGGAAAAAAAAGAGATGAAAACCTTTTGGTACAAATAGAAAATAAATAGGTAGAGGGGGAGGGAGAGAAACAAGGAGGAAAAAGGCAAAAAGAGAGACATACACGAGAGAGAGAGAGAGAGAGAGAGAGAGAGAGAGAGAGAGAGAGAGAGAGAGAGAGAGAGAGAGAGAGAGAGAGAGAGAGAGAGAGAGAGAGAGAGAGAGAGATTATTGAGTGTGTTATGAAATGATAGAGCTCTTATACTCCCTCTTCTCAAAGCATCCAAGGTTGGATTTTGAATGTGTTACGAAATGATAGAGCTCTTATACTCCCTCTTCTCAAAGCATCCAAGGTTGGATTTTTTTCAAATATCTATAGATTTATCTATGGTTTGGATATCTTTGTGTTGGTTATTTACAGTTTTTCTTGTTGTTTTCAAACAACTTAGATCCATGGTATAGTTTGTAACTCCCAAGTCTTTAGTTTTTATTATTGCATGCATGTTGTGTTATGTGTGCTTATGATTACTTAAATAGGCATGGAGTTGAACAGTTTATTTAACACATTCATAAATGAAGCTTCACACTTGCATCCACACAACAACTCCCTATATTTTTCTCTCGTGGTTGCTTCCCTTGTTAAAACACATGGTAAAAACTTATGTGCTTTGTTATGTGTGTTCTAGCCTTACATCCCTATTTGCATCTCCAATTTGTGGTGCATAACATGGATACACTATTTTCTGAGATTTATTTTCCACACTTTCTTGTAGATATGTGGTCGGATGAGTATCACTACAAGATACAAGCCTTATACTGACTTTCAAAGCAATGAAAATGTTCATAAAAATCCCCCCGTCGTCGCAAAAAACGTCGGTATTAGTGATGCCATAGAATAGTCGCTATCAACGACATTATTAGCATCGCATTTGCGATGCAAATAGCGACGATGATAGAGACGCTTTGCGATACATATTGCGATGCTAATAGCAATGCGTGCAGTAAATTTACGACGCTAATAGCAACGGTAACAGGGAAAAAAAAATTGTGACACAAATAGCACTATGTGCTTTATTTGGGCCATACAAAAGAGTTTCACTAATGTGTACAATGCTCATGTAAATGAAAGCAAAGTGTACTTGAATCATAACACTAATACATGAAATAAATACAAGGTCACGTAATGAAAGTGACAGTACAATCATGGCAAGATACTACTACTACATAGAAAATGCCTACACAAATTACGTGACCAAAAAAAAAGAGTATGTGAGCTCCACGGATCCAAGGGCAAGCTATAGATCCTTGCTATCCAAAACCTTGTTCTGCCAAAAAGGAGCATCAAACAGACTTTGCAAAAAAAGAAACAATTACACATCAATCCACTATGAAATAATGCATTTTAATTAATATTAGTAACTAGAACAAGAAATATGAGTGACTTATAGGACCGATGCATCCATACAATCGGTCGATCAATGCAATGAGATGGTGTATCTTTGCATATCAAGTCTCTAAGCCGGTGGGATTGCAGTTTGCAATGGAGTGCTGCAAACAAAACAAAATACAATTGTTAGAAATATAATTGTCAATACAAGGGATATTGCAAAAAAGAAAGCAAGAAAAACAAAAGAGAAACTTACAAAGTCCTCCAGATATGTCCTGTGGCTGCAAGTCCCAAGATGATGAACCACTCCTGCCCCCAGTCCTGCCCTCATCACCTTGCGTTGTTGTCTCCAACGTCTTGGAGAATCTGTAGCCTCCTCATTGAGTCGGTGCTAGTCGTCTACATCTAGCCACTCGGGCTTTGAGGCCCCACTCTTAAGTGCCTTGCATGCATCCGATCATCTTTGTGACATGTACGCATGCATGCACTCCATCATCCAGCCTGTGGGAAACCTATCTCCTGCGGCAAGTACTGGAAACTCCTCATGCAAGGATGCTACTATGTAGTCCTTGCTCCCATCCAGTATGTTCTTCCAATGATCTAAGACGTTGTACCAAAAAACTTGTTGGCACAACTCTCTCATATGAGCCATCACCCTCCTCTCCTCATCATTCATGATGATGGCTCCTGTCCTATCATCTACAAGGTATCCATACCCCTCTGGGGTATGCCTAAGATGTGTCCTCTCCCACTTGCGATCATGCTCCTCGGCATATGCAGGAGACCCCTATACATCTGGTGTAGCTATAGGGGTAGTATCTCTCGGAGTAGCACCCATAGGGGTGCCACCTATATGGACGACTGAGCAAAAGCTGGAGTGACTGGAGTACACATCCCCATAGGTATGACAAATCCATAGGTGATGAAACTCTAGTAGAACAACGAGATGGAGACACTGCGTCGGTACCTCCACAACAACCACCTGAGCCATGCTCTCTTGAACTGCCACAAGAGTGAGGAGTAGCACCTGTATCTCGAGTTGACCGCGGGCTCACTGCATCCATGTCTCTGCAACATTCCCCAGAACCACTCCCTCTGTCCAGCCCAAGTCTAGAGCATCAACCTTGTCTACTAGAAACTGAAGCATCAGAGCACATAGAAGTAGATCTAATAGAACGGCCTAATGGTGTTTGAGACAGCTCATGGTCCTCCATATCTCTAAATCGAGTCATCTGATCTAGAGACATACGTGTGAAGATCTCGTGTAGCTCCTCGTCGCTCATTCCTCGACTCATCATATTGATCTAAATATCCACAAAGGTCACCTGCACAGACAAAATTTGATGCTAGCATAATCAATATAAATCATACAGAGCATGATAATATAAATCTTTTAAAAATGATCTTACTTAAAATGCATATTTTATGTATCCTTATAAGCAATTCGTCAACGAATTGATTAGGTGGATGATCTAAGTATGAAGTACCCTACGGTCCCATGTCAATCTCCTGACACAACTCAGCATACACTGGAAGGTCGATAGACAAGTCACCATAAAAGGATAAGTCTACCTCCTTCTCAAAGAATTCTTGGACTCTTGTATTTCCATCATTGTTACCCGAGTCCTGGCTCCTCTATATGCTTCAAGCTTTTGATGGCCTCCATCCCTTGCAATATCGACCCCTCTATTTGCATATTGTCCTCATCTACGCTCGGAACATCACTTTGATCATATACTCTCGCACTTCGGGGAGCTAAAGGTATAACATACCACCATCGAGGTTGTTGGGGGCTTGGATAGAAAATTACATGTTCAAAATCACGTACAAGAGAGATTTAACTTTTGTGACATGTACCATGTCGTAATAAAATTTAAAAATAACATGAGTTTATGCACTTATTCACAATGGGCCGACAACACAAACGTGTCGCATAAATCCGTCCATCTTGTTTCGGAATCTATTTTGAGAAATCCAGATGGACATTATCGAACTGTTGCTCCAGCTCCTTCAAGTAACACTTTGAACCATTGCACATCGAATAGGATCATGGATAAGCTATGGTAATCCACCGTGATAATACTTTTCAAGATCCCAAAATACTCCATCTCATCTATAACCATGTTTGGATCCGTTGTTCGTCGTCGGCACTCTTACATGAACTTTGTCATTATATCACAATATGTTGTGGAGTGCATTTTGTCAATACGCTCCATGCAGAAATGCCATCTGTGCAACCACGTTGCACTATATATTTTGTACTATATATTGAAACACTCCATTAGTTGTCGCATATAAAATATAGATATGATAAACCCTAAATAATCGTCACCTTTGGACTACATCCCCTTGAGAATTCCCGCTCCTCGTTTGAGACCTCCACCCCTTCGCGAGATGCTGTGGTCAAAGCTTCATGCAACCATCACGTTGACATAAACCACGGTATCTCCTTCATGCCCTCGGGATATCGAATCGGTCGATGGCGCGTACTACGTCGAAATTCAGATCACGCTTCTTCCCGATCTTTCCTAGCTTGCTCATACCTAACGAGCCATGTCTCCATGGAGGCATGGTGCAACATACAAAAGCGATTCACTTTCTCCTCCATTGCAGCATCCATTTTTTTTCTACCCCATTTCCAACCACCACATCTCTGGTCAGTCTATCATCGTCCTTCAACGACCATAGCATACTACTACTACTACAAACAAGAAAAAAAGAAATTAAAGAACATGAACCTACCCTCTCTTTGTTTTTTATTCATTCATTCTCCTCTCCCCCTCCCTCTCTCTCTCTTTCTCTCTTTCTCTATTATATTTAATGTTTTTTCCCTCTCTCTCTTGTTCCTTCTTTCTTTTTCTCTCTTCCTCTCCCTCTCTCGTTTTCTCTTTCTTTCTCAATACACATGATTTTTAACAAAAACAAGCAAAAGAAAATGAGAAAAACAAAAACAAAGCAAGAGGGAACAATGCACTCACCGCAAAGGCCCGAGGATGGATTCGGCGGCTCCTCATCACGACGATGGATCCTCTTCGCCCTCCATACACTTCCTCATCTTCTTCGTAAACAGCGGTGGCAGCAATGAGAAGCTCTCCTTCTCCCTCTTTCTCTCTTTCTCTCCCTTTCCCTCTCAAATGCAAGATGTAGTTCGCTCTCCCTTTCGCTCCCTCTTTCGTTCGTTCGTTTAAAATGACGAGCTCGAGTTTCGACCCGCTTTTTTTCGCCTGAGTACCGTCGCTATTTGCATCGCTACAGCGACGCCGCTAATTTGCATCGTAAATGGCCGATGCTATACTCCTGTATCCTTAAGTGTAATTTGAAGTTGGGTATCCTTAGCATGAATTTGGAAAGCTAACATTACCATGTGGGGATTTGAAATAGGTACTGGATGGTAAATTTTAGAAGGTATATTAGCAAGGGTATATGCCAAATCAATCTCAGCAAATGATGTATCTAAAAAAGAGTTGAAAGTTGGGTTCATAGATATATTGATCCTTGGTTGAGTTTGAAGCTTATATGTCCTCTCCCACCTAGGAGCACTCTCTTGAGGATAACTAGGAGATCCTTGAAGATCTAGTATACCTATACAAGAGTGCCATCAGAGAAGATTGAGCAAATCCTTGCATAACATTAGTGGAGGTGTCTATAGGTGTAGACAAAATGGGTGATTGGCATCCACTCAATTGATGGGAGGAGGACACTACATTTGTGTATCCCTTGTAACCACTACAACCATTCTCCCTAGAACCTCAATGAAAGAGATGAGGAGCGTCTATAGGGTAGTACCATGTATATGTCCACAACACCCCTTGAAACTAGTCTTGGTATGATGAGGAGAGAAAGTCTTTGGATCTTCAGAACATCCACGAAAACCAACACCTCCATCAATTGAGTAAGGCGTACCTAGGTTGTTTGCCTTTGAGGCCAACCTAAAGCATCAATTGTGACTCCTAAAGATTGATGCACTAGATTATATTGAGACACAATGTGTGGACATTTCCCAAGACAACTCTACATCCACTCTGTCTCTCAATTGTTTAATCTCAAGACTTAAATGCAAAAATCCCCTCCACATCCTCATCCATGAAATGTCAGCTCATACTGCTTTGTAAACTAAATGTCATGACTACCATACAATAAAAAAGAGACATGTTGGATTATCATTATATTTTTGTACTCCACTAATCTCAATAGCTTCCAAGATTGTCCTCACGTCTCTCTCTCTCTCTCTTTAACTATTTCCCTCCCTCTTAATGTTTCTCTCTTTTCCTACCTCTTAGTTTCCCTCTTAATGTTGCTTTCTTAGTCTCTCCCTCTCTCTTAACCTCCTCCTCGTAATCTCTCTCTCTTACTCTCCTTCTATCTTGCTCTCTCCCTTAATCTCTATCCCTCTTAATCTCATTCTCTTCTCCTCTCTCTTAATATTTTTTAAAATCTCCTTCTCCTTGTTACTTTCTCTCCCTCTCTTTTCCTCCCTCTTAATTTCTCTCTCTTCCTCTCTTAATCTCTCCCTCACTCTCCTACCTCCTCTCTCTTAATTCCTTTCTTAATCTCCCTCTCTTTCCCTCTATCTTAGTGTCTTTCTCTTAATTTCCCTCTCTTTCTTAATGTCTCTCCCTCCCTTAATCTTTCCCCCGTGAATCTCTTTTTCTTTCTCTTAATCTCTTACACTATCTCTTAATCTCACTCTTTTTACCTTTCTCTTACACTGCCTCTTAATCTCTCTCTCTCTCTCTCTCTCTCTCTCTCTCTCTCTCTCTCTCTCTCTCTCTCTCTCTCTCTCTCTCTCTCTCTCTCTCTCTCTCTATGTTTTAATCTCTCTTTCACTCTTTGTCTCTCTTATCCTCTCTTTCCCTCTCTCATAATATCCCTCCCTTTGTTCCCTCCCTCTTAATCTCCCTCTCTCTCCCACTTCCTCTCTCCCTCTCTCTTAATATTTCTCATGCTCTCTTAATATCCATCCCTTTGTACCCACCCTATTACTCTCTCTCCCTCTCTCTCTCTCACTTCCTCTTTCCCTCTCTCTTAATCGTTTTCCATTAGGCCTTCCTTTCCTTTTGATCACCCTCTATTTTCTCACCTCTCTCTCTCTCCTTATCCCTTCATCTCTCTCCCTCAATATCCTTTTTTATATTCCTCTTAATCTTTCCTCATCTCTCTCAATCTCCCTCTCTTTCCCTCTCTCTTAGTCTCCCTCAATCTACCTCTCTTACTCTCTCCCTCTCTCTTTACTTCCCTCTCTTTCCCTTCTTCTCAATATCTCTCTCACTATGTTTCTCTCGTACCTTATCTCTCCTTTTATTACCCTCCCTCTTAATCTCCCTCTCTTACCCTCCCTCCCTAACTCCCGCTCTATCTCTCTCTCTCTCTCTCTTTGTCCCTCACTCATAATCTCCCTCCCTATCTTACCCTCTCTCTATGTCTCTCTATCCCTCACTCATAATCTCCCTCCCTCTCCTACCGTCTCTCTTACTCTCCCAATCTTTCCTTATCTGTTAATATTCCACCCTCACCCTCACTCTTTCGCTTACTCTATCTCTCCCTCCCCCTCTTAAGCTCCCTCTCTTTCTTACCCTCTCTCCTTATCTCCCTCCCTCTCTTTCCCTTCCCCTTCCCCTTAATCTCCATCTCTTTTTCTCCCTCTTGATCTCTCTCTCTCTCTCTTCCTCTCTTAATCTCTTTTTCTCCTCTATCTATGTCTCTTTCTATCTCTCCCTCCCTCTTTCTCTGTGTTAATCTCCCTCTATCTATGTCTCTTCTATCTCTCCCTCTCTTATGATCTCTCTCTCTCTCTCTCTCTCTCTCTCTCTCTCTCTCTCTCTCTCTCTCTCTCTCTCTCTCTCTCTCTCTCTCTCCCCACATAAACCAAAATGTAGCCAAAAAGATATATCCTTCCCTCCCTTCTTCTTTTGCTCCCTCTCTCTTTCCATCTCCCTCTTCCCACTCCCTCTCTTTATGTTCCTCTCTATCTTTATCTATCCACAAATACAAGAATGTACCAAGGAAGGAGGGAGAGAAGGAGAAAAGGGCTTACCTTGAGGCTTGAAGATGGATGTTTACAACCTTCAAGCTCTTCTATGTAACCTTGTCCTTTTCCTTTCCCTTTATGCCTTCATATATATATATATATATATATATATATATATATATATATATATATATATATACATGGCACTCCCCTTCGTGTTCTCTTTAAGATCCACCTTCAAACTCTCTCTCTCTCTCTCTCTCTCTCTCTCTCTCTCTCTCTCTCTCTCTCCCCCCTTGCCAAATAAGTAAGCATATTCTACCACAATTGTTTCAAATTTTTTTCTCCCATAGTATCATATCAGTATCAGTGTTGGTATGAGCATTAGTATCAAAGTCGATATTAGCATTAGTAGCCATTAGTATCAAAGTCACTATAAGCATTGCTATTGTTGTTATATATAGCGACACTTATAGCAATCCTAATAGTGATGCTAATAGCAATACTAATAGTGACGCTAATAGTGACTCCAATAAAATTATTGCTAGAGAGCATCACTATAGATTCATTCCCTTGTAGTAAGAGAAGAGGATTATTTTACTATTTTTCTCTTTGCTTTTCCTCATTTTGAGGAGCAGATAGGGGGCTAAAAGGCCCAAAAGAGAGTTTGTTTTCTTCCTAATGACTTTAATGACCACATAGAGTAAAATTTTAATTCCACTTCTTTTCCTAGCTATCTTGAATATATCATCTCAATCTTATTTTCCATTAATATTCCCTAATCTCATTTTATGGCCCACTTCACCTTATGCCCTTTAAAGTCAACCTATCACTAGAATCTCTCATGTAACCTTTTCCTCAAGGTTCCTTTTCTTAGCCACACATATTCTTTTATTTTTCACCTTAATTCTAAGGTTTTCCATTTAGCTCATTTTTTCTCACATTTTTGTTTCATATAGTATCCAAGTTACACATGATAACTTTATCTTTTGACTTTCATCAATCACATACATGAATATATCCTTCTTGCCAACACACATGTTCTTGTTACATTTTTATGTCCACTTCCCTTGCCACAAAAATCTAATTTCCCATTCTTCCCAAATACCTCATAATAGTCAACCACACTCAATACAATCTCTCTAAACAGTTCAACAAAATTGTAATGTCCTCTAGTTATATGGTACATGGATCTCCTCTCTACATGGTGCTCATTGGGTTTTTTGAAAAAACATGTGCATACATTTTCTTAAGTGGTTCTTTAATCACTAATGCCACTCAAGAAATACCTCTATTTCATATTCAATGCTTACATTAAATAAGCGACACCCATCACTAAAGCAACATGAGTAGCGATACATCAATTATTGAATGAAAAATGGTGTTGCTACATTCCATATATTGTAGTAGTGTGAAGAAATATGGTCACTCTAATCTTAAGGATCAAAATATGGTGATGGTGTTTAGTCCCAATAAATTTACTTTAGTACATGGAATTATAATCCAAACAAACCCTAAATACTCAAAATTGTAGGCATGTACAATCATTTCCTTGTGTAATTAGCCTTTATTAATAGTCTTAAGTTGTATTTAGTAGAAGATCCTGGCACTCATACAAAAGGTCAATCAAAATGGAGTAACCCTTTCTAAAGGCCTTCCAATTGATCCCTAATTTATGGTAGGAAATTGTCATGGTCTATCTTCCAATTTCCATGAAAATGCTACAACATGGGGGTCATCTAGGAGGCTCAAGAATGGCCTTGCATTTAGATTAATATTTGTAAAGTCTATCAACCTTCTCAACTATGTACACCTCAAAACCAATGAATGACGTGCTCCCACAAGGCAATGATGTTACATGTATATTATCATGAGTATTGAGGCTCATTTGGATGATAATATTTTCTACTAAAAACTTATTGTTGGGATTGTGTGAATCATAAATTGACCAAGCTTTCCTATTTAAAGTTTCCTACATAAGACATTGGAGTGTCTATTTGAATAACCCTTCTTGATTCTCACAAAATGGTGTGTATCCTAGATGCATAGCTTATAGGACAAAGCTTGTACATCTGCAATGAATAAAATTGAATTATGTAAACCATGAATTTGCAAGATGCTTCCTCTTCTTCATCATGTAGACCAAGGCTCAAATGTCGCTTATGTTTTGCTATCATCCCATCTTGGAAGCTCTACATAAATTTATATTGAATAGTTCCAACCTACAACAAGTAGAATTGGGATCCTAACGAAATAAAAATCTGGCTAAGATTTTCATGCATGGTTCATCATCTTTGGATGGACTACAAGCAAGATGGCGGCTCACTACCTATTGTAGATCAGATCAATCCAATAGAACTGTAAGTAAAGTCTCTTTAGATGGAGTCCTAACTTAATCATGATAGCAAGAATTTGAGCCTTGTTTTTCCTCATTATATGGAGTTCTAACTTAAGAATGAGAACCTTTCAAGCCATATTTTAAGACTTTTATCATCATATTCACAGATTGGCATGTTTCTTCAATATTTATCTTATGCAATCATGAGAAAAACAAGTGAAAATATGCATCTTTTGAGTTTCCCTCAAGTTCATGCTAGGAGAGAAACCCTAAATCTAATAAGGTGTGAGAGATTTAAGTAAGGTAGTTAATTGGATGATTCAACATTTTAGACTCAATTGTAAATAGTAAGATTGGTTAGAAGTTTCATATGTTTTTGGTCAATGATGGAAGAGGCCCTTTTTTAGATCTTAATTAAGCACATATAAGACGAGACTCATGCATGTTTTGAAAGATCCTCCCTAGCCTTTTAAGAAATATAGTAATACATATAAAAACTTGACCAATTTTTAAGTAGTATTCTTTGCGTGTTTGCTACTAATGGTCAAATAGAAGGACAAGAACAATAAAGAAGCTCTAAATAACCAAATTTAATTTATGAGAAGCATAGATTCTTAAGATATTGAAAGTGATACAAAGCTTGGATCGTTTGAGAAGAGGGTTATGTCCATGTTATAAAACCTCCAATATGTTGGATGTAAGATCTAACACCTCACAACACATTGGATGACACATCTCTCTCTCTCTCTCTCTCTCTCTCTCTCTCTCTCTCTCTCTCTCTCTCTCTCTCTCTCTCTCTCTCTCTCTCTCTCTCTCTCTCTCTCTCTCTCTCTCTCTCTCTCTCTCTCTCTCTCTTTATTTACCTTCTATTTTTTCAAAATCTTTCTTTTTTGGATTTTTGCAATGCCTAATGTCAACATAGTGGTATTTTACATTAGCACATGTATAATCATACGTTAAATAATGCATATAAAAGTTTTATTTCTTTCGTATATTATTTAAAGTGTGACTTCACATTTTTTCTCTCTATGAATCTAAATAAACTGTATATTGGGTATGTAAATATGCCTACTTATTCACATTTAGTGTCCATGTCTCTACTTCTATTCTATTGTAGTGCACTTATCTGTTTGTTGCATGATTTCATCTTTGGATGTTCATAAAACTTTAAATTTCATTTTAAGGATTGTAGTATGTGGTGCATAAAGTTAAAATATTAATAAGACTCTTCCATATAATCTTCATCCCATTATATTTGATCATTTGGGATGTACTTGGATTATTGGTCTTGGTTTTAATATAGTTTATGTGGCCTCCTACAATTTCATTATCTCAACATAGCCAAAAGATGATCTAGTAGATCTTGCTTATGCATAGTGATGGTGGATCAAGAATGCTTTATTTTAAATGAAGAGCACCCTGCCACGGCACAAATCGAACCACGAACCGGCCAAGAGAGGCTGCAAATACATTTGCTGGCCACAAAACCTGCAAGAAAACTCTCCTTCTTCTCACCAAGAACCATGCTCTCCAAACACACAAGAGGAAGACACACAAGAAATAGATAGATTAAAACCATCCTCATCCTCTTCCTCTTCCTCACTCTCCATGAGATCTTGCAATGAAAGCACAAGAGAGGGAAGCAAGAACAAGAAGGCAAGTGTTGTGCCAAAATGAGAGAGGGAGAAATGAAACGTGAGAGAAGAAGATAAAGGAAGAGAGAGGGTGTAACCACCTCAACCCCCCACCTCCCCAAATCCCACGGCTGCAACCACCTCCTTTTCCTTTCTTGAATTATAAAATTCAAATTTGCATACATTGGCTAAGGTCTAAGGACCTTTCAATTTTAGCATGAGACAAAAAGGTTTGACCTTTCCTTTTCCTTTCAACATTTTTTTAATGTGAGCCCTTTGGACTACACATTTTACATTGCTTCATATTTGATTTTTTCACAAAAGGGTACAATTGCAATGAGTCATTTTACAAAAAATTGTTTCCATGTGAGCACATTTTGGTGCCTATATTTGCACATATTTCTTGGTCATCATTTCCTCCCACGCTTAAGTGTGAAGCGTCCCCACGAACAAACTTGAAGAAGAACCACAATCAGCACTTGCAAAAATCTTCATCTTCATCTTCGGTCTTCATTTTCTTCTTGGATCTTTGAATTTCCATTGGATAAGAAGGGAAATAACACAAAAAATAGAAATCACAACTAGGACATTGAAGCCTAGGGTTAAAAGCATGCCAAACAAAACTTCAAGCAAATACTCAAAAGATAGGGATTTTCAGCAATTTGTGCACAAGAGCAACATCACACTTAAGTTAGAATGAAAGATAACCACACTATAAAGCTCATGAAAAACCCGAAAAAGATATCACATATAAGCACACCCTCACTAAGAATATCACAATGGAGTTCTCCCACCCGATAGTTTTGAAAAGGGAAAAGAGGTAGGTTTTATTGAGAATAAAACTAAAAAGTAGGAAAGCAATCTCTTGTGTGATGAAGATGAAAATTCTTGATAGAGAAGAAAGAAACACAAGGAAGAGGGAAACCATCCATATGAACAAGCATTATATAAGTGATTTATGTTAATGTTCATTCTTTTGAGTAGATCATTGAAGATAAGGTTAAAGAGATGGCTCAAGTCGTGATGCCACGTGGAGGAATGTCAAGGAATGAGATAAGGCACGTGAGGGAGGATTAATCGGATTTGACACAGATGCTACGCAAATTTTGACGATGTCATCAAGGGACGCGATGGAAGAAGAAAGGTATGCTGAGATGGCACAGTTGTTGACGAGGAGGCGAGGTGTTCTCGAGAGAGAGCATGGTTCTCTGTCGTTAGATAGAGCGTTGGAGGATGTTGTGGAAGGAAAGCCTCGATGACCAGGGAGAGGTAGGCGAAGTGGTTGCTGTTGGTGGGATTCAGAATCAGAAAAGGAAAAGTAGATTGTTGAAGCAGGGAGGAGGTATCGATTGGAAAGTGGAATGATGGCCTTGGCAGATGCGAGGAAGGAGAAAGAAGAGAGACTTTGACATAGCGCCATTCTGTCGAAAAGATAATGAATTTTTTTTTAATGTTTTTAAGAAACAAGAAACACGAACATAATAGCCATCTTCTTCTCCATCTTCTCATGGAAAAATCCCTTTTGTTCTCTAATCTAGACAGCCCATCTATCCTTTTTGAGGATGCAAATACATTTGTTGGCCACAAAACCTGCAAGAAAACTCTCCTTCTTCTCACCAAGAACCATGCTCTCCAAAAACACAAGACGAAGACACACAAGAAATAGATAGATTAAAACCATCCTCATCCTCATCCTCTTCCTCACTCTCCATGAGATCTTGCAATGAAAGCACAAGAGAGGGAAGCAAGAACAAGAAGGCAAGTGTTGTGCCAAAATGAGAGAGGGAGAAATGAACCGTGAGAGAAGAAGATAAAGGAAGAGAGAGGGTGTAACCACCTCAACCTCCCACCTCCCCAAATCCCACGGCTGCAACCACCTCCTTTTCCTTTCTTGAATTATAAAATTCAAATTTGCATACATTGGCTAAGGTCTAAGGACCTTTCAATTTTAGCATGAGACAAAAAGGTTTGACCTTTTCTTTTCCTTTCAACATTTTTTTAATGTGAGCCCTTTGGACTACACATTTTACATTGCTTCATATTTGATTTTTTCACAAAAGGGTACAATTGCAATGAGTCATTTTACAAAAAATTGTTTCCATGTGAGCACATTTTGGTGCCTATATTTGCACATATTTCTTGGTCATTATTTCCTCCCACGCTTAAGTGTGAAGTGTCCCCAAGAACAAACTTGAAGAAGAACCACAATCAGCACTTGCAAAAATCTTCATCTTCATCTTCGGTCTTCATTTTCTTCTTGGATCTTTGAATTTCCATTGGATAAGAAGGGAAATAACACAAAAAATAGAAATCACAACTAGGACGTTGAAGCCTAGGGTTAAAAGCATGCCAAATAAAACTTCAAGCAAATACTCAAAAGATAGGGATTTTTAGTAATTTGTGCACAAGAGCAACATCACACTTAAGTTAGAATGAAAGATAACCACACTATAAAGCTCATGAAAAACCCGAAAAAGATATCACATATAAGCACACCCTCACTAAGAATATCACAATGGAGTTCTCCCACCCGATAGTTTTGAAAAGGGAAAAGAGGTAGGTTTTATTGAGAATAAAACTAAAAAGTAGGAAAGCAATCTCTTGTGTGATGAAGATGAAAATTCTTGATAGAGAAGAAAGAAACACAAGGAAGAGGGAAACCATCCATATGAACAAGCATTATATAAGTGATTTATGTTAATGTTCATTCTTTTGAGTAGATCATTGAAGATAAGGTTAAAGAGATGGCTCAAGTCGTGATGCCACGTGGAGGAATGTCAAGGAATGAGATAAGGCACGTGAGGGAGGATTAATCGGATTTGACACAGATGCTACGCAGATTTTGACGATGTCATCAAGGGACGCGATGGAAGAAGAAAGGTATGCTGAGATGGCACAGTTGTTGACGAGGAGGCGATGTGTTCTCGAGAGAGAGCGTGGTTCTCTGTCGTTAGATAGAGCGTTGGAGGATGTTGTGGAAGGAAAGCCTCGATGACCAGGGAGAGGTAGGCGAAGTGGTTGCTGTTGGTGGGATTCAGAATCAGAAAAGGAAAAGTAGATTGTTGAAGCAGGGAGGAGGTATCGATTGGAAAGTGGAATGATGGCCTTGGCAGATGCGAGGAAGGAGAAAGAAGAGAGACTTTGACATAGCGCCATTCTGTCGAAAAGATAATGAAATTTTTTTTAATGTTTTTAAGAAACAAGAAACACGAACATAATAGCCATCTTCTTCTCCATCTTCTCATGGAAAAATCCCTTTTGTTCTCTAATCTAGACAGCCCATCTATCCTTTTTGAGGATGCAAATACATTTGTTGGCCACAAAACCTGCAAGAAAACTCTCCTTCTTCTCACCAAGAACCATGCTCTCCAAAAACACAAGAGGAAGACACACAAGAAATAGATAGATTAAAACCATCCTCACCCTCTTCCTCTTCCTCACTCTCCATGAGATCTTGCAATGAAAGCACAAGAGAGGGAAGCAAGAAGAAGAAGGCAAGTGTTGTGCCAAAATGAGAGAGGGAGAAATGAACCGTGAGAGAAGAAGATAAAGGAAGAGAGAGGGTGTAACCACCTCAACCTCCCACCTCCCCAAATCCCACGGCTGCAACCACCTCCTTTTCCTTTCTTGAATTATAAAATTCAAATTTGCATACATTGGCTAAGGTCTAAGGACCTTTCAATTTTAGCATGAGACAAAAAGGTTTGACCTTTTCTTTTCCTTTCAACATTTTTTTAATGTGAGCCCTTTGGACTACACATTTTACATTGCTTCATATTTGATTTTTTCACAAAAGGGTACAATTGCAATGAGTCATTTTACAAAAAATTGTTTCCATGTGAGCACATTTTGGTGCCTATATTTGCACATATTTCTTGGTCATCATTTCCTCCCACGCTTAAGTGTGAAGCGTCCCCACGAACAAACTTGAAGAAGAACCACAATCAGCACTTGCAAAAATCTTCATCTTCATCTTCGGTCTTCATTTTCTTCTTGGATCTTTGAATTTCCATTGGATAAGAAGGGAAATAACACAAAAAATAGAAATCACAACTAGGACGTTGAAGCCTAGGGTTAAAAGCATGCCAAATAAAACTTCAAGCAAATACTCAAAAGATAGGGATTTTCAGCAATTTGTGCACAAGAGCAACATCACACTTAAGTTAGAATGAAAGATAACCACATTATAAAGCTCATGAAAAACCCGAAAAAGATATCACATATAAGCACACCCTCACTAAGAATATCACAATGGAGTTCTCCCACCCGATAGTTTTGAAAAGGGAAAAGAGGTAGGTTTTATTGAGAATAAAACTAAAAAGTAGGAAAGCAATCTCTTGTGTGATGAAGATGAAAATTCTTGATAGAGAAGAAAGAAACACAAGGAAGAGGGAAACCATCCATATGAACAAGCATTATATAAGTGATTTATGTTAATGTTCATTCTTTTGAGTAGATCATTGAAGATAAGGTTAAAGAGATGGCTCAAGTCCTGATGCCACATGGAGGAATGTCAAGGAATGAGATAAGGCACGTGAGGGAGGATTAATCGGATTTGACACAGATGCTACGCAGATTTTGACGATGTCATCAAGGGACGCAATGGAAGAAGAAAGGTATGCTGAGATGGCACAGTTGTTGACGAGGAGGCGAGGTGTTCTCAAGAGAGAGCGTGGTTCTCTGTCGTTAGATAGAGCGTTGGAGGATGTTGTGGAAGGAAAGCCTCGATGACCAGGGAGAGGTAGGCGAAGTGGTTGCTGTTGGTGGGATTCAGAATCAGAAAACGAAAAGTAGATTGTTGAAGCAGGGAGGAGGTATCGATTGGAAAGTGGAATGATGGCCTTGGCGGATGCGAGGAAGGAGAAAGAAGAGAGACTTTGACATAGCGCCATTCTGTCGAAAAGATAATGAATTTTTTTTAAAAATGTTTTTAAGCAACAAGAAACACGAACATAATAGCCATCTTCTTCTCCATCTTCTCATGGAAAAATCCCTTTTGTTCTCTAATCTAGACAGCCCATCTATCCTTTTTGAGGATGCAAATACATTTGTTGGCCACAAAACCTGCAAGAAAACTCTCCTTCTTCTCACCAAGAACCATGCTCTCCAAAAACACAAGAGGAAGACACACAAGAAATAGATAGATTAAAACCATCCTCACCCTCTTCCTCTTCCTCACTCTCCATGAGATCTTGCAATGAAAGCACAAGAGAGGGAAGCAAGAACAAGAAGGCAAGTGTTGTGCCAAAATGAGAGAGGGAGAAATGAACCGTGAGAGAAGAAGATAAAGGAAGAGAGAGGGTGTAACCACCTCAACCTCCCACCTCCCCAAATCCCACGGCTGCAACCACCTCCTTTTCCTTTCTTGAATTATAAAATTCAAATTTGCATACATTGGCTAAGGTCTAAGGACCTTTCAATTTTAACATGAGACAAAAAGGTTTGACCTTTTCTTTTCCTTTCAACATTTTTTTAATGTGAGCCTTTTGGACTACACATTTTACATTGCTTCATATTTGATTTTTTCACAAAAGGGTACAATTGCAATGAGTCATTTTACAAAAAATTGTTTCCATGTGAGCACATTTTGGTGCCTATATTTGCACATATTTCTTGGTCATCATTGAGTCCTACCATTGGGTGGGTTTTAAGCTAGTAGTAACTTTGACTTACAATAATAAACTACATTATTAAAGCCTTATCCCTTCCTTGGATATCAAGATACAATACTTTGTTAATGACTGGTGAGTATTGAAACTCAATTTGAGGAAGTGTACAAAGAGTTCACACAACACAAGATGACATTGTTCTTAAGAAACTACATCATTTGCCATAGTTTATACAACACTTGAAGGTCTAGGACAATTGTCTTAATTATAGTGTGATGTGGTTCTTAATTATATTGTTGAAACATTTGAGCTTTTGTGTTTCTAGTATTGAGTAAGCTTATATATTTCTAATTATAAGCATTCTAAACTTTTTTATGTAGGCAGAAGACATTGAAGAGAGACTTGAAAACAAGAATAAGTGAATCAAATGGTGTTGGCTAGGGTAGTGGATGATACACACTATCTTAGACTGGAAGACTTGTATTTTATAGTCCAAGCTAAGATTTGGTAGCTTTGAGTTCTCATATACTATAAAAGCTAAAGTTTGGCTTCCAAAGATTTATCTCAACTCATGTACATATTGTAGGATAAAGAACAATAGTGTTTAGTCATTCTTTGTTTTTTTGTAATACATGAACCTATAGGTATTGTTCTCTCAATGTGATGTTAAGCATGATTTTAGACACACTTGGATGTTGTTTTTATCAAAAAATCTGTCAATGTGGCTATCTACAAACCTAATCCCTTGTAATGAATCACTATTAGTAAGCCTAGATGTGTCAATTGAGTATTTCAAGTGCTTTTTTGAAACATGAGAGAATGATTTGTCCCCTTAATTATTGTTCCATCCTCACTTTATAGCCTTGGCAAAAGTAAAGATGGTATCTATGATCAAAGTATCTTGGACAAGACATTTGTATGTGCCTCAAATAATCTCTAAAAGATGCAACCTAGGGAAACTTGTTAAGGTCTTTGCTTATGTGTTACATGCAACTAACAAGGGAGTGATGGTCAGACTAATTCTACTTTCAAGAAGAGCTGACTTCACATGCTCCTAGAATGTGCTTGAAAGAGAATTTGGAGACCAATCTTAAATTATGCATATTTTCTACTGTAACATTGAAAGCTAGAAAATCAAGAAACAAGAGGGACATAATCGAAGTTACCACAACATAATTAGAGTTACCACGATTGGAATAAATTAGAGTTACCACGATTTGGCTTAATCCCTTGAAGTTCCCATTTGATCCTCCAGGCTCACCTGTACTTCGCAATAGATCTCTTGCAAAAGCATTAGCTACTAAAGGCTTAAGATTCTGGTCACAGCTATGGGATCCTACCCGTAATGATTGGTGTCCTTTTGACCCTATCAGAACCAGCTTTGGCATGACAACCAGGGAGTCGTTCTAGTTACAGAGTGTTCTTGTGCAACTCAGAAACGATTGGCCCACTTCATCGGTGTCCAGGCCCTGCCCCTTCTTGCCCTAACTAGCCAAGCGAGCAAACACCTTATCCAATGCAAGTTTTTGAAGGACTTTAGCCCTCCCTCTATGGCTATCCCCCTCACACTGAAGGACAAATGGAAGAAATGCAGCCCCTTGGCCACTCTTGCCACCTGGCAACAAAGGGTTAAGAGAGTATGGAAGAACACACCAATACATAGGCTCAATTGCTTTAGATGGAGACTCCTTATCAAGAAGCTCCCCTTAAGGGCAAGGCTGGCTAGAAAGATCCCCATCTCTCCACTTTGCCCGCTCTGTAAGAGACATGAAGAGGATGAAAAACACTTACTATGGGATTGCCCGGTAATAAAACCCCTTTGGCACAGAGTGAGGAAGTGGCTAAAGGGTACAAACCTTAAAGCCGAGTTTGGCTTTGCCACGGTCTTCTTTGGCGACAAGGCCGAATTGGATGAAGCTACGTGGAGATTGATACTGCTTATTTCAACAATAGTCATGAAGCATATCTGGAGTAGAATAAATAGTATACTTTTCAGAAGTGCCCAAGTCACCAACCTAGTGAATTGGTCTGAGTCCCTTCATGCTGAACTGGTTATGATACTTAGAATTGTAGATTCAGAGCACTGGATTTTCAAACTTTTTGGCAAAAAGCTAAGCTCAATGCCCTGATTCTGTATCCTGGTCAATGGCCAATGACCTGAAATGCCTAAAAGGGTGATGTAAATATTTCTTTGCTTATCTGAATGGAAAAAAGTGCATTAATGATTTCCCAAACTTTTTTTCATGCGACAACTCTTACAAACCAGATCATAATATTCAGTCCTTTGCTTTCTTGCTTCCTTATTTTCCCTACAAAAATTTCTAGGACTAGTCACTATCTCCTCTTCCTCTTAAAACACTATTACGCAAGTCCCCCTTGACTATGTCACCTTGTTTTTAATAAATAAACTAATTCTTCACTTTCCATCAACTTTAGTATGCCCTGGTTCCTGGTCCCTGGGGCCTGAAATACAAGGACCCGTTGCGTCGCGACACGAGGAGTCAGGACCCATGAGCAGAATAGTTGGCATGACTATCAGACTCTGGACAATAGACTTGTGACTCGTCGTGAGTCAAACAAAGTGAATCGACTACTACTCTTTCATTAATCCCAGATTCACCATGAATAGCCAAGTGTAGGTCCAATATAAGGACGATAACTCTTTTTCACCATCAAATAAATCGAAGGCTAATTTTAATTAATGCCAGATTTGACACCAACACTAACAGTTGATCTCAGACGGATCAGGTTTAATGGACTGAAATCCGACTTTGTGGGCAGCTATCTAAGCACCCACGTGGGATATATCATGTACAGGGGCGTTCGTGCAGTATTTACAAAGCAATTACAGTGAGTTACTATAAGCCCTATGTGATCAGGGAATGATGCCCGTTAATCATTACAAGCTGTGATGCTACAGAGCAGGGATTATGTGGGTCGGATAAATGATCTGGGGGCGCGTTTGTGCAGTATTTACAAAGCGACAATGAATCATGATAAGCCCCGTGTGATCAGGGGATGATTTCCGGCGTTCCCCGCTGATCATTAGAAGCTGCAAATTATGCTTATCGCTTGTATTTTAATAATACAAGCGAATATGCCTCGAATGTCTCTATACGATATCTGCTTTAACAGAGATTAGCAGCTATAAGTACTATTGTATGCCGTTGACAAGGCCAAGAAGACGATTGAAAGAATCCTGCCGCTGCATGGAGAGCTTCTTCTGGAATTTGGAGATGAAGGTTTCCACTGTCTCTTTGAACTCCTCTATGCTGAGGTCATAATAGGGATCACCAGAATGAATGAGAGAGCTGGGCTTGTTCTCCATACTGTTGCGATCCGTGCCATTAATGCTACAATTAGCATTGGAGAAATGGGCTGCAGCTAATACTTTATTGCGGCGGGCCTCGCTTGCAGAGCGCTGAAAAGAGGGACCAGCAGAGGCCGAGTCTGAGAACGGAGAAGAAGCAGCCTTGTTATTAACGGTGTAGGATCTGGTCATCTTCTTGTCAGGAAGGGGCTGTGCATCCAGCCGGTCTCCCTCGGTCATGGTGTTACTGAGCGGCTCTATGCTGAAGAGGCTAGGCCTCTTGTTGCAGATCTTGTCCTTCTTTGTGGTCATTATATTCTTGATCTGCTCGGGGACTGCCGTGGCTGCGAGGGCCACCTCATCATGTGGACAGCCAGATTGCTTCTGCTCCTGCTTCTGCTTCGACCTATTACTCTTCATTCCTAGCAGCTGATTATGAACCTCCGGCACAGCGCCTATCGACTTTTGCAGAGCCCCCTTCTTAGCCGCCAAATCTACAACAAGGACCATCGGGTCGACTGCCTGATGATCAACGCAAGATGATGCGTCGCGGGAGGAGAAGGAGGCAGCAGTTAGGTCAGCGTGCGGATAGTGCCGGACTTTGCTGTGGTGAACGTGACTAAGTAGTTCATGGTCCTTAGCTTGTATTAGATCGTCATGATCGGGAAGTGATAAATGGATGGCAGACAGGTGTTGCTTCTTAGGTATACAACTAGTGTTGCCGAGAGCAAAGGCAGGTGCAGCAGGGGATGGAGGGGGGCGGCTGAGGATGCCAGAGCGGTAAAGGATGCGCATGAGGATGAGGTTGAGGAGGACGTAGAGGTGGGAGCGGGCAACAAGCCAAGACAGAAGATCGGGCCGGGTGAGGTAGCCGAGGAGCAAAGGGAGGCAGGAGGCGATGGAGGGGAGGTGAGATATGAAGGCAGACGCGAGGAGAGTGAGACGTGGCCACAGCAGTACCACGTTGACCGCCAGAGAAGCCGCACATATCAAACCGCAGACAGCTCTCCACGTCGGCTTAATCCAGCCTCTCGCCACACGCATTCTCAGCCGCGCTACGAATCCCAGACAACCCGCCGTTCGCTCGCGCGCGCACACAGACTCCTCTCTCCCCCTCTCTCTCTCTCTCTCTGGATCTCCTTAACCTTCCTCACCAGCATGCAGCTTGATCCCTGTCTTACGATACGCGGCTGACTCCCTCTCTTCAAGCTGCTCGCTCTCGAGTCTCTTCTCTCCTACCGCACACGCAAACTGCAACCCAGCCTGTACGAAAGCTGCAGTCGCTCGCCCTTGCACTTTAATCAGTCTCTCACACACACTGCTACCTAACCGCCCTTGTCTCCCTCTTTCCCTACCCTAGTACCCCATGTCCGCTTTTATAGAGTTAAAGCCCCTCCTCTCTAGATAAGCGCACGCTTGCCCACCGTCCGATCTGCCTCGCACACCCTTTATCCATCCATGGACAACCTTAACTAGAGCCCCTCAGCCCTTTTGTACACACAATTCTTTTCCACATGCGACTGTCGATGTCATTCTTCATCGAGATACTACTTGCCAAACGTTGAGCCAATGAGCGTCGAGACGCAAGGTTAGTGCCCCATCCTATAGTGACATAACTCATCGAGCATCTCCAAGACGTCCATGATTATAGAGACAACTACGTTTTCTTCAAACAGTTGGTTGATGGAGGCAAGTTCAAGTGGGTTGGGGTGAAATTCAATGGACCTACGGGCAAACTAGTTACCAATATGATCCATGCTCGTTGTAATATTATACTTTTATGCCAACAAGCATGTAAATGGAAATTGGAATCCCCTACATCCAAAATAGAAGACGTGATTTTCTATACTTCTATTACCAAAATAGAGGGAAAGAAGCGACACAAACAACTTTTTCGATATTTCTCTATTGTGCAATTAGGAGATGTGATTTTCTTCCCCAATGATCATTATTTATGAAATCGTGAATGATACACAAAAGAGATTTAAGAGAACAAGGAAAAATTGCAAGGCACTTTTGGGTGGTTGTGGCAACTTAATCATTGTTGGTAGTTTCTATAAGTAGCAAGAAAGGTTTAGTAGACTAGTATCTCGCAAGATTTTGGATGGCTACAATTGAGAGTTGGCAATATACTATGACCAACATGTTAGAATTTAGTATACTAACTTAAAAGTTCCATATAACCCAACTTCTCCATTATTCTAGGGACCCAACTTCTAAGTCCTACTACCAACTCTCTTACATACATAGAGACATGTGGACACAATCTTTTTCTAGACAATAAATCATATTAATATGTAGAAAGCCTTAGTTGGGGTGAAAATCAACCTTAAAGTACATTAATATAAATTATCACCATAATCTACAAGTAAAAACTTGATTTAGTCAAAAGAGTGGGTAGGTGAAACCTTTCATTTTGGGAAAATAATTGATTCATTTAAAGCTACATAAGGTAGTCATTAAATACGAAATCGAATTCTTTGAAATGATAGGGCAATGGTGAGATCGGCTAAAACCATCAACCATGTTTCTCATCATAGTGGCTTGAATAATGTACAATGGAGAGCACAATACAGTTAGATAGATTAGGAAATCTAAGACATTTCAACATAAGAATGAATTGATGTAGAAGGTTTCTATGTTTACCTTCATCTATAGTTACCACATCATCTTGTAACGATTATGCAACATGGGCTTTTAGCTAAGGGCAAGTTTCCTCAACATCCAAGAAAACCAACACATCTAGACACACACACAAACAACCACATGCACAGGCATATGCATGCACACATAGATAAAGACAAGACAAATACATAAGTACTTGCAAGAGACTTGTAGTGTTTCTAGCTCAAACATTTTGATTGGACACTCCATCTTAACATTTTGATTTCAACATGTTAAGATACATTGATAAATTTCTTCTAGAAATTTCTAATTTACATCTATGGGATGCGAGAATGTCTCATAATGTTAGTTCATCCTAACATATCATGATGGTAGCTAGATTGCCTTTGGTAGAATATAGATAAGAGGGAAACCTTGTAGAAAAAGTAAATTTATCATATGGTAAAGATATCTTATACTACAAAGATTTGTAATGTATATAGGATAAAGTGAATGACGCTTCCCTTTTAAAAAATAAAGCCCTATGTATTACCTAAGCCATAAAAATTTTGAAGACTTGTGGTTTGATAGAAAAGGGTATTGTTTAAGCTTTAACCTTCAAAGACAAGGTATTTGTATTCATATAGTTGTAGCATTCACATCTTCTTAAAACATCATATTTTATCAAAACCATTCTACTTTTCTTGAGAAGGTGGGTTTGTCTAAAATGGGCCTAAAATTATAGAGATCTTTGTTCACAAAATAATAAGATTAATCAAAATCTTTATGCTTTTCTTTTGAGGATGGGATTTTTTTCTACAATTAAGCTATAATTATACTCTTCTTTTAAGAACCACAGTCTTCAAACCAATAGCTTGAATGCCTCTCTTTGCATGCTTAACATTTTGTTAGAATAACCTAAAATATATTGCCTAGTCATCTTAGACCTTAAAATGTTCTCCTTAACATGAGATGTATCTTATAGTAACCTTGAATTCGATTGCTACAAATGTGTAAAATACAACCTTGTTAGTTTGATGTAGTATACTATCTATTCCAAGTCTTTCAATGATATGTAGCAATATTCAATATGTCATTTTCCCAACAAACATGGGTGTGAAATGGAAAAAGAAGCTTTGACAAGATAAGTAAAGTGTAGTTACGAAGGTTCTTAGCGCCCACATTGGATACTTTTTCATATCCAAGTAGTAATGATTGAGCATGCTTTTGGGAAATAAAAATGACACATGATACACCTTTAGCAAGTAAAACTTTTTGCAAGGAAGGTTTTTTTTTAACTCTTGCAAAAGAACCATTCTCAAGAGTATCTAAGTACATGAGTTGTAAATGAAAATAAAAGTAGATGAAACATTAGATAATGTGTACCTATTATTGGTACAAACAAGGACATGTCAGATTTCTTATTATAAAATTTTCTTCATCCTCAAGTAGAATATAGTTCTAAAATGAGATAGAGTGACAAGGCTCTACCAAGGTCATAGTAGTTGTTATTCAAAGGTGTCATAAAGGTGAACAAGTTTTTATCTAAGAGAAAAACCTAGTGGATCATTTAAAATATAGCTTCTAATTGGTTCCTTCTTGCATATAGTTGTCCTTCATGCTTGATATCACAGCTTAATTTGTTATTGCAAAGAATGTGTGTGATAGTGATCATCAATTGAAATAAGTTGCCCTCCATCTCCATGACTCTTCAATCTAGCCAATATATCATTTCCATTGTAGTTGAAGTTCACTAGTACTCTTTTGAATGCTTTACCTTGGAAGAAAAATCATGATATTTTCATCCCAAATTCAAGAATCTTTTGATAATTTTATGGATATCTAAATTTCATCAATTGAAAATTGTGAAATAGATATTGACACTTGAATTGGAAAAATTTCATATTATTGTTGTTTAATGAATGGCTAATTTAGGCTAAATGTGATCATGCATTCATTGATCTGAAATTGTTGATCATGTAATTACAATCCCTAGAGATGAGGGAATAGCTAGAGTTAGAATCCTCATAGCATTGATTTTAGGATTTAGAATGATTACTATAAGCGTTGTACAAATATGTGCCTATTGACAATAAAGGCGCTTATGCCTAGCTATCCCTATATTAGTTGCATTGATAATACCCGCATTGTGTATTATTTACCGGCATGCATGTACACTGTAGGTGGCAAGTGCCCATCACTGTCACTTTATTCTTTATTCTTTCAGTGATATTTGAATAAAGAAAAGGCATGTTACACATTTTGACTATTGGAGTTTTCAAATCTTCTCTCTCTCTCTCTCTCTCTCTCTCTCTCTCTCTCTCTCTCTCTCTCTCTCTCTCTCTCTCTCTCTCTCTCTCTCTCTCTCTCTCACTTGCTCCTTCCACAATAACTCTTGCTTCCGCTCCTTGCTTCCGTTTCAGGACTCACTCCCTTCAACCAGTATCAGAGCTCACTCCCTTCAACCGGTATCAGAGCAATCTTCCCTAAGAGCTTGAGCCCGGCCCGATAGCTTGTGGAGAATACCTTCAGCTCATAGTTTCAATGGTAGCCATGGGTCAACTTGGAAATGCATGAGTGGGTATATTTCTCCTTCTTGATAATCAAAGGCTTGTTGAGGCTTATTCCAAGAATTCTTCTTGACACATTCAACATTGTTTTGGGGCCCTATTGTGGTGCGTAGATCGGTCGCTGTATGCTCACGTAGTGAATCCCGGAAGGTCCCCGAGAACAATGAACTCTACCTTTTTGCACAAATTACAATGTAAAAAGCATGAACGACAAGAGCAAGAGACCAATTGGGTTCAATCTCCCCCCATGCCTTGTGTGAGCGCTTCACAAAGCATGTATTTTATGTATATTCCATCTTCATGGTCAATAATAGCCCAATTTACAAAAATATGACAAGCTTTTAGCTTTTGAGTTTTCTTTTACAAAAATAGAAATAAAGCTAATGGACAGTGCCCAAAGAGTCTGGCACGCCCAATACAATGTCCAAATAGAAATAACATATCCGTGCGCATAGGCACATACAAAATAATAATAAATAATCGATGCCTCAATAGACATGACAAAATATAGGCATGGCGCCTATCAAAATATAATCCATAGGTTGAATACTTGCTAAACTCCAATGCTTTCCTCCGCCACTACTGCTATCTCTACACATCAACTGAAGCATTCACAATCGTTAGTAAAATAATACAATTAAACCGACAAAAGTGAATACCTAGTAGTCTTCAGCTACATAAATAAATCAACTGGTTAGAAATAAATCCTAACCTTAATTTATTACGAGTGTGCACTCTAAACTCATAAACGTTTATTAATTTAATATGCATTTTACGGAATCACCCATGTACACACTAAATGAATGAAACGCCCGAAAAGGACAGGCGTCCCCATCAACTTCTCGCACAAAGAATCCACTTTGTGTATGAGCCCCGGTCATAAAAGTTTACGAAATCCACCATAAAACCTCACGGAATCCACCGTGGCACGGAATCCACCGTAAAATATGCCTCATGGCATCATACCCCCGGGGTGGGATAGCAATTGACCTCAATTGCTATTAGCTCAATGTGGAGCTAACAGAGTGGGGAAAGCATTTAAGTCTCTAGCGTGCATCCATTGTGCTTCTTCTACAGGATGGTTCTTAAATTTAACTGGATATCTAGAATACCTTCGGCCAGTTCTAGTGGTCATAAAGTCAGTGTCTATGATAGCTTCTAGTTCTAGTATTTCAGTCTCTTCCTCTAATAAATGTGGGTTTTCATAAACAGGGTGGACAGGTAATTGGCCTCTAAATGGTCTCAATAAACTAATGTGAAATGTATTGTGAATTTTCCAATGAGATGGTAATTCTAACTTAAATGCATTGTCATTAATTTTATGAATGATTCTAAATGGTCCATAAAATCTAGGAGCTAATTTGACAACTGGATGTCTATCTACACTTTGCAGTCTACGTTTTTCTATTCTCAGCCAAATATAATCGTCAACTTTGAAATTCATGGCTTGTCTTTTCTTGTTGGCTTGTTTGGTATATGATTGCTGGGCTTTAGCAATCATATCTTTAACTTCATCAAATATACTGTTATGCATACTAGCAATATCATCAGCACTCTGAATTCTATTAGATAAAGATGCAATAGGTATAGATAATCTATATCCATAAATGACTTCAAACGGTGCTTTCTTTGTAGATGTGTGCGGTGTATTGTTATATGCAAACTGAAATAAATGCAAATGAGTGTTCCATGTCTGAGGTTTAGAGATAGTATATACACGTAAAAGATCTAGAATGGTGCTGTTTGTGGCTTCTGTTTGTCCATTAGTTTCTAGATGAAATGCAGATGAGAAATCAATCTTTGGCCTAGGTTAGCAAATAGAGTAATCCAAAAATTGTTACAAAATCTAGAATCACGATATGAAATAATAACTTTTGGCAATCCATGGTTAGTAAAAACAGTTTTCAAAAACAATTGTGCTACTTGTGATGCTATTAAAGTTTTCTTACATGGAATGAAATATGCTTGTTTACTAAATCTATCTACAACTGTCCAAATCATATCATGGTTAGATTTAGTATTTGATAAACCAGTAATAAAATCCATATAAATTTGTTCCCAAGGTTTAGATGGAATAGACAAAGGATAAGTAATCCATACTGTTTACCATGATGTCTCTTAACTCTTTGACAAATCAAAAATTCAGAAACAAAGTTAGATACATCAGCATCCATATGCGGCCAATAAAAATCTTCAGTTAACATACGTAATGTAGATATGATACCTCTATGACCTTGATATGGGGGACAATGAATTTCATTCAAAACAAAAGATCGGAATGGAATGGTAACACACAGTCTCTTTTCATAAAACATAAATCCATCATTATATGACAATGAATCAACAGGAATGAATTTATTTTGAACTAATTTATTCCAATCAGAATGAAAAGTAATATCCTGGTGATATGTATCTTTCATAGCAATCAAAGAATCAAAAGATATGACAGAAATATTATGAATGGCAGGTCTTCTACTCAATGCATCAGCCACTACATTTTCTTTTCCAGGTTGGTATTGAATGATAGGATGAAAACTTTGAATAAAGGATGCCCATTTGATATGTCGGTCAGAGATTTGGGGTTGGCTAAGTAAATGTCTAATACTTTGCTGATCGGTCTTTATCATAAATTCTGAACCCATTAAGTAGTGTTTCCACTGCCTTAATGCTTGTACAACTACTAATAGTTCTTTGTCATATGTGGAATATTTCAGCTCAGAGGGTTTCAGCTTACAACTAGAATATGCTATAGGATGATTGTCTTGCATAAGTACGGCTCCTATTCCTGATCCACTAGCATCGGTCACTACTAGAAAGAATGGTCTATTAAAGTCAGGCAACTGTAAAACAGGGGCATTGGTTAATGCATCTTTCAGTAAGTCAAAGGATTTCTGTTGATTTTCGGTCCATTGATAGACAATTCCTTTCTTCAGAAGTTTGGTTAATGGTAAAGCAAGTAATGAAAAATTACGTACAAACTTCCTATAGAAACTAGAAAGACCAAGGAATGAGCGTAACTCATGCACGTTTTTAGGGACAGGCCAATTCAATATTGCATCAATTTTCTTAGGATCAACTTTAATTCCATCAGATGATACAATATGACCTAAATACTCAATTTTTGTTTTAAAGAATTCACTCTTTTCAGGATTTGCATACAGTTGATTTTCTTTCAATAACTGAAAAACCAATGATAAATGCTCATAATGTTCTTTCTCATTTTGACTAAACACCAAAATATCATCAAAGAAAACAATTACACAATACTGATATTTCAAAAAGATACGGTTCATCATTCTACTAAAGGTAGCATGTGCATTAGTCAATCCGAATGGCATGACCAAAAATTCGTAATGACCAAACTGTGTTCTAAATGCAGTCTTGAATATGTCAGACTTATCTAGCCTCACCTGATGATAACCAGACTTAAGGTCAATTTTACTAAATATAGAAGATCCTTGCAGTTTGTCCATAAGGTCATCAACTCTAGGAATAGGGTACTTATTCTTTACAGTGATCTTATTTAAAGCTCGGTAGTCAATACGCATACGATAGGTATTATTCTTTTTCTTGACTAACAATACAGGTGCACCAAATGGAGAACTGCTAGATCTAATCAAACCTCTATTTAGTAATTCCTCAACTTGACTCTGGATTTCTTTTTGCTCTATCTGGTTATGCCTATATGGTGCTTTGCAAGGTGGTTGTGTGCCAGGAATCAAATCTATATTATGGTCTTCTGGACGTGAAGGAGGTAAACCTGGTGGTAGGTCTTCTGCAAAACAATCCTTAAAATATGCAAGAAATTCCTTATGCCTAGGGTGCATATGATTTTCCTTTACTTGCAATTCATTCACCCAAATGAGATAGGATTTACTACTCTTACGTAATGCACATTTAGCTTGAGTATGCGAAAGCAGTGGAAAAACATTAGATGCATGCATACCACATAATGTAATAGATTTTTCTTGAAAATTAATATTCATTGTGTGTGTAGAATAATCTATATCTGGGTTATGCTGGTGTCACCAAGTCATACCTAAAATTATATCACTCGACTGTAATGGAACAACTAAGAAATTTCTTCTTTCAGTGTATGAACCAATTTGAATCTCTAAGTCTTGCACTTCCTGTCTACCATTATACCTAGTGCCTAAAAATGCAGCTTTTATGCCATAATGTGTAGGTATAGTCTATAATTTCAATTCCTTTACCAATTTTCCTGAAATAAAATCATGAGCACTACCGTCATAATGCAAAATAGTCTTTTCCTTTCCATGCACCAAACATTTCATAGTCAATAATGAATGTGGAGTAGGCATACCTGGTAAAGTATCGGAAGTAGTAGTGGTGTCGTCCTCATCTTCAGTGAAATCAGGCATATCTTCATGTTCGTCTTCGTCCATGGCTCCAAGATAGTTGATATGAGCTGGTAGCTTCTTTGAATGACAATTTGCTGCGAGATGTCCAGGCTGGTGGCATTTATAGCATACTATTGGCTTGGCTTTGGTTACATTATTTGCAATGGCGGGAAGTCTAGGTACATTTGGATTTGGCTGTGGAATAGGCTTAGGATTTGGATTGACATTGGATGGTAATGCAGGTGGTTTAGCCCAATTCTTGCGGAAAGATGATGAAGAGAAATGACCTGGATTAAATCTTCTAAAATTAGAATTGAATTGTTTAGATCCATAATTACCATTGGCTTGCAATTGCTGTGGTCGTCTGTCTCTACCGCGTAGCTTATCTTCAATGTCATGAGCTAGTGAAATGGCATCTTCAAGGGTAGCAGGCTTGAACATGTTAACTTCAGCGTAGTAATGCCCAAGAAGTCCAGACATATACTTCCGCTTATGTGTCGCCTCGGGTACGTCTTCAAGCATGCGTAGCTGGAGGAGTGCATTCCAAAAACGCTCTGTATACTGAGGTATAGACTCACGATCCCGTTGCTGGAGTAGATCCCATTGCTTGATAGCTTTCTTATGAAATTGTGGTGGAAGGAAATTTTGCATGAACTTCTTCTTGAAATCTTCCCAAGTAGCAGGACATTCTATGCTCTTGCATACTACAGTCCACCAAAGTGATGCTCTGTCTACCAAATGATTAGTAACACACTTGATTTTATCTTTTTCTAGATAGGTTTCCTCATGGAAATAGTCATCAAACTGACTAATGAATGCTAGAACAGTCTTTCCTTCTCGTATGCCATTGAAAGTACGAAATTTGAAACTTCGTTTACTTATCTTTTATTCCTTGCGAATGGTTTGAGCTTCAAGGGTGGCGTCGATGGTATGTTGAATCAAATCTTCAGCTTGAGGTTCTTCTTTATCGGTAGACACTCTTTGTAATTTTGCCAGTTGCGCTTGCAATGCTTGCCTAGCCCTTCGTTCTTCTTCCAATTGCATCATGATTAAGTCCATCTTTTGCTCCATCGTAGGTTCAGGTAGGTCGTCTTCAGCCATAAGATCATCTATATGTGGTTCCGTCATCCTGTAAAACTCAAAAGACCTTTCTCACTCAAAATCAAGTTAGCGGGATGAGCGTAGCTCAAAATCGGGGTTACAAGGCTTATGTGTTTTTGGGTATTTCATTCTCAATCTTCAAAAAATCTGCGATTTTTCCTTCTTCGTATGCTGAAAGTGCTTTAGCAAACCTGCATATGGGTAGAATACCTTCCCACGAACAACTTTGCAGTTCGGAGTTTCTGCGTAGGAACAGCCCTTCTAGGAGTTTTAAGCACAAGTCAGTTCTGACTCCAATTGACTAGTCTGACTTGTAGAGTTGCAGACTTATGTGACTTGCAGAGTTGCAGACTTGCAGAACTTAACCGACTTAGTGAACTTGCAGAACTTGATCACAAATGACTTGCAGAACTTGATCTCTGAGGTGTGGGACCTGGAGTTGTTGACCAGAGGTGACTTGTCTTACTTGATTAAAGCTTAATGGATTAAGCTTAATTGCTTAAGCTTTGAAGGGGGGGTTACTTCAGAAAAAACGGTGCAGTCGTGGGGGGGGGGGCGTTTTTTTCGCCGCCTGAAAAATTCGGAAGCCCCTCTAATACCTTGATGATGATTTTGGAGATTATGAGCTTCCTTTAAAGCTTTTGAAGCTTTAGGATTAAACTTTTCAAAAGATAAGATATGGAGTTTCTCACTGTTTGCCCACGACTTATTGATGGAGATGAAGGAGTGGTCATCCGCCTGTATAGCCCGGTCCTTCGCGATCTGATGACAGAAACAGGGGTTCTTGATCGCTAGAAGTCTGTCTGTATCGACGGTTCACGACGAGATTGACCGTAGAGCCCGATCATTCCAGGAGCTTCGCCTTCGCACGAGATGGGTAGCGATTGGAAGCCCTTGATCTCAGCTCCGCTCTAATACCACTGGTGCACAGATCGGTCGCTGTATGCTCACGTAGTGAATCCCGGAAGGTCCCCAAGAACAATGAACTCTACCTTTTTGCACAAATTACAATGTAAAAAGCATGAACGATAAGAGCAAGAGACCAATTGGGTTCAATCTCCCCCCATGCCTTGTGTGAGCGCTTCACAAAGCATGTATTTTATGTATATTCCATCTTCATGGTCAATAATAGCCCAATTTACAAAAATATGACAAGCTTTTAGCTTTTGAGTTTGCTTTTACAAAAATAGAAATAAAGCTAATGGACGGTGCCCAAAGAGTCTGGCACGTCCAATACAATGTCCAAATAGAAATAACATATCCGTGCACATAGGCGCATACAAAATAATAATAAATAATCGATGCCTCAATAGACATGACAAAATATAGGCATGGCGCCTATCAAAATATAATCCATAGGTTGAATACTCGCTAAACTCCAATGCTTTCCTCCGCCACTGCTGCTATCTCTACACATCAACTGAAGCATTCACAATCGTTAGTAAAATAATACAATTAAACCGACAAAAGTGAATACCTAGTAGTCTTCAGCTACATAAATAAATCAACTGGTTAGAAATAAATCCTAACCTTAATTTATTACGAGTGCGCACTCTAAACTCATAAACGTTTATTAATTTAATATGCATTTTGTGGAATCACCCACTATGGAATCACCCATGTACACACTAAATTAATGAAACGCCCGAAAAGGACAGGCGTCCCCATCAACTTCTCGCACAAAGAATCCACTTTGTGTATGAGCCCCGGTCATAAAAGTTTACCGAATCCACCGTAAAACCTCACGGAATCCACCGTGGCACGGAATCCACCGTGAAATATGCCTCCTGGCATCATATTGTGGGCGTGAATCCTTGCTCAATGCAATCACTACTCCAACTTTCATATGGTCATTTTGGAACTTGGTTAATTATCTATGATACTCCTTGGCATTGGTCAATTCAGATTTGGAGCTTCCAATATCCATTTCTTGTTGTCATATACAATAGATGTGCTATTATATAGAGCTTAATAGAGTTTTCTGAGGCTATAATAAGCAGGTTATCTAAATGCTATTTTGTTAAAAAAACTTAATGCATATTGCTTCTTGATTCTTCTTGAGCACTTTGGACGCTACATTAGGATATACCATTGATCTTACATGCTTGGTTATGCAATTTATATACTCTTGATCTAAGATTGGAGCTTTGACTCTTGACAATGGTTGTAATTCACTGTTATATATTGTCATTGGATGCTATAGTAAGAGCTTTGCAAGTTACTTGGGTTGGATGCTCTCGGATATGTGTTACTTGGATCTTCGATGTATGGTTGCCTTCCACATGATGTTTTGAGCTTTGTTTGCTTATCTGACATTCAACCTTTGTTCCAGTGGGAGCCATTACTTGACACTTAGATGTTACATTGAGCATTTGGTTATACAGTGAAGCTTGATGGTCTCATAGTAAGACCGAGGGACTTGGTGACATGTACATGCTCTTGTTATGCTTTATGTATGCAATTGAAGCTTAGTGAGATGATTTGACATTATTTTTAGGCTAGCACCTATCTCTCTCATGATGTTGTCAGTGATGTATACATCTTACTTGGTTATGTATTGATCTTTCTTTACATTACTCATTCCGTTGTATCTTTGGTTAGTCTCTTCTATTACCCATGAGACCTATTGTATGCATAATAATTATGCCTATGGGATGTATCTCAATCCGACACACCAATCAATTCTTAGTGCTAATCTCACATTCACTCATTGCTAGTTGGAGCTGCTCTCTTCCCAATAGTTTTGCAATTTGTCTTATATCAATGATTTCCTAGGAATGACGTACAGCTATTGCTTCCTAGTTATATAGCTAGTGTTACAGAGAGGAAAGGCAGGTATAGCAGGGGATGGAGGGGGGTGGTTGAGGATACGAGAGTGGTAAATGATGCGCATGAGGATGAGGTTGAGGAGAACGTAGAGGTGCGAGTGGGCAACAAGAAAAGAGAGAAAATCGGGTTGGGTGAGTTAGCCGAGGAGATTATTGACGCAGGAAGCGATGGAGGGGAGGTGCGATATGAAGGCAGACATTAGGAGAGTGAGCCGCAGCCACAGTAGCACCAGGCTGATCGCCAGAAAAGCCGCGCATATCAAACCCTAGACAACCGTCCACGTCGGCTTAATCTAGCCTCTCGCCACGCGCATTCTTTGCTGGGCTACGAATCCCAAACAACCCGTTGTTTACTCACGCGCACACACACACCTCTCTCTTTTCCTCTCGCCTCCTCTCTCTCTCTCTCTCTCTCTCTCTCTCTCTCTCTCTCTATTCTCGATCTCCTTAACCTTCCTCACCAGCGTGCGGCCAAATCCCTGTCTTACGATACACGGCTGGCTCCCTCTCTTCCAGCTGCTCCCTCTCTCCTCTCCTACCACACATGCAAATTACACTCCAGCTGCACTCGCTCGCCCTTGCACTTTAATCACCCTCTCACACACACTGCCACCTAGCCACCCTTGTCTTCTCTTTCCCTACCCCATGTCCGCTTTTGTAGAGAAAGCGCCTCCTCTCTAGATAAGTACACACTTTCCCACCGTCTGATCTACCTCACACACCCTTCATCCATCCATGGACAACCTTAATTAGAGCCCCTGGGACCTTCTGTAAACACAATTCTTTTCCACATGTGACTATCGATGTCATTCTTCATCCAGATAGAGCTTGCCAAACGTTGAGCCAATGATAGTCGAGACCCAAGGTTAGTGCCCCATCCAATAGTAACACAACTCATCGAGCATCTCCAAGACGTTCATGATTATGGAGACCACCACAATAGAAACGAGGCATAGACGCGCAAAGTCGGGCACATCTATCATTGCGTCTATATGCGTGTGTAAAAGAGCACGTAAATAGATGCAAATTTTGCATCTATATATCCGTGCAAATATACGAATATAAACAAGTCTTCAGACGCATAATTATTTAACCACCTGAAATTGGACTTAATATAATAAAAAAACCAGAGTTAATAATTATTTCTGCATTGCTCTCTAATGAATGGCAGTTCCTCCAGTTGACAAGCCTGATATAAGTAATTAGCGGCAATCAATAGAAACCTTATTATACAATTAGTAGCAAGCATTGCATGTATCTCGTAATTTCTCTACTTGAAGATGATAAAAAATACTTCCTTTTTATTATGGAAAATTTAATTTAGCTTTAAACTTGACTATTGATTCTTGAGTATGCACGTGTGTGTATAATATTTTCCATAGAATTAATTAAGAATACACATTGAATCATTAAGCAAATTAAGTATATTACAGTGAATGATCCATCTCATATTCAATGAGATCAGCCCTTGCTAAACTATCTACTTCTAGGTCTATATTACCAAGAGGTAATGAAACAAATAAGTCTATCCCACTATCAGATGTGTTACTAGATGTGTTGCTATATTGCTCAATAACTTCATCAATATCATCAATCACATTATTGTCCTCTTCTGCGTTTCCTTGAACATCCTCGTGAAGTTCATCTTGTACTATATCACGCATATAATCCATTATGGTGTCATCATGTACATCATCATTAATTGTTGGATTGTCATTTGCTATCTCTATGTCGGTAATATTATCATATATTGGTTTTGAACGATTAGATATAGGGATGACATACCACCATCAGTTATTGTTTACCATTGGATGATATACAACCTATATTTGAAAAACAAAAGCAAGAAACTTAAATACTTATTATATTGTGTATATGTATCATATGTATACATATAAAAATTTTAGCTTTTGCATATATACCTGCTCTCATTGTTGAGGTAGTACTAATGTGTCATTCTTGTTTTGGTGAAATTTGTAGAGTCAATGATTACAAAACCACTTGGATGATGTCTGATTGTGCAATGCTCACCATCTGTTACCACTTCTTTAAACCACTTCACATCCAATATATATATAAAGAATCATCTGAAGTCAAGCTTCAGAATATCTTGGATCAAGCCACAATAACCTTCCATGTTACCATTGGCATCCTTGAAGTGAGCAAGAATACCACAATCTTGGGTATTTCTCTTTTCATTTATACATTGAGTTCGAAGATATTTACCCTCACACAAAATAGCATTGAATAATGTGCACTAGTAGTAAAAGATTAAGATCAAACATGTCAATTTATTATATAAAATATAACTAGAAACAAACTAATTGATAGTATGTCTCACCTTTGATAAGCAACCTCGTGTGTATTCCCACTCTTCTTGAGATATATTAATTTCCTTCTCTTTTTCCATTCTCTCCATTTTCTCATGTAACCAATCTATATCAATATGACGTGGGAGCGCATTTAGATGATTTGGAAATGAGACATTACGTCTACATCTGGTGCGAAATGCTTTTCTTTCACTTTTTCTTCTTGCCCTTGCTTCATTATATAATGTCACCCATTTCCTCATTACATCACTATTGAGCACACAAAAACTATTTAACTTACAAAGTTCTTCTTTTGTTAGCACTTTACTCATTCCTTTTCCTTGAGGTATTATAGAGGTCATCCTTAAGTCTTCATCATCTTTCCATAGTCGTGGTTGAGAGGGGTCCACTTGAGCAAGATATTCAGAGATATAAATAAGGGATGATTACACTAACCAACCCTCAACCATGCTTCCCTCAGGCCGTGCTTTTTGCCTCACAAAATCTTTCAAGGTTTTCATGAAGCGCTTAAGAAAAAACATCCACCTTGCATGAACTACCCCACAAAGTGTGATCTCATCAATCAAATGTACGAGTAAATGTAATTGAGTAGTCAAAATGGATCGATGAAAAATTTCCTCCACCAAACAAACCACCTCAACAGATAATACTCGAGCATCTTGCAATGTGTTTGGATCAATTTCCTTCGAGCTCACGTATCTGTCAAGATGTATTTGACAATTATTTATTTTTGTGTAGAAATTCAAAGACATATAATGAAAAAATACAATGTATATACACCTCACAAGCTCTCCCATCTTGGAAATGATATTACGTACATCTTTAGATACACAATGGGATATGCTAGTAGGAAGTACGAACTGAATGTAAACAATATTCATAGATCAAATGATTAGTTGAGGAAAAAGTCATCATACCCCAAAGTTTACACATAGTTACTCCACTAATTACTATATTCATGGTTAGAGATACCCTTACTTGAATCATTTTGTGTCAATCATGGGACTTCAAACCAGATAGTTGCTCCACACCTCTTTTCTTTTTCTTTATGAAGGCTCCCTTGAGACATCTCATACATCCTCTGGGTGTTCGAAAGCTACATATTTGTTCATTCACTATTTTTTCCTCGTTCTTTGATAATATCCAAGGTGCATGGGCTAGCTCAATCTTTCCTCTGGGTCCAATGCATGGCCAGGCTCGTCTCATGCGACCAATGTTACGTAAATCCTTCCTTATATTGATTGAATCACGAGCCCCTATCAAGTGATCTCATAATGTAGATACAATATTTTTGAATATGTGCATGGGTTCCAACAAGTGATTGATCTTGAGTTCAGTCCAATATGAAAGACGAAAAAATATAGAGGACCTAACAAACAAACAATATATTATGTAAACAATTCATCATGCTAAATACTTTAAAGTCAATCGAGAGAAATGCACTTCTTATCGACTCATGCCGGGTGGAGGGTGGTTGTTGGCATTAATCCATCTCTCCTTCCAATCTTGAATGGTTAGAGATTGTGGAGTCATTCCATTAGTAGGGAGAACATATTTGGGATGGTCAATAGGAAGAAATCGATGATGATTGTCATAGATAACCTTCTTTAAATGTGCCGGCCTAGAGGAAACTAGAGAGGGACTGCAAATAGGACATGCATGATATCCTGATGTGGTTAAACCTGAATAAACAAGTGAATTAATAAAATGCAATTGATTCAAGTCTTGAATTTCAAATATAGAGTTATATACATGTACCTGAACACTCTCCGTATCCTGGAAAGTCATGCATGGTCCACAACAACATGGCCTTCAATGTGAAATCTCTAGAGGATGCAGATGCGCTTGTATCTTGCACCTCAATACCTTCCCATAACATTTTTAACTCTTCAATCAAAGGCTCTAAGTAAATGTCCATGTTTTTTACCTTGTGCTTTCCAAGAATCAAAAGAGACAACATTACATGTCCCTTTTTAATTGCCATGGATGGAGGAATATTATAGTTCACCGATACCACTGGCCATACACTGTATGATGTGCTTTTGATGCCAAATGGATTGATTCCATCCATACCTAAACCAATTTCTCAAATTTCTTGACTCTTCTTTGAAAATGGGCCACAAATTATCTATATGTTTCCATGCTGGTGTGTCTGTAGGGATCCTCCATTTTCCATCACTTGAATGATGACTAGCATGCCATGACATGAGATTTCCAATAGACTTACACTTGAACATAAGTTGAATACGTGGAACAATCGGAAAATGTCACAAAACCTTACGAGGCACATCCATTGACTTCATCTCCACTTCGTATCTTGATTCGCCACAAACAGGACACTCTCGTGCGAACTCATGCGTCCCACAAAATAAGACAAAATCATTGACACATACATGGATCTTGACATAATTGAGGCCTCCGAGCGATGTCAAGTAATGTCTTGCTTGCTCTCTCTTAGTTGGTAATTTGTTTCCTTTTGGAAGCATTTGTGATAACAACCTACATATATTTTTAAAAGTGAGTTTAAAAACCACCAACATATATTTGTGTCCGATTTTAAAATAGAACAATTAATATTATGATTCTCGCCAGCACGCAGAGGCACGACGCATCCAAATGGAAACCATGGGATCGTCGCATTACGGATCAAGTGGCAGAGAGTCGTGGGAGGCAGAGTTTGTAAGTATATTTTGATTTCTAGTTTTTTAAAATTTATATTTCTGTCAATTATTTATATAATTTATTCTAATACATTGTGTCTCATAATTATTTGTATATATCATAATTGTTTTGCAGACCACTATCGTTGGTAGGATACCTACTCCTAGAGAGGTAGGTTACCATCGAGGCCATAACCGCATAGCCACATGGCTTCACTTCTATGAGGAGGGTCTCATCAGTGAGGAGCAATACAACCGGGCTATAAGGATTTGATAGCCAGAGAATGTATGTTTTTCTTACTTTCCCATTAAAAGTATAGCTAATTATAACTTTTTCTTTGCAATTGTACATAAGTAACCTTGATCTTTTGTGTGTAGGTGAACCCCGATGTGGAGCATAGCAAGGAGGGGGATAGCGACGCTAGTAGCCATGGTGGTGCTAGCGAAGATGTTTCTTCTTCAGATTCGTAGAGGAGCACCATACCTCCTCTATGGCCTTGTTTTCTTATATATCTATTATCTATCTTTGAGCCTACTGCTTGCGGCCATGCTTTAGGTCACAAGCACTTAAACTCCCCATGTAAATGTGTTTTATCTATAATGAATACATGGATTTTTGTTTTCAATTCTCGTGCTTTCAGATCCATTGTGTTTTTCCCAAATGCACAATTTGATGTATGGGAGGGGAAAAAAAAAACCAAAGAGCATGTGGTTGCTTTGGATGCTCTCTGGTTTTTTTTTTTCAAGTTCTATTTTTTGCATCTATTTGCGAGTCTAATTTGCAGAAAACGGCGTTTATAATCACGTCTAAAATGCAAAGTATGTGCACTTATACATGTGCTACATAATTCAAATTTAAAAAAATAAATTAAATATCTTTTTTAAAAGAATGAGATTTTTGGTTTTGCGTTAGCGTCTATCGGCGCTTGTAAAAGCGCGTCTATGGGCGTGTCTATATGCCCGTCTAATTTGCCATGTAGATGTGCTGGTAGACGCATAAAAGAAATTAAATAAATAACAATTTTGGTTTTTTTATGCGCTTGTATTCATGCATGTATATGCGTGTCTACCGCGCGTCTATTTTTGCGTGTAAATTTCTTCATACATGCGACTATAGACGCGAGATTGTAGACACGCAAATAGACGAGCGGGTAGATGCGCCCATAAGATTTTCTCTCAATTCAAAAATCGCATCTAAAAGTGCATCTAAGAGGCCTTTTTGTTGTAGTGGACAACTTGGTTTTCTTCAAAAAGTTGGTTGATGGAGGCAAGTTCAAGTGGGTTGGGGTGAAATTCAATGGACCTACGGGCAAACTAGTTACCAACATATGATCCATGCTTGTTGTAATCTTATACTTTTATGCCAACAACCATGTAAATGGAATCCCTTATATCCAAAATAGAAGATGTGATTTTCTATATTTCTGTTACTAAAATAGAGGGAAACAAACGACATAAAGAACTTTTTTCAATATTTCTCTATTGTGCAAATAGGAGATGTGATTTTCTTCCCTATTTTCAAATTTCTACAAAATCATGAATGATACACAAAAGAGATTTAATAGAATAAGGAAATATTGCAATGCACTTTTGGGTGGTTGTGGCAACTTGAACATTGTTAGTAGTTTCTATAAGTAGCAATCAAGGTTTAGTAGACTACTATCTCCCAAGATTTTGGGTGGTTACAATTGAGAGTTGGCAATATACTATCACCAACATGCAAGAATTTAGTATACTCACTTACAAGTTCGATATAACCCAACTTCTAAGTCCCACTATCCACTCTCTTAGAGACATAAAGACATGTGGACACAATCTTTTTCTAGACAACAAATCATGTTAATGTGTAGAAATCCTTAATTGGGGTGAAAATCAACCTTTAAGCATATTAATATAAATTATCACCATAATTTACAAGAAAAAACTTGATTTAGTCAAAAGAGTGGGTATGTGAAACCTTTCGTGTTGGGAAAATAATTAGCTACATTAGGTAGTCATTAAATACAGAATTGAATTCATTGGAATGATAGGGTGAGAGCGGAGTTTTGATGCCAAGAAGTGCTTAAAAATAGCTAAAAATTACGAATATCAAGGGAAAAATATTCAACATCGAAGGCGGCGGCTCAACCTAGGACAATTTTAAGCGTCAAGTGCTCTAAAGATGCTAGTGCGACACTTGCAATTTTTTAGTAATTTTTCCATGTGCTTGTGCGAGTCAGGGAAGCTGCCGGCCAGTCCAAGATGCCGAGGCGGATGCCCAGGATTTTTCGGAATGCGATTTGGATATCGGACGCGGGAAATGCTGAGAAAAGGGCAAGAATTGAAGAGGTGGCCAAAGAGGAGGGCCAAAGGCGGTGCCTTTTTGGACCCCCCTCTTAATTTTTCATGAAGTAGGGGGGCATGTCGTCGCGCTGTCCTCCCTCCCCCCCCCCCCCCCTGCCCCCAACAAAAATGAGACATGGTGGCTATGAAGAAGCCATGGATCAGATGCCTACATGAAATCCCACAGTTCTTGCCGATCATATCGCCGTCTCTCGCGCAGACAATGATGGCTTGGTTGGAGAGAGAGAAAATCAGTCTTTCTCTCTCTTCCCTCTCTCTCCTCTAAGGGGTGGTGCACACGGGAAGAAGAAAGAAGAAGAAGGAATGGCGGATGCTTGTCCGCTGGCAAAGATCGAATTGCTCCGTGGATAAAGAGGGGCTGGAGACGGCAATGCGGGGTCACGCTGAGCATTAAATGCATGCTGGAAATCAGTCCCGTAGTCAAGACCAAGAAATGGAGATCTGAAAATAAGCGGTAATGCTATTTTTATAAAGAAAAATGATCTTTTTATGCTATTTGCTTTATGGAATCTTGTTCATATGGGATGAAAGTTCTTTATGACATTTTTTGCCATGAGTTTGATCAGTTTATACTCTGAACATCAGAAAATATAGGGATGCATGACCGGAATTAGTGTTAAAATGCATGAAAAACACGTGTTTTAAGGGTAAATTTAGGTTTTTTTGCTATATATATGAGAAATATGATATGTCACACCAACTAAATCTGAGTTTTTGCTATCAATGAACCTAAGGGCCATAGCCCACAATCAATTTTCATTTTTAATCATTATTTATTAAAGAAAAATAGAGAAAAATGTCAAAAAATGGGTTTAAAATTAGGGAAAAATGGAAAATGGACTGAGAAAAATTAGGAAAAATTATATCTATGATGATGGCAAAGCATGAGGTTGGCCTCGGTTTGTCCCCATTTCTATATTATGTGCGTATTTATTGTTCTTTTAAAAGGGAAAAATACATAGAAACCCTATCTAACCGATCAATGATGCAAAATTCTAAGAGTTGGATGAGGAGGGGCTGAAACACTGAAAGATAAAGAAAAGATTTGATTTATGCATTGCACTTGGCATATAGGAAATGGTTTAAATAAAGAGGATGGTAGCATGAGTATATGGCTTGGTGCCTCCTTTCAACGCAGCACGCGTTAGCAAAATTCATGGATAGAATGTTTTATGCACTATGCACGATGCTGATTTTCCTTTTGTCTAAGCACATAGCCATACACAATTTGCATTAAGCATAATAATTAAAAGGTATCAGAAAAACCTCATGGATGCATGGCACCTGTCTTTCTTAGGTTGAGACCAACGATGAGCGTGAGAGGATATCCCAAGCTGTAGGTTAGTCGTTGGGTCCTAAAGGGAAATTGTTGTGAGGAATGGTACATCTTGAAACGTAAAATATTGGTACCTTGAGAGGAGTTTGTGCTCGTTTGTGTTATATGTTTAGCAGCGCATCAAAGGGCCAATCCCTAAGATGTAGGAGAGCTGCAGTGGGGCTCCGACTATTAGTCGGTGGAGTGCCTCCTATATGTGTGTGACGAGGCATTATGCCTATGTACTTTGGGTTCTCCCTCTGAGGAGTTTAAGGGAACGTTGGACTATAAACTATAAACGCATGAATTAAGCTTTAGGGCGGTTTGTCCTTTAGCATTAGATTGACGCTCTGCCCTTCGCCCGTAGAATGGTGGACCGAATGAAGAGAGCCAATTCTAGTCTTTCTCTCTCCTCCCTCTCTCTTCCTTAAGGGACTGTTCTTGTGTGGAAGAAGACAATGAAGAATGGTGGAGGAAAACTTGTCCGGATGAGACCCGATTGCTTCCGGATGGATGAAGACATGGAGAGTACTGTTCTTGAAGATGCTGAGCATGAAATGCATGTTGGAGATCAGTCCTGTAATCAAGACTGAGAAATCGAGACCTGAAAATAAGAGGTAATGCTATTTTTATGAGGAAAAATGATCTTTTTATGTTATTTGCTTTATAAAAACTTATTCATATGGGATTAAAGTTCTTTATGACATTTTTTGCCATGAGTTTGATCATCTTATACTCTGAAAATCAGAAAATATAAGGCTACATGGCCGGAATCAGTGTTAAAATGCATGAAAAACACGCGTTTTAAGGGTAAATTTAGATTTTTTGCTATATAAATGAGAAATATGATATGTCACACCAACTAAATTTGAGTTTTTGCTGTCAATGAACTTAAGGGCCATAGCCCACCATCAATTTTTATTTTCAATCATTATTTATTAAAGAAAAATAGGAAAAAATAAAAAATGGACTGAGGAAAATTAGGGAAAATTATATCTATGTTTGTGCAATGTATGACGATGGCAAAGCATGAGGCTGGCCTCGGTTTGTCCCCATTTCTATATTATGTGCGTATTTATCGTTCTGTTAAAAGGAAAAAATACATAGAAACCCTATCTAACCTATCAATGATGCAAAATTCTAAGACTTGGATGAGGAGGGGCTCAAACACTGAAAGATAAATAAAAGATTTGATTTATGCATTGCACTTAGCATATAGGAAACGGTTTAAATAAAGAGGATGGTAGTATGAGTATATGGCTCGGTGCCTCCTTTCAATGCAGCACGCGTTAGCAAAATTCATGGATAGAATGTTTTATGCACTATGTACGATGCTGATTTTCCTTTTGTGTGAGCACATAGCCATATACGATTTGCATTAAGCATAATAATTAAAAGGTATTACAAAAACCTCCTGGATGCATCGCACCTGTGTTCCTTAGGTTGAGACCAACGACGAGCATGAGAGGACGTCCCAAGCTGTAGGTTAGTCATTGGGTCCTAAAGGGAAATTGTTGTGAGGAATAGTACATCCTGGAACGTAAAATATTGGTACCTTGAGAGGAGTTTGTGCTCATTTGTGTTATATGTTTAGCAGTGCATCAAAGGGTCAATCCCTGAGATGTAGGAGAGCTGCAGTGGGGCTCAGACTATTAGTCGATGGAGTGCCTCCTATATGTGTGTGACGAGGCGTTATGCCTATGTACTTTGGGTTCTCTCTCTGAGGAGTTTAAGGGAACGTTGGACTATAAACTATAAACGCATGAATTAAGCTTTAGGGTGGTTTGTCCTTTAGCATTAGATTGACACTCCGCCCTTTACCTGTAGAATGGTGGACTGAATGAAGAGAGCCAATTCTAGTCTTTCTCTTTTCTCCCTCTCTCTCCCTTAAGGTGTTGTTCTTGTGTGGAAGAATACAATGAAGAATGGTGGAGGAAAGCTTGTCCGGATGAGATCGGATTGCTTCCGGATGGATGAAGACATGAAGAGTGCTGTCTTGAAGATGCTGAGCATTAAATGCATGCTGGAGATCAATCCCGTAATCAAGACCGAGAAACCGAGACTTGAAAATAAGCGGTAATGCTATTTTTATGAGGAAAAATAATCTTTTTATGCTATTTGCTTTATGAAAACTTGTTCATATGGGATGAAAGTTCTTTATGACATTGTTTGCATGAGTTTTGATCAGTTTATGCTCTGAAAATCAGAAAATATAAGGCTACATGGCCCAAATCAGTGTTAAAATGCATGAAAACACACGTTTTAAGGGTAAAATTGGGTTTTTTGCTATATAAATGAGAAATATGATATGTCAAACCAACTAAATCTGAGTTTTTGATGTCAATGAACCTAAGGGCCACAGCCCACAATCAATTTTTATTTTCAATCATTATTTATTAAAGAAAAATAGGAAAAAATAAAAAATGGACTGAGGAAAATTAGGAAAAATTATATCTATGTTTGTGCAACGTATAACGATGGCAAAGCACGAGGTTGACCTCGGTTTGTCCCCGTTTCTATGTTTTGTGCGTATTTATCGTTCTTTTAAAAGGGAAAAATATATAGAAACCCTATCTAACTGATCAATGATGCGAAGTGCTAAGAGTTAGAGGAGAGGGGGCTGAAACATTGAAAGATAAAGAAAGATTTGATTTATGCATTGCACTTGGAATATAGGAAACGGTTTAAATAAAGAGGATGGTAGTATGAGTATATGGCTCGGTGCCTCCTTTCAACGCAACACCCGTTAGCAAAATTCATGGAAAGAATGTTTTGTGCACTATGCACGATGCTGATTTTTCTTTTGTCTAAGCACATAGCCATACACGATTTGCATTAAGCATAATAATTGAAAGATATCAGAAAAACCTCCTGGATGCATGACACCTGTCTTCCTTAGGTTGAGACCAATGAGCGTGAGAGGACGTCCCAAGCTGTAGGTTAGTCGTTGGGTCCTAAAGGGAAATTGTTGTGAGGAATGGTACATCCTGGAATGTAAAACATTGGTACCTTGAGAGGAGTTCAACATAAGAACGAATTGATGTAGAAGGTTTCTATGTTTACCTTCATCTATAGTTACCACATCACCTTGTAACAATTATGCAACATGGACTTTTAGCTAAGGGCAAGTTTCCTCAACATCCAAGAAAACCAACACATCTAGACACACACACAAACAACCACATGCACATGCATGTGCATGCACACATAGATAAAGACAAGACAAATAGATAAGTACTTGCAAGAGACTTGTAGTGTTTCTAGCTCAAACATTTTGATTGGACACTCCATCTTAACATTTTGATTTCAACATGTTAAGATACATTGATAAAGTTCTCCTAGAAATTTCTAATTTACATCTATGGGATGCAAGAATGTCTCATAATGTTAGTCAATCTTAACATATCATGATGGTAGCTAGATTGCCTTTGGTAGAATATAGATAAGAGGGAAACCTTCAATAGAAAAAGTAAATTTATCATATGGTAAATATATCTTATACTACAAAGATTTGTAATGTACATAGGATAAAGAGAATGGCTTGCATCCCTTTTAAAAATAAAGCCCTATGTATTACCTAAGCCATAAAAAATTTGAAGACTTGTGGTTTGATAGAAAAGGGTATTGTTTAAGCTTTAACCTTCAAAGACAAGGTATTTATATTCATACAATTGTAGCATTCACATCTTCTTAAAAAATCATATTTTATCAAAACCATTCTACTTTTCTTGCAAGGGTGGGGTTTGTCTCAGATGTGCCTAAAATTATAGAGATCTTTGTTCAAAAAATAATAAGATTGATCAAAATCTTTATGCATTTCTTTTGAGAATGGGGTTCTTTTCTACAATTAAGATATAATTATACTCTTCTTTTGAGAACCATAGTCTTCAAACGAATAGCTTAATGGCCTCTTTTTGCATGCTTAACATTTTGTTAAAATAACGTAAAATATGTTGCCTAGTCATCTTAGACCTTAAAATTTTCTCATTAACATGAGATGTATCTTATAGTAACCTTGAATTCAATTGCTAAAAATGTGTAAAATACAACCTTGTACGTTTGATGTAGTATACTATAGATTCTAAGTCTTTCAATGATATGTAGCATTGTTCAATGTGTCCTTTTCCCAACAAACATGGGTCTGAAATGGAAAAATAAGCTTTGATAAGATAAGAAAAGCGTGGTTACGAATGATACTTTTTCATATTCAAGTAGCAATGATTGAACATGCTTTTGGGAAAGAAAAATGACACATGATACACTTTTTGCAAGGAAGGTTTTTTTAAAACTCTTGCAAAAGAACTAGTCTCAATAGTATCTAAGTACATGAATTGTAAATGAAAATATAAGTAGATGGAACATTAGATAATGTGTACCTATTAATGGTACAAATAAGGACATGCCAGTTTTTTTATTATAAAATTTTATTCATCCTCAAGTAGAATATAGTTCTAAAATGAGGTAGAGTGACAAGGCTCTACCGGGCTCATAGTAAGTGTTATTCAAAGGTGATAAAGAGATGAATAAGTTTTTATCAAAGAGAAAAACCTAATGGATCATTTAAAATATAGCTTCTAATTGGTTCCTTCTTGCGTATAGTTGTCCTTCGTGCTTGATACCGTAGCTTAATTTGTTATTACAAAGCATGCGTATGATAGTGATAATCAATTGAAATAAATTGCCCTCCATCTCCATGACTCTTCAATCTAGCCAATATTCATTTCCATTATAGTTGAAGTTCACTAGTTTTATTTTCATCAATTGGGAATTGTGAAATAGATATTGACACTTGAATTGGACAAATTTCATATTATTGTTGCCTAATGATTGGCTAATTTTTTTATATGCTTTCATGGATGTGAAATTGTTGATCATGTAATTAAAATCCCTAGAGACGAGGGAATAACTAGAGTTAGAATCCTCAAAGCATTGGTTTTAGGATTTAGTATAAATGTTGTATAAACATGTGCCTTTTGGCGGTTAAAAGCACTTATGCCTAGCTGCCCCTATATCAGTTACAATGACAATACCCGCACTATGTATTAGGTACCTGCACACATGTACATTGTAGGTGGCAAGTCCCCCATCACTATCACTTTATTCTTTATTCTTTCAGTGACATTTGAATAGAGAAAAGGCAGGTTAGACATTGTGACTATTGGAGTTCCCACATCCTCTCTCTCTCTCTCTCTCTCTCTCTCTCTCTCTCTCTCTCTCTCTCTCTCTCTCTCTCTCCTTTCACAATAGCTCTTGCTTCCACTCCATGCTTTCATTTTAGAGCTCACTCCCTTCAACTGGTATCAGAGCCATCTTCCCTGAGAGCTTGATGCCGATCTGATAGCATGTGGAGAAAATCTTCAGCTCATAGTTTAAATGGAAGCCATGGCTCAACTTGGAGAGGTATAAGTTGGTACATTCCTCCTTCCTAGTAATTAAAGGCTTGTTGAGGCTTGTTCTAAGGATTCTTCTTGACACATTCAACATTGTTTTGGGGCTCTACTATGGTGGGTAGCAAGGTAACCAACAAGACCAATAAATCAATGTGCTTTGGGCCAATGTATTGGCCCGAATCCCTGCTCAGTGTGCGATCACTCCTCCAACTCTTATATGGTCATTGTGCACTAGGGCAATAATCTTCGATAATCCTTGGCATTGATCAAATGAGATTTGGAGCTTCCAATCTCCATTTCTTGCTATTATATACAATAGGCATGATGTTATATAAGGATGAATAGAGTTTTTTGAGACATTGGAGCTTGATTATGCCTCGTGGGATGCCCATATACTTATGTATTGATATCGGATACTTGGGGGATAATATGACATTGATGTGAGATGCCATCGGACTGATTTGAGCACTCATTTTCTCGATTTTACATAGGCTTTTACTACTATATTAAGAAGGTGTGAATGTTATTTTATTTAAATAACTTCATATGTATTGCTTGTTGATGCTTCTAGGGGCACTCTAGATACTACACTAAGATATACCATTGATCTTATTAGATGAGCTATGTAAGTTTTCAGTCATATTGTCCCTCTCTAAGCATGTGCTGTATAATGTTGTCTATGATGGTAAGTTTGCATGGGACTTATAGGATAAGATTCGCAATGTCTATGATAAATAGAGTCCTATTTCTCGCATATGTTAGATGAAGTAACTCATGGACCTTCGGATGAGGAGGGCACTTCCATGTCAGCCCACTTAAATGAGTTTCATTCTATTCTCACTGATTTTTCTTTGCAAGGAATTGAATTTAAGGGCAATCTTCTTCCTTTATTCCTCTCAGTTACACTACTTGAATCATAGGATACATTTCGTACTACTATGTGTATAAATATGCCTACTAATGGATTGAAGTTACAAGATTAGAGAATGCACTCTTGAATAAAAAGGTTAATAGAAAGAATGTTGATGCTCCCGCACCTCTCATGCTTTAGTAGATAGAGGAAATAATGGAAAGAGTGATAATGGCCACCATGGAAGAGACTCTCAATAGTCTTAGTCATGTGGACAATCTTGTAGTAAGTCCTATGGACATAAGTCCTCTTTGACTTGTCATTACTATGGAAAGGTAAGACATATTCGGCCATATTGTCATAAAATGCATGAGGACAAGTGCAAACAAAAGGGAAAAGATAAAGTATAGGACAAAATAATGATCATAGCATTGTTTCTCGAGTCTACTATTAAAATTGAAGAGACTAATGTCATACAGACTGATTCTCATAATGATTTTATTGAAGCTTCTTCTCTTGATACTATGTTGGAAACTGTGAGGAAGACGAGAGATGAAAGGAAGAGAGGAGAGAATAGAGATATGGGACACCGAAAGTGGAACCCCCAGAAGTGTGTCAACTGAGCACACATGATAGGAATATATAAAGGGGACCTGGAGCACTATATATAGACAGACTATATATAGCTAACAGGGGCGCTATATATAGACAGACTATATATAGCTAACACTTCAAACCCGATGGATGCTCTACTAGGGTAGATTCAGTTTTGGCTAATAGATTTAGGATATTTCTTTTATGTGACCCCTCATCGAGAAGTGGTTTCACTCTTATCGCAGTTTGACTAGATGTGTCCATTTGGGTAATGACCTAGTTTTTGGGAGCTCATGCTCAACTGCCAAGACCCATGGAATGCTTATTCTTTCAAATGTTTAGTCAAGCACTAGTGGCTACCTCTCACACAATCAATGCACTATCCCTCTCTACAAGTGTAGTGAGCTTATCTCGATGCTCAATTGAGTACCCTCCTCCCTCGTACACACGATTAGCTCCAGGATTCATGATGTGAGCTTGAGCAACCTCAATACCTCTCCTTCAAGCTCTATCCTCCATAGTCGCATGAGACAAGAGAATAGAAGAGAAGACAAAAAGAAGAGAAGAGATGATGGAGAGCTTCTTCTCCAAGATCCCTCACGCTCACACACTCACTCCCTCACACTCTCACACTCCCTCTCTTAAGCACACACATGCAAGCAAGAATGAGAGAAGGGAAGAAGAAGAGTCCACTTTAGCCACATACAAAAGGATGAGCTTCTCATTCACTTTTTGAGTTTATATACAAAATCTTTATCCCTTTTGGGTGGTCATCTTCTTTTTTACATGGCCGCCCCTTTTCTATTGTCCTCCTATATTCCTAGCTTCCTTTCTACCACCCGTCTACCCTTATAATTTTCATAGGAGGAAGCCTGTTGCTCCTTTACAATGATTTTAAATGTGCCTTCTCTTTTTTAGCACTTTTTGGACTCCGTTTGGCTGCGCCTTGGACTTCTTATGGCCATGCTAGTGCTTTTGGACTCTTTGAGATCTGATTTCCTTTTGGACCATCTCTTCAGCCCCTGACTTGCGCTTTTCCACTTTTTCTGGTTTTTCTTGTGCTGAGGTTAACATTACCCCCCTCCTAGCCGAGTGCCAATCCCATGGCACTGATGGGTAGTAGTTGGAAGATGGGGTGGGTGTAGCAAGATGGATTTTTGAGTTTGTATATAGCCCCTTACTGAGGATAGTGTTGGATGGATCTCCCCTTGAAATTCAAGATGGTGTTGGGACGGGTCCCTTCTCCCTCACGATAACCATGGGTACATCTATCCTTTGAAATTGAAGATGGTGTTGGACCGATCCCTCCTCGTATCCTCTAAGGTCGATACGACGTGATCTTAACCTACAAGACAAAGTTGTGCACTTTCTAAGAGGTGTATCTACCTCTGCATGTAGTGCATGGTGTAGATGCCACTAGAACTGGTGAACCTCAGGCAAGCTTGTGGTGTTGTCCCACACTTGAGGACCCAGTTCATGCATCGTTGTAGGTGCGGTGGGTGTGGCTTAGGGAGACAAATATAACCATAAGTGGGTGTGACCGGCCTAGGTATGTCATGCCCTAAGCGTGATGTGTGTAATCAAAATGGGCTAGGGGGTTAGGGATGTAGCCGGCCAACCGAAGCCACTGGATACACCTAACTTGAGAACCCCTAGGTGCAATGTGTGTGGCCTACGTATAGTGAGGTGATTTGATTGCTTTTTCTTATGATTTCTTGCTCTTTTGTTCTCTCTTTTTTTTCTTGTGATTTCTTGTGATTTGATTGATTTTTCTTGTGATTGCAGCTAGTGAAGTAGCTATCATTCATATCTTCTAAGAGGGCTAAGAAAAATGAGGAAAGTAGAGCATCTCACATCATTATTCTAGCCATAGCGTAGCTCTCTATGCCATCGGGATAAAAAAAGAGTGCTAGGAGAGGCAGTGCTCTTCTGGTGTTGGATCTTGCCTTAGTAGTATCCTAAGCAACCTAAGATAGTTGCACGTGGTCATAAAATTGGAATCGAGGCAATATGAGAATTCATCAATGAAGCGGACAATTGAGTCATATAGGTCCCTTGCCGTGAAGACTAGGGTTTCTTCGGATTTAGTAGCATTTGCATTATAGATCCATGAAAAGTCATGTCTGTCATGGAGGCTTGGATTAAAATCCACTCCTACCCTTCTTGGATATGGCATGAAAGTCGGGTCATTCCTTTCGAAGGGCAAGGTGTACAAAATGCTATCCAGGCATCCATGTTTACATCTAAACTATGCCTTCTCCATGTTGGTTGGCATTCATAGCTCTTGACTGCTCTGGGGTACTTCAAAAACTTTGTTCTACCAAAAATCTGTGTCCTCTATCCCCCATAAGGCAAGGTTATGTGCCCTCTTTAATATCCATTTGTCTCCTAGCTCTTTCATCGCCTTGACTGGCACTACTCTGCATAAGTTGGTGGAAAATAAAAAATTAAAGTTGAAGGGCTTATGAGCAGTCTCTTGTTGCTAGCATCCAGATTATGAGTTCAGTATTAAAGCTTGTTGGCTCTTCTTTCTTCCTTCTCAATTCTTCCTCTTTTTCAGTTGCTTTCCTCCTTCTCTCCTCTTCGACTCTTCTTGTGATTCTTCATTTAATCTCTTAGACTCTTCTTTTTCTTTTTTCTTCCTTTTTTCCTCTTCTTTTTTAGACTCTCTTTGAGTCTTTTGTAGATTTGCTTTCTCCTTTTTCCTCCCTTTCTTATTCTTGCTTATTCTATGTAGTCTTTTTCTTTACTTTCTTAGCTCCTCCATGGCTAGATTGTGTTTCCATTTCCTCCTCTTCGTCACTTATTGTTCTCTCACCAGATTGTTCTCGTTCCTGGTAGGGAGGCAACTTGTCAAGTGTTTCATCAGCTCCTTCTGCTTCTCCCTATCCTTCTCCCAAGGTTCCTTGACGATAACAGTTAAGACCCAACCAAACTTGATGGTCAAGGCCTTGAGGATGATGGTTTCATTCTTTTAGCTCCACCTTTTGATGTTGGGGATTCTCCACCTGCCGGCCTGCTTCTAAGGGCCAATGCCTTGGCTAATTGGTTGATCGTCTTTCTCACATACCCATTCCAATTGACCTCATCTAGTGCGCAGACTGCCAAGCTCTCTAACATGTGCATGTTGATTCTGTGAATGAGTGAATTATACCATTGGTTAGAGAGAACATGGAGTGGATGACCTTTGCTTGGAGCCTTATCTTTGGGTCAGGGATGTCTTGAATGTTGATGCCATCATTGGTTGGAACCTGGTCTTTGTTCATGTTCAACATGGTATAGACATCTCTTTTTGATCTCCTTTCCACCTTGGGTTAAGGCCCTACTACCTTCTCCACCAAGGCCTTACTCAGCTCGACCTGTACAACTTGCTTGGCTCCTTCTCCTCTTCCAACTGTCACCGTGCCACATTCTCTATCAGGATCATAGGTTCTCAATAACTCTACTCATTTGGTGTGGTCTATCTCTTGCCCAAATTTCTTAACATATTTTGCTAGATTACACTATTCTATGACTCTTTTGACAGTCTCCTCCTTGGCCGCCATGACTTCTCCAATGTTGTGGATAGTTCTTAACTTTATCTAGTTGTAGGCGCAATTCTTGACAGAGATGTGGTACCTTGCCCTTTCTTCTTCCATGAATGGAAGCTAATGGACCAGATCCTGCTATGCTGCCATTTTGAGTTCTTGCCATGATATCATAGTTCACCATTAATGTCCTTAAGATAATTTCTTGCTGAAAGCTAAGTAGGAATTGATTATTCTTTTATGGAAATAATAAAATGCTTAAGTATAAAGAGAGAATTTTCCTTCAAGAAATCCATTCATTCTAAAAAGTTTATGACTTTTTTCCTCAATCACAAGTTGATTTTCACCTACTCTTTTCTGCTTTTGGACATTGATTGAGGCTTTTGTCCTTGGATGTTTCATTCACCTTACCCCCTCCTCTTTGGAATTGAGAACAATCCTTCCTAGGCTTAAGGTTTCAGAGGTCAAGGGCATTCGCCACATGCTCTCCTTGTTTTATTTTTGCATGAGCCAAGCATAGAAAATTGGATTGTATACTAGATTAGCATAGTGGTCCATGTCAAATGGAGGGATGCCTACTTAAGTGATCTAGGTGAGAACATCAGTGAGAAAGTCACTGGAGTCTATTTGACTGGCAATGTGTAACTCCTCCTTAGTTAGAATTTGATCTAAATAGGGGTGGGTCAGGAGGTTCTCTTCTATGAGCCAGTTATATGAATGGTGGTCAACACCTTATAGGAGGTTGGAGCTATATAAGTGGGGTCATACTTTGAGGTTTTGATTGCACGTCATTGCTCAGCATTGGTCATGATTTGGTGGCCCTCTTGCTCCCATTGGACTTAGAGATCATACCATTTTCTTAAGAAAGAGTTGTTATTTGTGAGCAAGTCATTTCAACTCCTCCATTTCATGGTCAGTGGCAAGGACTGTGCTCTTGTCATAAGACATAATGAGGCATTGTTTTCATGTGTGTTCTCGAGATATCTCAATGGCAATTAATTCCTCGGTTGCCTAGGGAGCTTTATCAAATAGGAATTTGGTCTCTTTCCATGAGCAAGGCAGCGTACATACTTCCGTTGCTAAAGCATACCCATATCTAGGCATCACCCTCATAATAGCCTTGCGCTTGTAATAAGATCTTGGGAACCCATCATTGCTCGACCGTTCGGCAATGCCTATAGTTCCTTTTGTGCCTCCTAGGTTTCGAATACGAGTCTCTAACCTTGGGAGGTCATGAGTGTGTGCTTTTAGATGGCGGCCCTTGATGTTCAGGCATTCATTTGAGCTGTGGTGCATGGGCTTGAGCTTTGATTTTAGAGGTTCGTTGGCTTTGAGGTTTTGCAGGTTGTGATGAGTTACGACCCCCTCCATAGACTAGGTGGTGGGTTGCTCTACTAGTGGCTTGGCGGACTTTGATAGATCATAAAGCCATTTGCTAAAAACCATGACTATACATACGTTGTCGATGGTTAAGTGAATGCACTGTGACTGGTGGTCAATATTGCATAGTGCTTGCTTCTTAAATGTGCATCCTTACAGCGATTTCGTACCTACATCCTTCGTATTTGGCAACACATAAAAGATCATGGGAAGGATTTCAGACTCCATAGAGATAGTAACCTTGCAGTTTCCCGGAAGTGTGTATGATTGGTCCCCCCCACTGAGTTTGGCATTAGTGGCCTGTAACTATGGTCTGTCAAATTGAACCCAACGATCGTGAGCCAAGATATTAAAATCAGTGCCCTCATCAATAAATGCATCAAATGTATGTGTTTTCTTGGCAATAATAGTCATGTGTAGGTGAGCCGGAGCCACAGTTTCCTCATCTCTATATTCAATTTCTATGATAATGGCCACTCATACATTGATAGGGTTGGGTTGTCTATGCGAGCTCCTAGCCATCATGTAGAGTAGTATTGAGGGTGTGTCACTAGGCTTACCAATTTCCTTAGCGGCTTCCTTGTACTCCTCATTATTTGAGAATGGCAAATCTATTGTGGCTAGTACATGCATCCAATCTTGCTCATCCTTAGAACAAGGGATATACTTGGTGAGCGGCCCGTATAATTTTTTAACTTGCGAATTACCCTTCAGCATGGCAAAGATGGTGTCCAAATTGACTGAAGTGGTCCTCTAGGTGTCCATCTCCACTCTCACTACTTCTATTTGGTTACCTAACAAGATCAGACCATTGCCCCGGTCCTCTATGACTCGCACATTCCTCATCTAGGGTCGGCCTAGCAAGATGTCATAGTCCACTCCTTCATGACAATGAAGATCACAGAAAAATGGACACCTGTGATCTTCAAGGGTCAGTTCCTCAACACTCTAAATGGCTTAACCTTCATTCCATTGGCTAGTGTAATATTAAACCTAGCATTCTCGATAGGTGGGCTACCCCAAGCCTAGAGTACTGCATGGCCAAGCACACTGACTCCTGCCCCCATGTCCATGATCCCTTTTCATGTGGCATCTCGTAATGCTAGGACCGGTAGGATTGCATGCATCTTTGTGCTCTCCTAAAAAGCATTCACATGTAACAACTTGGGTAGCACTAAGTGTAGCGTTAGACTGGGTATTTAAGTTACCACATCATGATCATGTAGGTCAGCTTTCCCTTGCTCCATTGGTCCTTTAATCCACTACTTCAACCCTTTGCCATAGTGTGGGGTACTACCTAAGAAGATCTCCCAAAGGCAAAGTCACAAGGGTTGTCACTAATGTAGTGAGGAGGTTATCAGCTACTTGCGTCTCTCCTAATTCAGCACTCATTTAGCCATTGTCCATAGCTAGTTTACTAGCCTATAGCGTTTAACCTCTATCTTTGTGATACTGCCTATGGTACCGATACGTCTCTCAATTTTACCCTTGCAGGTGAAACCGGTGTGCTCACGGTAGAGAGCTCATCAATTTCATTCACTAGAATGGACTCGCCATCTTTCAAGTGTTCTTGAGCTTCTTTCACCCACTGCTTGACCTTTTCTATGGCTTCAAGCTGGTGTTTTGGGTTGGGGTACTCCCCTACCTTGCTACTCCCCTTCTCTATCGTCTTTGGAGCAGATGTCACTACCTTTGCATCAATGAATTTCTTTCCTATGGGCAGTGTTGTAGCACTCTTCATTTTAAGCGTGACCTTGGCCCCCATCCTCTTATTCCTTCACCCACAACTATTTTTCTATATCGAGGCTACGTCTACATTGTTGGGTCCAAGTAGTGATGTGTCGACAAGCTTCATCTGTACACAAGTCATGATGTGTAATAGGATAGGTGTATTCTCTCCGTCAAATGTCTCACCTCCAAATAGTCCCAATGGTATTGATGGCTCATTGACGACTAGCGGGTGGCTTTTGTCTAGGGCAATCGGAAAAACAAGTGCGTGATTCCACACTCTGGGCACCTTAGATCGGCCTTTTCTTGATTAGCTTGCTCCCATTCGGGGCACCGCGAGGAGATATCCCCTAGGTGATGATAAGTCGAACAAGAAATCAGTTATTGGGTCTGCCGTCCTAAGCCTCTACTCCTACCTCTTTCTAACACCCTCACTGGCACTGGTCGATAGTCCATGAGGATTGGAATGTCCTCTTCATTGTATGAAACATAAGGGTTCATGTACGCATCCTCATCGTTTGGCTCCTCCATGTACTGAATTGGAGCGTCCCTCTTTGGTGGGTAGGTTATGAAGGGTCTTATTAGCCTAGGTATTCCTGTTGGGTTGATTTCCACCCTAGGAATAGCTGGTTTTGCATCATTGGGCGTTGGGAGAGCTAATGGGACTCCCCTTCCAAAGAAATTTGGCAACCTATTCCCTAGGTATGGTGGATTATACTACTGGGCATACAGAAATCTCCTTGGTAGCTTGCAATGCATGGCATCATGGCCGAACCTACCGCAATTAGTGTAGGGCCTCAATCTAGAATCTTGACACTCTGCTGTTGGGAGGTGGTTGTCACCACAATGTACGCATTTGACATGTGGATGTGTTGGTCTCCTTACCATTTCTCATAGCCTTGCTATCTCTGTCTTCATCTCTGTCAGCTCTTGGATTTGGTCTACGCTCTTCCCCTTGGCTTGGGTGCTACGGACTGATCGCTCACTAGATATAGAAACTCTCTCTAAGCATCTAGAACTAGTGCTATCTAAAGTTAAGCTCATGGAGCTCCTCTCCTTGAGTTGGTCATCTACTCTTATGGCTTTATCGAAAACCCTAGTTAGGGCGTCTCTCTATAGGCTTGAGTTGCTCGCTAAGGCCTTGTAAAGCTCTTTGCTATGGATCCCATTGATGAATACCATGGAGACTTCTTATTCATTGGGTCCTTCGTTAGATGGGACTCTCTTAAAGAGACTTTGCATGTGGGTAACCTTTTCCCTTATGTACTCTTTGTCCATTTGACTGACATTCATCAATCGAACTATGAGGTTGTCTGAGAACCCTGCCTTAGAGAATCTCTTGATAAAGAGATGATTGAGGTGGTTGAAATTGTTTCGCTCTGTTGCAATCTAAGCTAGTGTACTAGATTTTACCCTTATCACCTAGCCACAAATTGAAAGCTTGCGAGCTTTGAGTGAGATCAGTGAGGCCATTGGCCTATGGATCATCGTTCAACTGGTACTTGTCTAGCTGCTTAGCACAACATGGATTTTTTATTATCTCTTGGAGCCCTAGTTGACTCCTAGCCATGTGAATAATGAGGTTGCAAGTATTGTTGTGCTCTACTCTAGGGATGTGTTATCTAATAGTCGCTTCGTGAGAAGCTCGCTTAGTGTGAGGTCTCCTTCTAGCGCGCTCTCTCTCTCTGTCACGTCCTAATCAATTTCTGTTTACTAAGGCTCGATCTTCCACATTTCTATATTCTATCACATGCTTCTAGCTTGCTATTCCTGATTATATGCCACTATGCCTTGCAAAGCTTCCTGCACTAGTCTCCTCTCCTCTTCGAGGTTTACTATGATATTCTTGGATGACCTAGCGTGGTGGTCCATCCGGGTTTGCAAGTTCTGCATTCTCACCATCTATTGGATTTTATCTAGGAAATCCCCCAGATCGAGCTCTTTGTTGTGTCTACAGCTTGTGTTGGTCTCTGCTATGTCTGTGATCTCTTGCTCCACTAGGGTGTCAACGGGGTTGATCAAGTCAGGTAGATTCACTTCCCCAATGATGTCGATCCTTGATGTGTCTGATTCCATTGTCATGTCTTCCTCTTGGTCCTACAACTTGGGTTTCTCGATTGCTCGTCTAAGTCTTAAGGTCTTCACCTACTGGTGGGTTAGTTTAGTTTCTTAAGTTTGAGTGAGTTTCTTGTTATGTACAAGCAACCCTCAATTTACTATCACTCTGTGTGTGTGTGCGTGCTCTTTCCCATGTATTATGCAAAATCAGGCTTTCATATTTTCTTTGAGTACACTTCAAGTGATAAAATCAATGTGGGGTGCAAATGTAGAATGGAAAATACAGCTCACGCTATTTCCCTTTTCGTTCGTAGCCTTATGTGGCTCTAAGAACATTCTCTGTTTGTTCTTAAGAATTGTCTAGGGTCTTTAGTGCTCTTCTCTACGCTTGATTAGAGTTGAATTGGTGTGTATGAGTTGGTTTTGGCTTTAAGTGGGTTGGACTCTCAACTAGGCTACTAGAGGTTGCCTCTAGGCCATAGATCATAATTTCCCATATTCTCCGCTTTTGTAAGCTGGGCCATTTATCTAGGGGGTTTCGAGGTCTAGTTCAGCTGGTTCAAGTCAAAGATTGGGTGATTAGTCACTATTTTTATGTTTTGCCATATTGGTCCAATTTTGTGTGGTTCTACTTTGGGAGTTAGATGGTCTGAGTCCGATTGGGTGTGTCTAATCGAACAAGGGTGGTTTGATTCCTGAGTTTGGTTCGATTGGGGATTGTCCAACTGGACAAAAAAGTGGTCTGAATGGGGTGTACGACTAGAAAAAAGTCCTCCAATTGGAACCAGTCCAATCGGATGGTCTGATTGGAGTGGTGCCCAGTTGACAACAGTTTGCCGTCCACTGGGCGTGGTCCAATTGACCAATTGGATGGTCTGGTTCTACTAGTTGGATTGTCCGAGTGGTCTGACTCTGGGCACACCAACAAGTGGTATGATTGCAGTAGACGCCAATGCAGATGCTGGCGCGATCGATGCCAGGGTTCCCTAGGGTTTACGGCATAACTTGTAACCTCCCAAAACAAGCAATTAGAGCACAAGGAAGGCCTAGAGATACGTGAAATGGAATATGGACTCAAAACCAACGCGGTTGATTTGTTCAGTACTTGTAGATCTCTCTCTCTCTCAAGCTCTCTCTCTCACATTGAGGTGCAGAAATGAGCTCTCTCCTATTGGTTTTGGGCTTTTAGGGTCCTGTCCAGCCATCTTTAACCTTCCAACTCCATGTCTTGCATGCATTAAATCCCAAAACTCATTTTTTTCCTTTTGTTCTCCGTATTCTACCTATTTCACAATAGCAAAACCCTACTATTTTCTTGCAAGCTCTTGGTCCTTATCTACCTAAATGCAACCAAAAACCACAAAGTAATCATTAGGCTGATGTAATCTACTTGTCTGCTCATTAAAAAACTCCAAACACTTGTTTTAAAGATCAAAGCACCTAAATCTCCTACCTATATCAAGAACCCGTTCAAGGGTGAAACCCTACACTTGAATGCTCGATTTGAAGCGTGCAAGTGCTCAAGGCTCGAATCCGTTAGTCCCAGCAACAACGGAACCAAAATGTTAGGAGCTGACACTCGACCACCAAGACCCCCACACACCACTTATTCTTTTAAGTGTTTCAAGTCGACCACTAACAGCTACCTCTCATATAGCCGACACACTATCCCTCTCTACGAGTATAGTGAGCTTACCTAGATGCCCGATTGAGTACCCTCCTCCCTCATGCACACCGGTAGCTCCATGATTCATGATGCGAGCTCTAAGCAACCTCAATTCCTCCCCTTCAAGCTCCATCCTCCATAGCCATGTGAGACAAGAGAAGAGAAGAGAAGAGAAGAAGAAGAGAGGAGATGATGGAGAGCTTCTTCTCCAAGATTCCTTACCCTCACACACTCACTCTCTCACAGTTTCTTCTCTCAAGCACACATTAGAAAGCAAGAAGGAGAGAAGAAGGGAAAAAGAAGAGTCCACTTTAGCCACACACCAAAGAATGAGCTTCTCATTCACTTTTTGAGTTTATATACAAAACCCTTATCCCTTTTGGACGGTCATCCCCTTTTTTACATGGCCCCGGTCATGGCATAGGCCCTCTTTCCTATTGTCCTCATAGCTTCCTTTCTACCACCCATCTATGCTTATAATTTGCACATGAGGAAGCCCAACACTCTTTTAGAAGGATTTTGGCTACGCCTTTATATTCAAAGGTGCGCCTTCTCTTTTTTAGCACTTTTTGGGCTCCGATGGATGTGCCTTGGACTTCTTCTGGCCATGCTTGTGCTCCTATTTTTTTTCTAGGACCACCTCTTCAGCTCCCAACTTGCACTTTTCCACTTTTTCCACTTTTTCTTGTGTTGAGGTTAACACCAGTATTAGAGATGGTTGATATTTGTGATATCTAGTTGTAGTTTGGTTCAGGTAGTATGTTTACTCTTCATGAAGTACTTCATATACTAGCTCTGATCATGAAGAGCCTTATCTTTTCTCCCACTTTGGATGATAGAGGTTATGTAGTTTCTTTTAATGGTTCCTCATGGAAGATTATCCATGGGAATCTTGTGATTGTATGTGGTACTAAGTCTAATATTCTCTAACCCTTTGTTGAGAGTGGAAAAAGACTGAAATTTTGACTAATTTTTGTTGTTTTTTAAGTCTAAATGGTTGATTTTTGATGGATTTAGAGTGATGTATGGTTGTGAATGGAAGTGTTTAAGAATGTTTTGGAATTTCATGATAATTTTTAGTGGAAATATGAAGCTTTGTGAAGTTCTGATAGGTTCTGTTGAGGTTTTGATTGGTTCTGATACATTCTGTATAGCCTCTGTTTTATTCTGATTTTCTTCTATATGAAGCATGGGTTGATGATTGATGAAGTTTGAAATCTTTTGAAAGCTTATTGAATAGTTTTTGATAGTTTGGAATGGTTTTAGTATGAGTTATGAGATTCTGATATTCTCTGATGACCTTCTATAACCCTCTGTAAACCTTCTGTAGAGCCTCTGTCTCTGTTATGTCTCTGCTCTATTCCTATTTTGTTCTATTATGTAGATCTTCTGTAAGTGTTCTGTAGAATGTGTGTGTGACTTTGGAAAAGTTTTCTAACTTTTGAAAAGGATGAATCTAAGTTCAAAAGAGCTAAAACAAATGGAAGAAGTAGCTCTGCTGAAGACTGAAAAGAAGACTAGAGTGACAGTGATAGTAGTGAGCTATGAAGAGACACTGTAGTGGCTCTCGTGCCTCTTCCCATCAGACATACCTCTTGAGAGGTGCATCCACAACCTAAGAATGGTTATTGAGAGTAATTATTGAGCATTGTAGTGAGGAGATGATGTATCATTAAGAGAGAGGGAGAGAGAGTCAGAGATAGCCAATTCTATCAAAACAGTGTAGCTGTATATGAGAGATTGAGAAAGAAAACTATGAAGACATTGAAGATGAATACTATGTGATTGATTTCCATTAAAAAATGGTGTATTCTTTTATATTCATTATTCTATTGATGGATTCTATAAAGATGTTGAAGATTATGGTTGATTTTATCAAATCCGTGGGAGATATCTACTATGATGTTGCGTGAAGATTTGCTGTTTTTCTTGTTTTGGTCATCAAAATAATGAAATAAAATCTTGTTGATGTTACAAGATAGATTTTCTTGCAGTAGAATCCACTTTTCCTTGGCGTTCCACTTGGGGCTCCATGTTTTTGGTACGCAGCCGGGGAAACTTGCCATCAACAAGCATAAGAAGAGGCTGAAAATGAAGGAAATGGCATTATCAAGAAGAGGAAAATTCAATGGATGCTTGTAAAGTTCCTTCTTCCACCGAAGAGTTGGAGATTCTTATTACCAAATCCACTTTCCACAAGAAGTTCATTCCGCAATGGCGAAAACATATTACCATCATGATACATGCTCTATGCGGTGGACTGTTTCCTCTTCTTGTTGAGGCAACAAAAACTTATATCTTGGTGGCAAATTGTTTGAGAACAAACTGAAAGATAGAAGTAGAGATAATGACTATCCATGGAAGATTTGGTATTCATTGAGAAGTTTTGAGACATCATCAAGTGGGAGATCGTGAAGAAGCTTCAGGAGTCGTGGTCTGTGGAGGTTCATGAAAACAAAAAGGAAAAGAGTTGGGATTTGTTCGTGGATGCTCAACAACAAGATACGTGGGATGCTTGGTGCACTGACAATCTTCTATTTGTCCAATTAGCAACCCATTGGAAGTTGGTAGATAGAGTTTTTTTCACAACATACACTGTTGAAACCCTCAGAAGCTGGCATTATTATAATGGCACAACAACGATCCTAGGAAGAATGAGTTTTGATACTTTTAGAACGGAATATCTCCCCCTCTATAGTCGTTTGAAAGCCGAATTCAGAGATGTTGAAAAGAAGGAAGTAGAGGAGATTTTGGTCAAAGAATCCCCCAAAGACTGAAGCCCCTCTTTGATTCTATTCTATTAAGTACAGACCAACTAGTTGGAGCCAACCCCCTAATGAATGACGCAATCAAGAGGCACGCATTAGAACGAGTCCAGGGGTACATGAGAAGAGAGAATGCAAAAATCAAAGTTGAGAACGAGCTCGTAGTAGAAGCCTCCTTTGACGCCCTAAAATCACTCTTTACAGAAGTCCCCATGGCAACTCAAGGTCCCCTTCCTAGTCAGATTCATCCTGGAAATATTAATGACAGGCCAGCAAATGTAGTCCCATTGCCAGTTTTTTTTAAGGGAGAGTAAATGAAGACCCTGATCTTCATGTAGTAGAGTTTATGGTAGCATGTGTGGCTAACAATGCCAGAACCCCTGAGCATTGGTTAGCAATATTTCCCACTACTTTCAAGGGCACGGTGTTTCAATGGTATGAGAGACAAGCAACATGAACTTTTGGCACATGGGACGACATGAAGTTGCCTTTCCTCACTAAATTCAAGCGTGAAGGTTTTGAAGAGCGGATGCGAGAGAAGTTCATGAACCTAAGTCAGTTCTCTGGAGAAAGAGTAGAAGCTTATGTCTCGCAAATGGAATCCATCCTGAAGAGATGGACTAACCATCATTTGGACGAAGGTATCCAGAAAGGAGTGTTTCTCAGAGGCCTACAACCAGAAGTTCGCAAGTTCGTGGAATTGAGAAGACTAGTCAATCTGCAAGTTGCAATGGAAGGTACAAGATGGTATGACGAAGTTGAAGCAAGGTTCTCAATGACTCCAGGAAGAGGAGTCCTACCTCCTCCCATGCTAGGAATGCTATACCCACCAAATGTAGTCCCAGGGATAGTTCCCTACTCCTATCCCCAGATGCAAACAGTGCCGCAGTATAGTGCACCTAATCCACTATGGTCACCACAGATGACAGTGTCTCAAATGTTGGTTCAACCACAACAACAGTGGCCGCAAGCAGTTCCTCCAATGATGACTCAACAATAGTGGAACCCTACCAACTAGAATCAACAATCCCAAGTCTCAGTAGAAGCTCTGAATCAGAACTAGAATAGAGGACCCTCTAGATTGACCAACTAGTGTATGCAGTAATTACAGAAGCTTCACAAAATCCTACTACAAGTACTTCAAGAGGTGAAAATCTGAAGGACTACTTATCCAACTCAATTGCAAGTATCAAGAAAGAGCTTATGGATGTGATTACAGAGCAGCTAGAGACATTGAAGGTGAATACCACCAATATATCCACCCCTACGAGAGTTGGGAGAGATGTGACGCACTCTAATACATGGTGCGGAAAGTGTCATCAAGCGGGACATTTAGCCACTGAATGTACCCGAAAAAACCAACCATTCCTGGAGCCTTCTATTCCTATTGTTTGCGGAAGAACCATACAGAGGATATTTGCTCTCTGAAAGAGATGCATAAATGAAGACAGAAGGATGAAAATGCAAGATTCAACTTGCTAGAATCCAAAATGACAGCACAAGATATTGGACCAAAGCCTAGGGAGTTTGGTCCTAATTTCGGTCCAAGGAGGTTTCACTCTCAAAGTTACAAAGGACGACAGTCTAGCGGTGGTAAGAGATCAGAGGTGGAATGTTACAGGTGTGGAGAAAAGAGTCATATCTCCCCAAATTTTCCAAACCCTAGACGATCTGTGTATTACAAGCCCTTATGCAGCCGATGTAAAGGCAAAGGCCACACTGCAAAGGACTGTCCAAGTCCAGCCCCTATAAAGGCCAATGGCACTGATGTGGCCAACTGAAGGTACAAGAGCCTGCCTCGAATTTGGTAGAGTTGGAAGTTTCCGTTATCACACACAAAGAAGAAGAAACTAGTTGTCCAAAATGAAAATAATTATCCTGCTAAGACTGTGAAGTTCAACTTGTCAACAGAGGGACAGAGCAGTACATGACAGAACAGTGTAGTACAGAGCACTATAGTGCCACAGAAAGTCACAGAGACAATCCCAGAAACAAGACCAGAGGTCCAAGAGATAGATGATATAGAGATACCTCAAAAAATAGAGGAAGTATCAATGCTGCCATTATTAGAAGGAAAAGGAAAGATGAAAATGGGTGTAGCCCCCATTCCCCAGTAGGCTAGAGAAGCCTGTGGATCCTATCAAAGAATATGACTTGGTAAAAGACCTAAACACTTTTAAACCAAACTTAACGTTGTGACAGTTTCTCATGTTGTCCCCCAGTTGTCGAAAAAAATTCAAAAGCATCTTGATAAGAAGACGTGGACTAAGGATCTCTCCTTCAACAGCCATTAAGACCAATAAGGCCCCGGAGCCTGTAAAGGAAGTAGATGTGGCTAATGCCTTCCTAGATCCTGGAACCCCCAGAGATTAGTGTATAGATAGAAGGATGCTTTCTTTCAGATGCATGGATTGATGGAGGCTCATCAGTAAACATAATGACGGATGTGACAATGAAGGACTTAGGGTTGCAATGAATTCAACCTACATAGTGGGTTATCAGATTGGCAGACCAAAGCAGAATTAAACCATTGGGCATTCTCCCATACATAAAAACAACCCTTGCAGGAAGAGACTATTGGCTGACCTATTTGGTGGTTAAACCAAATTCTTATGGGACCTCGTACCCTCTACTGTGTTGGGAAGACCTTGGCTTTTTGAAGCGAGGGCCAGGACGGACTGGCTCAAAGGAACCCTAACCCTAGACAGAGGATCCAACAAAGTGGTGTTGAAATTGTATGGATCGCAAAAAGGCAATGGATCCACACCATTGAAGTCATAATTGACTCCTCCAATGAAGTAACAGATGGTACATCAGGGGACGAAGAGGTTGTTAAATAGATTTTTCCCAAGAAAATAGAGGCACAGTCCCTAACAGTGGGCACTGTAAGCCAATTACCAAGGGAAGCAAAGTCTTTGTCCATGGGAGAATACCTCCTACCTCAACTAGAATTGACTTCTGAAATCACCTCTGATAGTGAAATAGAAGCATGGATGTATTATTCTCCCTGTTACATGGCAATAGCAAAGAGAGAGCTAGAGGCAGTAGCAGAAGCAGAGCCAGAGACAATAACAGAGACAAAGCGAGAGACAGAAGTAGAAGTAGAAGCAGAGGCAAAGGAAAAATATATGTTCTTCTCCTACAAAGCCTCTATAGAAGCAGAGACAGAGCCTCCAAAGGAAGAGGATGAAAATGATGAGGAAGAAAATGAAGTAGGTTATGAAAGTGCAGTTGAAGAAGATCCTCTGATAGATGCATCGGTTGAAGGGCTAGGTGCTGTCCTATATCAAAAGGGCCCCTCTAAATTAGATCAACCAATATATTATGCAAGCCGGAAGGTCATTTATAGGAAATGGAACTACACAGTGACAAAGCTTGAGTGCTTGGCAATGGTGTTTGCATTGGAGAAGTTTCGACACTATTTATTATCCACGCATTTCAAGTTCTATGTGGATCATGAAGCCCTGTCCTTCTTGATGAATAAAGCAGATGTTAAAGGACAACTGATGAGATACTTGCTCTTATTCCAGGAGTTCGATTTTTAAGTGGTCACTAAGCCTGGCCGTTCGCCGTGGTATCTCCTGCATCCGACTCCAATCCTTCTGTAGCAGTGACGGTTCCTTCGACCATACGCGAAACATGCCAAGTGTTTCTAACCCTAGTTTTCTATTTGCAAGTGTATGTGATATCTTAAGTGTGGGGACGTTAGAGTCCAGTCGGTTGACGAGTTCTAAGTTATGTTGCTGCATCTAACCCTGCTCGGTAAGGTTTTAAGTGTGGGGACGCATCCCTGTGCATCAGTTCTGTATATCATCATGGAAATACATCTATTCACCGCCAAATGCGAAAAATTCATTTTTTATGCTCTGATGGGGTCGCTTCCCCACTCCTCCGTTCTATTTCACCCTATTCCCGGGGATATTCCTTGACCATTTTCCTTTATACTTTATTTTACGATTTTTCTATGTGAACGCACCCTACATTCACTGAGACTCACATCCAACCTTACAGCCATGTTCGTCCCTTCGGACTGCCCATTTTTCCTTTTTACCAACCCCTGTTCCGACCACTGGTTCTTGAGTGATTAATTTTTGAAGCAACTCCCATCAATTGGACGTGCCAGGCCTGCCCTACCCATTCCCCTTGACATTTTTCCTTTTTACTTCCTATCATTTCGATGCACGATTCATCCGTTATTCATTTTTGCGGGTTTTCGAGCCCTTTTCGTACCTATTTTTCACATTTTTCCATGTGAATATGCCCTATTTTCATTGGAATTCCAGTTTTATTTTACAACCGTGTCCCTCCAGCCTTTCCCCCAATTTCTCATTTTTCCTCCCTCTCTTCCGACTGCTGGATTTTTAGTTATTAAATTTTCCATGTGTTTTTGGATGTCATTTTTGTGTTTTTTGCATGTGAACCCCTCCTCACTCCACCAGCAGTGCGTTTTGACATGCCAGCCCTGTGAATCCCCTTCCTCTGGCCATTTTTTGTGTTTATCGCACTACATTCCGACAATTGGTTCTTTCCGTATTAATTTCCAAGTCCATTTTCGGGTTCCTTTTTGGGATTTTTTCCATGTGAATGCGTCCTATCTTGATCGGAACTGTGTTTTTCCATGATAGAATTGTTGGGGACGTTATTTTGCACATTTTTCTTTCTTTCCGCACTTCGTTCCGATAAGCAGATTTTCTGATATTAATACACGTATAAGTTTTCCGATTTATTTTTCGTGTTTTTTCCATGTGAATCCCCTACTTTTGCCCCAGAATCCATGTCGCATTTTTCTATAATCTTCCCCTCGTCTCTAGGCACATTTTTCATTTTTACGATTTTTCAATCCGGTGTATGGTTTGGGTTTTATTAATTTTTCTTCCCCTTGACGTGTAGTCGCATCTCTCGTGTCGCGCATAAACGCGCATGTTTTTGGTTTTCAGTGCCTCGGGACACCCCCTAGCCTCTATGCCTTGCGTGTTGCCGTCCCCGCCCCGTTTGATCCTACCGATGCAAATTTTTTACTCCCGCCCCGCGCATGCGCGTGGAACGGGGGTGCGCTCACTTTTTAACGGAAACACAAAAACCACACATACATTAACAACAAAACAAACACAAAATTAATAACAAATTTTAAAGAAAAAAAAACAACACAAAGCAAAAAAAAAAATGCAAAACCAAAAAATGCAAAAAAAACAAAACAAAAAAATAAAAAAAACCAAACCAAACCAAACCCCCACCCAATACACAACCCAACAACAAATACCCACATCTAAATAATTTAAAAAAAAAACAAAAAAAATAACACTCATAAACAAACAATAATATATTTTTAAAAAAACCAATAAAACACCACATCAAATAATTTTTTTTTAAAAAAAAAACAAAAATACATAATAAAACACAAATAAATAGAAAACAATAATCATAACACCACCAATAGAAAATGAAAAAGGTCTAGAAAACGAAAAATAAAAATTAAAAAAAACCAAAATGAAAAATGAAAAAAAAAAACGAAAGAAAGAAAGAACCAAAAAAAAGAAGGAAAAAAAAACCTTACCTATTCGATTGTCCCATGGCCTTCGACGCCCCTCGTCCCTCCTGCACGACTTCCTTCACCCCCTCCCTCCTGCGCGACTTCCTCCTCCCCTGCCTCCTGCGCGACTTCCTCCACCCCCTCCCTCCTGTACCTCCTATGCGACTTCCTCCCCTCCCTCCTCCTGCGTGATTTCCTCCCCTCCCTCCCCCACGCGACGGCCCTCCCTCTCTTCCTCCCACACGTTGCCTTCCCCTTCTCCTCCTCACCTTCCACCCCGCGCAGCCATCTCCCCTTCCTCATCTCCTCCCCTGCCTCTTCCACGCCGTGGGCCGCCGAACACCTCCTCTCCTTTCCTCCCTTCCTCCGCCGCCCCGCTGCCGAACGCTCCTCCTCTCTTCCACGCCGCGGGGCCGCCGCCCACCTCCCCTCTTCCTCATGTCGCAATGCTGCTCCCGCCGCCCACCACCCCTCCTCCTCTTGGTTAGTTTCTCCCAATAACCAGTTTTCTGATTAAATCAACATAATTAACTTAATCATCCTAATCAACCTAATTAACTTAATCTTCCTAATCAACCTAATTTACTTAATCAACCTAATTACCTTAAATAACCTAATCAACCTAATTAACTTAATCACCCTAACTGACCTAACTAGCTTAATTAACTTAATTTACCTCACTAACCTAATTAACTTACTTCACCTAATTTACTTACCCTCACCTAACTTACTTAATTAACTTGATTTCCTTAACTCACCTAATTCAGTTACCCTCTTCTAGCCTAACTTAGATCACTTAATTCAGTAACCTCCACTAACCCTCGTTTCCCCCCGTTTTAGCCCCCTTTCCTACCCCTTCTCCACTCTACCTCCATTGTTCACACATACCCCGAACATCTCGGTGTGCCTGTGCGTACAGGTGTGGCTAGTGGGTGTTCATGCGCGTGGACGCGCGCTTGGTATTCTCTGTGCGGTGGTGCGTGCTGTCCCCAAGCACATACAACTATTCACACCTAGCCCGTGTATCTCTTTTGATTTTTCATAAATCCGAGAAAAATACTTTAAAAATACCTAAAAACACTTAAAAATATTTTTAAAAATTCATACAAATTCAATTAAAAAACAAAAAATTACTAAAAAATTTCTTACTGAATTAGGTAATTTTTTGGTTGATCTTTCTTATTATAATATAAAAAATTAATTGCAATAAATTTAATAATATATAAAATCATTTTAAAACTCACTAAAATTTAAGAAAAATTCATTAAAAATCTCTAAAAAGTAGAATTAAATTAAAAAAACAAAAAAAATGCAATCAATGTATTTGAATACTTTTGGAATATTTTAAAATAAAAAATATATCCCAAAAAAACACAAAATACAAAATATAAACACACATAAATTATAATTTTTTAAAAATATAATAATAATAATAATAATAATAATAATAACAATTTCACCCAAACACTATTCAACATTGCCTATACCAAATGTGATCCCACTAACCTTGGCTTGATATTTATTTTGTTTATTTAAAAAAAAAACTAAGATGTTTTATTTTTTCCAGTCAGTGGTTTTTGCTTTTTTGTTGGATTCCTTGCATTTGGGACTACTCAGTGCGCCCTCAGTCTCTTGCATATATACCCCTACCATGTATCTATTTTTTGTGCTTTATTTATTTTTGGCCATTCCTTAAGCAACTTTATTCACCCACTATTTCACACGCGCTCGCGCTAAACACACATTTTTCTAATAACTTAAAATCAACCCGCCATTCACTTTGCACGCGCTACGTGCGCTTCAGAGGCACTTTAATTTTAAATAAAAAAGAACTAGCCGTCACAAAAATGCATGCATTGAAAAAGAAGAGCGCTTCAAACACATTAAATTTGTAATCAATGAATATGCATTGAGAGACCTGAGTCTAGGGATCGCAGTCGGGGTTTCGTTAACAACACCATTTTACATCTGCAACTAATAATTTAAAAATGAACTGTTATTTTCTTATTAAGGTTTACAACCTAATAAAATTTCAACCATTGTTAATAATTTATTAAAATGAACCCTTTACTAAAATGATCATTCCCCTTACTGCACTTTTTATCTTTTTTTAATAAATACGCTTCGTGGGATGGCCACGTATAGTCCTTTAAGTTGACATTGTTTATCAAAGTTGTGGTTATGTCTTGATTAGGTTTTTGAGATATTATGGTTTGATTGTGTGATACGATTACGGGTACAGTTTGTAGTTTTTTCCTTTTTTGCTTGATATGGGGTCTTGGGTGCGTGCTTGTTGCATAACATGACGCTTTCATCACATATGTGTAGGGATCATGCCGAATTTTTTCTAGGATGTGGATTGTTTGGGGTGGTCAATTGGTTAGTTACGTCTGTGTGTGCTTATTTTGATTGATTTCTTTTTTATAGCTATTTTATTATTTTGCACGCATTCTCTGTGATTGTCTGTATTTGTGGTGTGTGTATATTCCATCTGAATGGTACCTCAAGCTCCTTCTCCTGTTCAGTATGTCCCATTGATCAGTAGGGATTATTCTTCCCTACTGACTTTTGAGCCTATCGCGAAAGCAGGCCTTACAACTTTTGTGGCTGCTTCATTCCCTTTGATTCCAAATGATCCAACTCTATGTGATGAGTTTCTTGTGTCATATAGTAAGAAATTGGGCTTGGTTCATGAGTTTCTTGTGTCATACAGTAAGAAATTGGACTTGGTTTGTGGTATTTCCATGGTTTTGACACCTAGAGGGTTAGGAAAGGCTTTGTCTCTTCCCTACAAAGGAGAACCCTTTGTTACAGCCAGATAATTATTCTCAAATGATGAGATTCTCAAGCTATTACAGAAGCAGACCAAAGAGGTCCTTGATGTCAAGAAGGTGATTAACACTTCAAGAGTGTCTTTTTCAATGATCATTGATCCTCTCTGGAAGCTAGTCTGCCAATTTCTCCAAGACAGGTTTATGCCTGCCAAAACACCATCCCACTATTTGTCCAAGGAGCTCTTCATAGCTTCCAGGATGGTGTTAAAAAGGGTTGCCATTGATTGGAGTATTTACCTGCTTACGAAGATGGACCAACATTGTGTCAAAGTGACCAGATGGAATGTTACCAATGTAACCTATGGTTCATATTTATATGCTTTCTTGATATATTCAGGCCTTAAGAAGGATGTGCTTCCTCCTCCTCCATTTGATCAAGTTCCACCCCCTCCACCTTCAGAGGATTCAGAACCCATTAACATAGAGGATCTTGATTCCCCTCCTCCATTGGTCATTCAGTGGAAGCACTTGAAGCATGTGGCAGATAAAACTCCCCCAATCATTCCTTTAGTAACAGCTCCTGCTACCTCTGACCTTCCTGCCTACCTCACACGCGACAACTTATTCAGGGCACATCGAGAGGGTTCTTTGGAAATATCAATTCATTCGCTAAGAAGTTTAATGTCAGGGGATGCCATTCCTTTCCTTTGTAACGACATCCATAGTTCAATTGAACTCTCAGCTTGTGTTCAACAGTTATATGCTTCTTTCTATGAAGAATTGATGTAATCCAAAGACCAGTTGCATAAGGCAACCACAGAGTTAGTCTTTGCTAAAGACACTCTTGCCAATCTGTTTAAGTAGATGGAGCAGTAGACACAAATGATTGAGACCCAGAGAGAAGAAATATCTTATTTGAAAATTCAGTTAGCAGAGGCTCAGTTAAAGGTCACTTGAGTTTTGAAAGAGAAAGAGAAATTGTCCAAAGAAGCTCAAGCATTTAAGACTCTTTTAGATACAAAACTGTTAGCTTTGCAGACTGCTCATAATACATTGGAATCCCAAGCTTCCTAGATTAAGTAGTTGAAGGACCAACTGACACAGTCAGGGTCCATTCCTCTAAGCCCCAATGTTCGTATGATTCCTTCTATATCTCAATAGGACGTGGCAGTTCTCTAGAGACATGCCACATTATGTCTGTTGTTTCAAGATAAAGTGGAAAGATTGCAGTCCAGGATGGATTTATTATGGTCTACATTTGAGAAATTTTAAGAGTGTGTTCCTCTGGACCATTCCTTTTTTTCCACTATCAGTTGCAGAAGTTGGCATTCTATATTAAGCTCTCAACGATGGATCTCGCTCTTCCAGAGGATGGTTGGAGTAGGGCTTGGTCTTGTGATTTGTTGACAAAAGTTTTCCATATGGTCTTTGAAGATTTCGTGATGACGGATATCATGTTGCTGTCTTATATGTATCTACGAGGTGATCTGTTAATTTCAGATGATGAAGATCTGGCTTGATATGCGGGGGATGTGGTCTTACAAGCTGCCTTATATATCAACTATTTGGAGTTGAGGATAGATGATGCGTTCTAGTGCTATTTTTCTAAAGTGGCTACTTGCCCTAATACTTCATGGCATTCAATGATTGATTCTGTAGTTCTGAACCAATGCCAGAATACAACTTCTACTTATGTGCAGAGCACTAACCAACTGAGGGTGGATCTCCTAGCTTATCTTTACAAGAACTATCCATTTGATTCATCCTTCTTTGATGCCTACCATAGACGATCTATTTTAGGTCCCTCTGTTCCTAGCTTATTGTACTATCAACAAATGGCCCATCACTATGATGCTTAATTTTCCCTTTATAAATCCAACTCAACAGCTATCTTACCTCTCGTTTTCCAACCTTAGGGTTTTTCTCAAATACCAATCTTTACCTATTGTTCTTTCATTGAAGATCGCGTATTTTTCCCTTCTCTGCCATGTCCTTCTCCATCTATCCATATACCTTCTACTTTTCCTGCTTATCAATTGACACCTTTTCTAATTGACTTGCTTAAATTTTCAGCCACTCCTTCTTTAGCTTATTCCTCATTTTATGATTTTTCTTACCCATCTCTTCATCCTCTTTTACTTATTCCACTTCCATCTCTTGCCAGTTCTATTTCTCAACCCCCTCAGTTGGTTAGTGGGTACGAAGGATTTGATCAACAGATTCCGAGAAGAAGAGGATGGAGCTCAACTGATTCTCTCATAGGACCATAGATTAATTGGCCATTAATTCCAAGGGACTGGACAACTATTAGTCAAGCATACCAAAATTACCTCCATTTTTCTCAACAATATTCACAATCTCTAGATCCTTCATCGAGATTGACATCCCATTTTGCTTGGTATTTAACATATATGCATAGGCATTCCCATAACGATCAAAAGGCCATTCCAAAGCTTTGTATGAATGTCAATGTGAACATTGATTCCCAACAGTTGGATGTCCTATATTTCCATGCACTTTGTCTACCTAGCAAATACCATGTTTTGCTAGAATGGATGTGTTGCCTTCAATTCTTTCAGAATCCTCCAAAATGCTTTGTGGATGAGTCCTTATCCATGGATCGTTTTCGTAATCACCAAGCCTTTAAGAGGGATCATCTTCATTGATATCCCTGGATGCATTTTCTATACTTCTTAATGAGACATCTTTTGGAGGTGCCATTCAGATGGTTCTGTTTGTGTGTGTGTGTTGTAACAATTTGTATGTGATGAGTTCATGCTGGCTGAATAATTTGTTCGAGAGTTCTCTTTTCAACTATTGATGGTGATGGTGAATGGCAAGCCTATGATGAAGAGTTGAAGAACCTCTTATATCCTTTACAAATTTGTTATTACTTTTTATTGTTTATCAGATATGTTAATGAATAATGACGTTTTTCTTTAGTAGTATTCTTTTCTAGAGATACAGGTGATAAGTTGGGTCATGGTTTGGAGTGATTGTTGAAGATACTAAAGAAGATTAAATTAAGCTCTTTAGTGAACTTACATTCTTCTTTTCCTTAGGTTGCGAGGACGCTTCCTTTATAAGTGTGGGGATATGTTGAGAGTGGAAAAAGATTGAATTTTTAATTGATTTTTGTTGTTTTTGAGGTCTGAATGGTTGATTTTTGATAGATTTAGAGTGATGTATGGTTGTTAATGGAAGTGTTTGAGAATGTTTTGAATGATATTGATTATTTTTTGGAAGTTCATGATGATTTTTAGTGAAAATATGAAACTCTGGGAAGTTCTAATAGGTTCTATTGAGGTTCTGATTGGTTTTGATACCTTTTGTATAGCCTCTGTTTTGTTCGGATTTTCTTCTGAATGAAGCATGGATTGATGATTGATGAAGTTTGAAATCTTTTGAAAGCTTATTGAATAGTTTTTGATAGTTTGGAATGGTTTTAGTATGAGTTATGAGGTTCTGATATTCTCTGATGACCTTCTGTAACCCTCTGTAAACCTTCTGTAGAGCCTCTCTCTCTGTTCTCTTTGCTCTATTCCTATTCTGTTCTATTCTATAGATCTTCTGTAAGTGTTTTGTAGAATGTATGTGTGACTTTGAAATTTTTTTCTAACTTTTGAAAAGGATGAATCTAAGTTCAAAAGAGCTAAAACAAATGGAAGAAGCAGCTCTGAAGACTAAAAAGAAGACTAGAGTGATAGTGACAGTAGTGAGCTATGAAGAGACACTGTAGTGGCTTTGGTGCCTCTTCCCATCAAACATACCTCTTGGGAGATGCATCCACAACCTAATAATGATTATTGAGAGTCATTATTGAGCATTGAAGTGAGGAGATGATGTATCATTGAGAGAGAGAGAGAGAGACAGAGAGAGAGAGAGAGAGAGTCAAAGATAGCCAATTCTATCAAAACAGTGTATCTGTATATGAGAGATTGAGAATGAAAACTATGAAGACATTGAAGATGAATACTATGTGATTGATTTCCATTCAAAACTGGTGTATTATTTTATATTCATTGTTCTATTGATGGATTCTATGAAGATGTTGAAGATTATGGTTGATTCTATCAAATCCGTGGGAGATATCTACTATGATGTTGCGTGAAGATTTGTTGTTTTCCTTGTTTTGGTCATCAAAAGAATAAAATAAAAGCTTATTGATGTTAGAAGATAGATTTTCTTGCAATAGAATCCCCTTTTCCTTGGTGTTCCTCTTTGGGCTCCACCCTTACTTGTATCCAGGTCATTTGATCATATTTTAGCAGTGGATGTGCTTCCACATGTATCTCTTTGGCATTGTCGCCTTGGGTATATGTCTTTGAAAGAAATAAAAATGCCTACCCATTTGCAGTATGTTTTTCTCCTTGACTATAAGTGCCTTGAGTCTTTTGATCATTGTTTATATGGCAATCAAAGAGATAGTACACATGAAAAAGTCTAGTATGACATGCATGGGTGAGCCTTTTGCTATACAAGTCATTAGGTTGTTTGAAGTATTTCATTACCTTTATTGATGACTATACGCATAAGGTTTGGACATATCCTATTGCAAAAATTAAAAGGCTTGGCTACATTTTAGCGTGTGTTGGCTTACTTTGGTTGAGAACCAGTCCGAGTATAGATTGGAATATCTAAGGTTAGATAATGGGATTAAGTATGTCTCTAAAGCCATTGAGAAACTTTGTGATAAGAGGGCTATTAATAAGCATCATTTTAGTACCCCGTACACTCCACCGGGACTCCACCCTAGAATGGTATGGATGAGTATATGAATAGGAGAATTCAGGAGTGAGTTCGTAGTATACTTAGCTAGGCCGACTTACCACACCATTTTTACACTGAGAGAGTTACTACTTCGTACACTTGATAAATTGGTCCCCATGTACTGCTCTTAACTATTATGTTGTAGAAGAGGTATGGTTTGAAAACCTTCATCATATACTCATTTATATGTCTTTGGTTATAAGGCTTTTTTCCATGTACCCAAGGACAAGTACAATAAGGTGAATCCTAAGTCTAGGAAATGTATCATTCTTGGTTATGGAGATGTAGGTCAGATAGGCTATTGCCTATGGGATCTGCAAGCTTGGAAGGTAATCCATAGCCATGTTGTTGTTTTCCATGAGGAGAAAATGCATGAGCAACCTGAGCGTGTCATTGAGATACACAAGGTGATATTTTAGGAGGAGCCTTCTGCTATTGTAAAACTAGCTAGATAGCATGCAATAGTGGGGTTGATACTCCATTGGCCTTGGTCCTTGGTGCTCCATAAATCTATAAATGCATGCCTTGTGAAGCACTCACACAAGGCATGGGGGGAGATTGCACCCAATTTTTCTTTTGTGCCTTATGTCGTGCTTTTTTTTTTTGGCTTTTCTGAAGGTTTCTAGAGCTCTTTGTTCTTGGGGACCTTACGGCATTCGCTATGCATGCACACAACATCTGATCTGTGCACCACAAATACCTTCCAATGCCATTCAAGCTCTATCATTTACATCTTGAAGTTCTCTTGGAGAATATATTGGCTAGAATTTTCATGCACTGGATGACAATCCATATGACATGTCATAATCTATGTTATTAATTGTATAAATAGCCTCGGGGGGGTCACTCATAAATATATGTATATATAACGTGAGTTCAAAATAAGGGGTTTTTAAAACACCATTTTGATACATTTTTTACATACAGAAGGGTGTCATATAAAGGGGTTACTTACAGATTGAATAGAAAAGGGTTGTGTTTTATTCAAGAAAAATTCACAGATTAGAATATTTATAAATAGGCCATGAACGCACATTATATAGAGAATATATATATAGTGAACCCCCTGAGCTTTTCTCGTCCACGAATTTTATCCTCCGCATCATGCGCTAAAGAAATCACATCCTCCAAATTCTTTGGCTTGAACATATTTACTTCCGCATAGAAGTGACCAAGCAAACTAGAGATATACTTGCATTTTTGGATTGCCTCAATAACATCTTCAAGCATTCGAAGTTGAAGTAAGGCACTCCAGAAAATGCTCAATGTAATGCGGGATGGATTCAGGATCTCTTTGTTGCAGGAGATTCCACTGTTTGATAGCTTTCTCATGGAATTGAGGTGGAAGTAAATTCTACAAAAAATTCTTTTAAAAGTCTTCCCAAGTAGAGGGACAATCAATACTCTTGCAGACAACAGTCCACCATAATGATGCTCAGTGTTTGCTAGATGGTTAGTGACACATTTAATTTTATCTTTTTCAACATATTGCTCTTCATGAAAATAGTCATCAAACTGACTAATGAAAGCAAGAATAATTTTGCCATTATATTGTCCATTAAAAGTACACAATTTAAAATTTCTTTTACTTATCTTGGTCTCTTTCCTAAGAGCTTGTGCATCGAGTGTCGCATCAATAGTATGTCAAATGACATCTTCAGGTTGCGCTCCATCTTGTTCGATAGTGGATTGTTGAAGTGTAGCCAATTGTGCTTATAACTTTTGACGTTCCCTTCGCTCTTCTTAAAGTTGCATCATAATTAGATCCAATTTCTGCTCCATAATCTGCTCTGACAAATCACATTCGCCCATAAAATCATCCATGTCAAGATCCAACATCCTCCAAAAGTCTCAAACAACCTCACACACTCAAAATCTCATTAGAAGAATGAGCGTAGCTCAAATTTGGGTTTACAAGGCTTGCATTTTTTAATGGCTTTTACTTTTATGATCTTACTTTTTTTTTTCCTCGAGCACGTAAATTGAAAATAGTCTTCTTCCAAGAAAAATAGTCTTGCGCATAGACTGTGTGTGATAGCCTACTTGCTATAGATCTATTCAACCAAGTTGCAAGTTGGAATAGGGGTTGCTGGAGCTTCAAAACCGGTTCGGGAGTATCACAGTGTAAACACTTGCTAGGTAAGAGATTGATCATTGAAATTTAAGCTTTATTAAAGCTTAATAACTTAAAGCTTTAAACAAAAAGCTTAAGCAAGTCATTGATTCAGCTCGCAAGATGGCGGCACATTCTTGATGAAATCAACGGTCATGAGTACATACTTCCACCACAATACATGAAGTTTTGGAGAGTTGAAAGTTTAAACTCTCATAAAGTTTAACAATTCTTATTAGCATTAATTGCTTTCTCTCTGAGAAAAAATGACTTGAAGAAGAGACTTCTTGAGTAGTCCTCCGCCAGTTGTTGTGAGAGGTCCTTCACATACTACAAGATATAGGCCTTATACCGACATTAAAAGCAACGAAAATATAAATAACAAATTTTTTCCCCGTCGTCGCAAAAAGCGTCGTTATTGGCGATGCCATAGAACACTCGGTATTAGCATTGTTATCAATGTCACTATTTGCATCGGTATCAGCGTTGCATCAACGTCGCTAATACTGATGCAAATAGTGACGTTGATAACGATGCGTGCAGGTAAATTTGCGACACTAATAGTGATGGTAATAGAGAAAAAAAATTACACTGTGTGCTTTATTTGGGCCATACAAAATAGTTTCTGCACTGTGTACAATGCTCATGTAAACAAAAACAAAGTGTACTGAAATCATAACACTGATACATAAAATAAATACATGATCGCATAATGAAAGCGACTGGTACAATCATGACAAGATATCACTACTACATAGAAAATGTCTACACAGATCAGGCGACCAAAAAAGAAGGGTGTGTGAGCTCCAGGGATCCAAGGGTGAGCTACATATTCTCGCCATCCGAAAGCTTGTCCCACCACAAAGGAGCATCGAACGGACTCTGCAAAAAGAAAAACAATTACACATCAATCCACCATACAATAATACATTCTAATTAAACATGGTAACTATGGACAAGAAAGATGAGTGACTTACAGGGCCGCTATGTCTATACAATCGGTCGATCAATGCAGTGAGACCGTGCGTCTCTGCATATCGAGTCTCAAGGCCAGTCGGATCGCGATTTGTAATGGAGTGCTACAAAGAAAACTAAATACTAACTGTTAGAAACATGATTGTTAGTACAAAGGATATTGCAAAAAAATAAGCAAGCAAAACAAAAGGAAAACTTACAAAGTCCTCCAGATATGTCCTGTGGCCGCCACTCCCAAGATGATGGACCACTCTGGCCTCTAGTCGTGCCCTCGCCGCCTCGCACTGCTCATTCCAACATCCTAGAGAATATGTAGCCTCCTCCCTCAGTTGGTGCCAGTCATCCGTGTCTAGCCACTCGGGCTTTACAACTCCACTTTTGAGTGCCTTGCATGCGTCGGATCGTCTGTGTGACATATATGCATGCATGCAATCTATCATCTAGCTCGTAGAAAATCTATCTAATGTGACTGGAACTGGAAATTCCTCATATAAGGATGCTACTATGTAGTCCTTGCTCCCCTTCGGTATGTTTTTCCAATGATCTAAGACGTTGTGCCAAAAAACTTGTTGGCACAATTCTCTCATGTGAGCCATCATCCTCCTCCCCTCATCATTCATGATGATGGCTCCTGACCTATCATCGACAAGATAGGCATATCCCTCTGGAGTATGCCTAAGATGGGTCCTCTCCCACCTGCTTTCACGCTCCTGGGCATATCCAGGAGACCCCTGTATATCCAGTGTATCGACCGGGGTAGTATCTATCGGTGTAGCACCCATAGGGATGTCACTTGCAGACAGCTAAGAAAAAGTCAGAATAACTGGAGTAGACGTCCCCAAAGGTGTGACAAATCCTGGAGGTGATGCAACTCTAGCAAAATGACGAGATGGAGACACCGTGTTCATGCCTCCACAGCATCCACTTGAGCCACGCTCCTTGGAACCGCCACGAGAGAGAGGAGTCGTACTTGTATCCCGTGCCAACTGCGGGCTCACTGCCTCCATATCTCTATAGGATCTCCGTGACCTTGAAGCACTCCCTCCCTTTGGCCCAAGTCTGAAGCGTTGACCTCGTCTGCTTGAAGCTGAAGCATCTGATCGCACCGAAGTAGATCTAGTAGAGCGGCCTGACGATGTCTGAGACAGCTCCTGGTCCACCATGTCTCTGAATCTCACCATCTGATCGTGAGACATGTGCATGAAGATATCCTGCAACTCCTCATCGCTCATCCCTTGACTCATCCTGAAAAGGTCACCTGCACAGACAAAAAATGATGTTAGCATAATCAATTTATATCATACAAAGCACAGTAATATAAATCCTTAAAAAATGATCTCACTTAAAATGCATATATTATGTATCCTTATAAGCGATTAGTCAAAAAATTGAGTAACTGGATGCTCCAAGTATGAAGTATCCTATGGTCCCATGTCCATCTCTTGACACAACTCCGCATACACACTCAAAGGTCGATAGACATGTCACCACAAAAGGATGAGTCCACCTCGTTCTTGGACTCCTGTATTTCCATCATTGTTAGCCGATGTTGGCTCCTCTACATGCTCAAAGGTTTTGGTGGCCTCCACCCCTTGCAATATCGACCCCTCTATTTGCATATTGTCCTCATCTATGCTTAGAACATAACTTTGATCATATACTCTTGCACTTCAGGGAGCTGAAGATATAACATACCACCATCGAGGTTTTTGAGGGTTTGGATAGAAAATTACATATTCACAAACACGTACAAGAGAGATTAAACTATTGTGACATGTACCATGTCATAATACAATTAACAAACAAATGAGTTCATACACCTATTCGCAATGGGCCGCCAACACAAAAGTGTCACGCAAATCTGGCCTTTTTTTAAAAATCTATTTCGAGAAATCCAGATGAACCTTGTGGAACTATTGCTCTAGCTCCTTCAAGTACCAGTTTGAACCACTACACATCGAATAGTATCATGGAGAAGCTACCGTAATCCACCGTAACAATACTTTGCAAGTTCCCAAAATACTCTATCTCATCTATAACCGTGTTTGGATCTGTTGCTCGCCATCGACTCTCCTGCTCGAACCTTGCCATGATACCACAGTCCATTGTGGAGCTCATTTTGTCAATATTCTCCACGTGAAAATGACGTCTGTGTGACCATGTTGCACTATATATTTTGTATTGTACATTGAAACACTCAAATTAGTTGTCGCATATAAAATGTAGATACGACAAATCCTAAATACGTCATCACCTTTGGACTACATCCCCTCGAGAATTCCCACTCCTCCATTGAGACCTCCGTCCCTTTGCGAGATGCTGCGGTCAAAGCTCCATGCAACCATCACGTTGACATGAACCGCGACATCTCCTCCATGCCCTCGAGATAGGGTTTTCATGAAGCGCTCTAAGAAGAACATCCATTGCATATGAATAGGTCCAACAATCTCCACTTTATCTACAAGATGCACAAGAAGGTGGATTTGTATCGTGAGCATGCTGGTAGGGAGGTATTTCTCAAAGAGATAGACCATCTCCATTGCTCTCTGCCTCGCGCATTCAATAGAGGATGTCTTAATCTCCTTTTGTAAGATCCATTGCACCAAAGTTGACAACCTATAAATGGCCTAGCGTATTTCTGGAGTAAGGCATCCTGCGATTGCGATTGGTAGTACAAACTGCCAAATGAGAAAGCATTATGAATAATGGCTACACTCCAAATAGCAAAGTGCACACACCAATCACAATCCATTCGTAGTACAAACCTAACATATCTTATGCCAATCATGGGATTTTAGCCCTGATAATTGGTCGTCTTTAGAAAATGTAGACTTGAGAGAACACATTATGCCCGTCAGAGTGTGGATAGACTTGACTACTTGCTTCACAATGCGCTCTTCTTTAGTGGAAAAAACCCAAGGAGCATGAGGTAGTTGCACGTGACTATCAGCACTCGACTGCGGCCAAAGTGCCTTCATCTTGCCTACCTCCTTCAAATCCATTCGTGCCCCTATAGTGTCTCTCTTTCTTGTGCTATGGTCCCATAGCAAGCTGCCCACATTCTTGAAAATATGCATGGGATCCAGCAAGTGGTTGATCTGTAAGTGGGTTCAATATGGTAACTCATAGAAAATTGAGAACCGCCGCATTCCATTTGGATGTGACTCCGCATGGACCATTTTCAACTCGTACCAGCTTGTGGCATTCATATGTGTTGGAGGTCGTCCAAGAAAACCTTCCGTGAGTTCATAACCCTTTGGAAAGAAAGCGGCGTGTCCTTGATATACCATCTTCTTCATGGTTCGTGACCTTCGGGAGTCTAACTGTGGCCCGCACAATGGACATGCATGATAACCTGAGGTAACCAGAACTGTTCCAACACCTCTATCTATTGAATACAAACTTAAACGAGATAAAATATAGATATTACCAACGAGAACGGAAGCCTATTTACCTGAGCACTCTCTGAATCCTAGAAAGTCATGCATTGTCCACATGAGAATGGCTCGAATATTGGCGGACCGTCGACCATCTCACTTGCTCATATCTTGCACAGTGACCCCCTCCTCCCACAAAATCTTAAGCTCGTCGACTAATGGACGAAGATACACATTCATATTTTTGACTTTGTAGCGGCCGGGAATGAGTAAGCTAAGGATGAGATGTCCTTTCTTCGTAGAAAGCCATGGAGGGATATTGTAGCTGACAAGGACTATAGGCCGCACACACTGTAAGAAGTTGAGCGCAGACCGAATGGGTTCACGCCATCTATTGCAAGACCGAGCCAAAGATTCCTTGGCTCTCTGGCAAAGCCTAGGAAGGTAGAGTCAATGTGGCTCCATGCACGTGAATCTGTTGACATTCGTTGAACTCCATCTATGGACCTATTCTGTGCATGCCACATTGTCAAGCTCTCCATGCCGGATGTACAAAACATGTGGTTTATGTGGGGGGGATAAGTGAAAAGTGTCTAAGAACTTTCTGAGGGATGGTTTGCCCTTGTAAGTCTTGTCGATACCTGTGAGCACCACACTTTGGACATGTCTCCATAGTCTCATATTCTCCTCGAAACAGTATGCAATCGTTGATAAATGCATGGATACTGTTGTAGTCCATGCCAAGATTTCGTAAAACATGTCGTGCATCATCACGAGACTCATGCATGATATTTGCATGTGGTAATATATGATATTTCAATAACTTGAAAAAATAAGAAAAGAAGAAAAAACTACTACTACTACTACAAAAAAAAAAACAATAAACAAGAAAAGAAAAAAAACTACTACTACTACTACTACTACAAACAACAACAATTAATTTCATTTTCTCTCTTCCTTTCCCTCCCTCACCCTCTCCCTCTCTTTCTCTCTTTCCCTATCAGGTTTAATGTTATTTCTCTCTTTTTCTCTCTCCTCTCCCTCTCTCATTTTTTCTCTCTCCTCTCCCTCTCTCATTTCCTTTTCTCTCTTTCTCTCCCTCTCTCCTTTCCTCTCCCTCCCTCACCCTCACCCTCTCTTTCTCTCTTTCCCTATTATGTTTAGTGTATTTTCTCTCTTCTCTCCCTCCCTCACCCTCCCCTTTTCTTTCCCTATTATGTTTAATGTTTTTTCTCTCTCCTCTCCCTCTCTCATTTTCTTTTCTCTCTTCCTCTCCCTCCTCTCACTCTTTCTCCTTGCCTCTCCCTCTCCCTCTCTTTCTCTCTTTCCCTATTAGGTTTAATGTTTTTTTCTCTCTTTTTCTCTCCCCTCTCTCTCTCCTCTCCCTCCCTCACCCTCACCCTCTCTTTCCCTATTAGATTTAATGATTTTTCTCTCTTTTTCTCTCTCCTCTCCCTCTCTCATTTCTTTTTCTCTCTCCTCTACCTCTCTCATTTCCTTTTCTCTCTTACTCTCCCTCTCCCATTTCCTCTCCCTCCCTTACCCTCACCCATTTCCTCTCTTTCTCTCTTTCCCTATTATGTTTAATATATTTTCTCTCTTTTTCTCTCTCCTATCCTTCTCTCATTTTTTCTCTCTCTCCTCTCCCTCTCTCATTTCCTTTTGCTCTCTTCATCTCCCTCTCTCATTTCTTCTCCCTTCCTCACCCTCACCCTCTCCCTCTCTTTCCCTACTATGTTTAACATATTTTCTCTCTTTTTCTCTCTCCTCTCATTCTCTCATTTTTTTCCCTCACCCTCTCCCTCTCTTTCTCTCTTCCCCTATTATGTTTAACATCTTTTCTCTCTTTTTCTCTCTCCTATCCCTCTCTCATTTCTTTTTCTCTCTTCCTCTCCCTCCCCCTCTCTTTCTCTCTCCCTCCCTCTCCCTCCCCCTCCCCCTCCCTCTTCCTTTCTCTCTCCCTCCCTCTCCCTCTCCCTCCCTCTTCCTTTCCCATTTCCTCCCTCTCTCATTTCCTCTCCCTCCCTCTCCCTCTCCCTCTCTTTCTCTCTCATTTCCTCTCCCTCTCTTATTTTCTCTCCCTCCCTCTCTCTCCGTCTTCGTCTCCCTCTCTTTCTCTCTCATTTCCTCTCTCTCTCTCAATACACACGAATTATACAAAAAACAAGTAAGAGAGATAGAGAAAACAAAAAAGCAAAGCAAGAATGGACAATGCACTCACCGTAAAGCCTCGAAGAAGGGTTTGGCGGCTCCTCTTCGTGAGGGCGGCTCCTCTTCGCCCTCCGTACGCCTCCTCCTCTTGTTCGCGAATGGTGGTAGCGGTGGTGGTGGTGGCAGTGAGAAGCCTTCTTTCTCCTTCGTTATCTCTTTCTCTCCCTCTCAGCAAGATGGTCGCTCTCCCTCTCGCTCTCTCTTTCGTGAATGCACAAAAAATGACGCGCTCGGGTTTCGGCCCACGTTTTTTTCCTCTGGGTACCGTCGCTATTTGTGTCACTATTAGCATCACATTTGCGATGCTAATAGCGATGCAAATAGCGACACCGCTATTGATCATCACTAACGTGTGTCGCTATAGCCTCATATCCTTGTAGTGACGATGAGAGGGTACAGCAAGAGGTTCTTCACCCCCAAGAGCACACCTGTGTTGTGAGTTCATTGCGAAACATCCTATAGAGTCCGTTTATTCTAGGAGCTTCACCTTTACATGAAATGGCAAGTGATTGGAAGCTCTTGATCTCAGCTTCACTCTGATACCACTTCTGCGCAGATCAGATGTTATATGCGTGCGTAGTGAATACTGGAAGGCCCCCAAGAAAAAAGAACTCTATTAACCTTCATAAAAGCCAAAAGGAAATTCGCACGACATAAGACAAAAAAAAAAGGATGCAATCTCTCCCCATGCTTTGTGTGAGCACTTCACAAGGCATGCTTTTATAGATTTATTTAACTTCAAGCTAAAAAGTATCCCACTTTACAAATAGCATGCTTTTTCTTTTGTGTTTGCTTTTGCCCAAATATAAAGTAAGGTGTTTGGATATCCAAAAGTGAGATTGTGCCCAAATACAAATATCAAATACTAAAATATTTAATCGAGCGCTTATGCGCATACAAGATAATAAATATTCTTTCAAGTGCTTTAATAAATAAGCACACTTGAATAAATATTGGCACCATGCCTTTAGTGATAAGATGCACACCCATAAAAAGTAGTAATTCTTCTAATCATTTGGATTCACGCCATCGCCCGCTGCTACCTAACGCCACTGCCACCTGCTCCACACATCAATCGAAGCATTCATAATTGTTAGAAAATAATTAAATAAAATCCAAAAAAGTGAATATCTAGCAATCTTTAGCTACAAAATAATTAAATAGGTTGAAACTTTTTCCAGACCTTGATTTAATTCGATTGCGCACTCTTATGTATTTTTATGAAATCTGTCGCTATGGAATCACCCACGTGCACAATAAATTAATCTAACACCCGAAAAGGACAAGCATCCCCATCAACTTCTTGCACAAGGAATCCACATTGTGTATGAGCCACGGAAAATAAATATAATCACAGAATCCACCGTGGAATATACCTCCTGGCATCAGTTTGACATGAAAATTTTGACTAGAAGACCTAATCAAACACATATTCTGAGGTTTTTGTGATGGGGATATCCTCAAGGCCCAACGAGTCTTTGAGAGAAGGAATGTAAAAAGAAAAATGGTAGCAAAAAAGAAAAGAAAAAGAAGGAAGCAAATAGCTAATATTAGCCTTAGAAGGCTATTTTGAATAGGGAAAAACATTGATTGGGGAGGATGGTGAGAAAGGCTGTGGGAGAGGAGGAAAGGGGCTTGCTTTTGTGACATATAGAGAAGCAACAAAGAGAGGGAAATAATCTACGTCTCATGTCTCCCCTCGATCATGTTATGACATACATGGATATAGGACATCTATCATCTGTACTTTGAAATCATGGAGTCGCATCATGATACATAATTTGTTGAAGATTGTCAATAGGATGGGCAAATCACTAAGCTCTAGGCACTGATACAAGAAATGGTCGTACTAGCTATGCACAACCAGCAAAGAAGGTTATCGTCATTTCTTTACCCAGCAATATTCAAGGTTTAAGGAGAGTGCTTCATCGAGTACGAGAAGGTTCGAGAATAGTGGTATGCAGAGTTGCAGGCTCCTCTAATCATGTAAGTGGTCAATATTAGAGCAGTCACAAAAGAAGGTATATCTAAGCTTATGAGGGTGAAGGAAGGTGAATAAATATATCAGCATTGGGAAAAACTTACATGGGAATGTAGCAAGAGTGAAGGTCGGTTAATGCTTACAGTGGTACGCTTCACCAACAAGCAAAAGAGAGGTAGTATAGGAGAGGGAGTAAACGTATGAGTTGTCAGTGGCTCATTTTGAAAGGAAAAATGAAGACAATCACGAGTTGGTAATACATTACAAGGATATAGGGGCATAGCGAGGATATTTGTGATGTAGACTAGAGATGTCCCTAATAACAACACAAATAGTGATGGTACTCTAAGAAAAAAAAAAGCAAGACGTAGCATTTTACCGAAAGATCTTGAGAGAGAGTGAAAGAGATCATGGCTTTGGGAGGGAGAGGGAGAGGAAGAGAGAAAGAGAGAGAAAAGTCCGTGAAGAAGAGAAGGAAGTGCACGAAGAAAGAAGAGAGGCCATTGCAAAGAGGAGACAAATAATCCATCATCTCTCCTTTGTGGTAAGTACATTGCCTCCTCTTGGTTTGTTCTTGTTCTTTCTTCTTTTCTTTTCTTTGTTTTTCTTGAGAATGAGGTGCATTGAGGGAGAAAGAGAGGAAATGAGAGAGGGAGAAGAAGAAAGGAAAATGAAGAGAGAATGAGAGAGAGAGAGAGAGAGAATAAACATGAAAGATAACAAAGAAAGAGAGAGAGAGAGAGAGAGAGAGAGGGAGGGAGGGAGGGAGGGAGGGAGAGAGGAGAATGAGTAAGAAAACATGAGGAGGTGGAGAGAAACAAAGACTAAGGGAAGTTACTATATGTATATCATTTACATCATGTGCGTTCAAGACCTACTTATAAATATCCTTACATATGAATTTTTCTTGAATAAAATATATCTTTTTTCTATTTAATCTATAAACAATCCCTATATATTACGCCCTTTTGTATGTAAAATATATATAAATATGGTATTTTAAAAATACCTTAATTTGAACCCATGTGATGCACACATATATTCATGAGTAACTTACATGAGAATAGAGAGAGGGGCAACAAAGTAAGAGAGAGAGAGAGAAAGAAAGATAAGGGGGAGAGAATATGAAACGAAGAGCGTAAAGAGAGGTGGATAAGTTGTGTTAGGTTAGTTAGAAAACTAAAGCTACTCTTTGAGGAAAAGGGGTGTTTAAATTGCCCATGGATTTTTTATATAGCAAAGTGGTCTTGGTTAACGAAGAGAGTTCCATTAAAAATCTGAAATGCTAGATTAGGTCAAGTTAGAAATGATCGAATGTCAACTATCCTAGTGTGTTATCCTAAATCCAAATCAATGTTATTTTAGGGGGACTTAAGTTGAGACTATACCTTATTAATAAAGTGGTTGATGCATATTACTCCCCTCATTTCTCACTCTCTTTAAACTAATGCAATGTTCTACTTAAGTTTGAGAGATGATGGCAAAGTACTTATCTTAAGCTAATATTAGATAACCATGATAGGAGACTATAGTCATGATTAAGGCTTGCTTTAGGTTGATCTTTGTGTGGTTGAGGGGGAGCTTTCTCTATGAGGTAGACTTCAGTAGTTTGAGGTAATGCAGTTTGATTATTACAAGGGAGTTCTGAGTAGAAGTTACATTGATTACCTCTTGATAAATTTGTGCCATTAGGATTCAGTGGATAGACATGTTACAAATATAGATATGCACCTAGATATGACTATACTCTCTAGATTCGCAAGGCCATGCACTCTCTAGAATTTGGATGAAAAGGGATCAATTTATTCACACCTTAGATTGACTTTATGATCTTTCTACATTATGAAAGGTATTGGATATGGAATGGCATATATTGCTTTATCAATGCAATCATCTTTCCTATATTAGAACCAACCTTAAGTAGATATAGTGGATAGAAAATCTAAAATTCATTTAATGTTTATTTTGAAGGAATCTATGCTTAACCATACTATTAATGTGCCTAATTTTCATGTATCTAAAGTTATTATGTGTTGTAAACCAAGAGTTTCAGTTGACGTTGATTTTATCGAGTTACAAGAGAAGAAATATCTTCTCGAATAAATTAAAAAAGAAGGAGAATGAGAACAAAAACGAGTTGTTTGTCGTAATGTAGACAAAATGAAAAATGATAATGGTCGAGATATTTAAGATCGCAAGGCATATCTTAATCAATGTGTCCCATGTCCTTGCTCTCAATGCAAGCTTGTAATCAGACGAAAGCATTGTTTGTCTATAGAACCCATATGATGCTTTGGTGAGTTCCAATCGGAGATCATTGATCAAGCGATCCCATACCCTTGCTCTCAATGCAAGCTGGTAATCAGACGAAAGCATTGTTTGTCTATAGGACACATATGATGCTTTGGTGAGTTCCAATCGGAGATCATTGATCAAGCGATCCCAGACTTTGAGAAAACGGTAAGAAAAATGTGTATCAATCATGGCTTATATTCACAAACTAATTGAATATCATATATCTATACAAAACCCTAAATTCCCATGGGCGCCCATCCCTTTTTGCATGACTGGCCATTGTGGCAAGGTCCCTTTTTCCAATTTCCTCTTCTTGCTTCATGGCCTCAATCTATACCCGTCTATGCTTTTACAAATGGCACAGGAGGGAGCCTAGCACTCTTTTGCAAGAGTTTTTAGAGATTTTTAAGGCGTCTTTCATTTAAAATTACTCTTTTTGTCCGAGCTTAGCTTTAAAGGTTGCCTGCATATCTTTGCTCTTTTTCCATCTTTTTTCCGCCTTTTCCTTCATTTCTCTGCTATCTCGACTTGGGGTTAACACCTTTCCAGGCTTTGGATGAGAGCCAAGGAATCTTTGGCTCGGTCTTGCTATGGATGGTGTGAACCCATTCCATCTCTGCTCAACTTCTTACAGTGTGTGGCCTCTAGTCCTTATTAACTACAATTTCCCGCAATGGCTTTCTACGAAGAAAGGATACCTGATCCTTAGCTTGCTCGTTCCTTGCCACTAATAAGTGAACAATATGGACATCTACCTCCGTCCATTAGTCCATAAGATTAAGATTTTGTGGGAGAAGGAGGTCACTGTGGAAGATACGAGCAAGCAGATGGTCAACAGTCGCCAATGTACGAGTCATTCTCATGTCGACTACGCATGACTTTCCGAGATTAGGGGAGCGCTCAGGTAAGTATGCTATCATTCTCGTTGGTCATATCTATCATAGCTCATTCAAGTTTGTGTTCACTAAATAGGGGTGTTGGGACAGGTGTGGTTACCTCAGGTTATCATGCATGTCCATTGTATGGGCCAGAATTAGACTCCCAAAGGTCACAAACCATGAAGAATATGGTATATCAAGGATACGCCTCTTTCCTGCTAAAGGATGATGAACTGAAGGAAGGTTTTCTTGAACGACCTCTAGCATGAATGGACGTCCAAAGCTGGTACTAGTTGAAAACGATCCACACGGAATCACACCCAAACACAATGCGATTATTCTCAGTTTTCTACGAGTTTCCATATTGGATCCACTTATAGATCAACCACTTTGTTAGATCCCATGTATATTTTCAAGAATGTGGGCAGCTTACTATAGAACCGCATTACAAGAAAGAGAGACACTATAGGGGCACGAATGGATTTGAATGTTGTATGTGGTTTTGAAAAGGTAATTTTCTATCAAAACCCCCAACAACCTCAATGGTCGTATGTTGTGCCTTTAGCTCCCCAAAGTGTGAGAGTGTATGATGAAAGCAATGTTTCCAGTGTAGATGATGACAATATGCACATGGAGAGATCGATATTCTAAGGAGTGGAGGTCAAAGATGGCTTGGAGCATATAGAGGAGGTAGAATCGGGTAACAATGATGGAAAGACACGAGGCCATGAATTCTTTGAGAACGAGATGGACTCATTCTTTTGTGGTGACCTAACTATCAACCTTCCTGTGTATGTGGAGTTGTGCCAGGAGATTGACATGGGACCATAGGCTATGCCATACTTGCAACATCTGCCTACTCAATTCATTGATGAATCACTTATAAGGGTACTCTAGAATATGCATTTTGAGTAACATCATTTTTTCCAGAGTTATATTATCATGCTTTGCTTGAATCTTTATATTGATTATTCTAACATCACGTTCTCTCTGTGTAGGTGACCTTTGATGATGTTTGGAGAGCATGATGAGTCAAGGGATGAGTGACGAGGAGTTACAAGAGATATTCACACGTATGTCTCTAGATCAGATGGCTTGATTCAGAGATATGGCGGACAAAGAGCTGTCTTGGACACCATTAGGTTGTTCTATTAGATCTACTTTGGCTTGTTCCAATACTTCGGTTTCCAGTAGATGAAGTTAATGCTTTTGACTAGGCCCGGATGGAGGGAGTGGTTGTGGGGGATGCTGTGGAGATGTGGGTGGGGTGAGCCCACAGTCGGCTCAAGATACATGTGCTACTCCTCACTCTTGTGCAGGTTCAAGAGAGGGTGGCTTAAGTGGTTGTTGTGGAGGTATCAATGGAGTGTCTCCGTCTCATTATTTTGGTGGAGTTGCTTCACTCACTTGTAGAATATATCACACATGTGGGATGTCTACTCTAGTAACTCCAGATGTTGCTTAGTCGTCTACAGCAGGTGCACCCCTATGGGTACTACTCTGAGAGATACCACCCCTGTGGGTATACCACATGTACAAGGATCTTCTAGTTATAACTAGGAGCATGGTCATGGGTGGGAGAGAACACATCTTAGACATATGCGGAAGGGGTATGGATATCTTGTAGATAACATGACAGGAGCCATGATCATGAAAGATGAGGGGAGGAGGGTGATATCTCGTATGAGAGAGTTGTGCCAAAAAGTTTTTCAGCACAATGTCTTGGACCATTGGAAGAACACACCCGAGGGGAACAAGAACTACATAGTAGTATCCTTGCATAAGGAGTTTCGGGTACCCACTAGGGCAGAGAGGTTTTTCATAAACTGGATGATGGAGTGCATGTATGCATACATGACCTCAAAGCCCAAGTGGCTAGATGCAGATGACTAGGGGAGACTCAGGGAGGAGGCTACAGATTGTCTAGGACATTGGAGACAATAGTAGCAAGAGGCAGCGAGGACAAGACTAGAGGAGGCAGGAGTGGTCCATCATCTTGGGGGTTGTGGCCAAGGGACTTATTTGGAGGACTTTATAAGTTTTTTTTGTTCTTCTTGCTTTTCTTTTTCACAATATCGCTTGTACTGACAACCGTGTTTCTAACAGTTGTATTTTTTTTTCTTTGTAGCACTCCATTACAAACCGCAATCCCACAGGCCTAGAGACTCAATATGCAGAGAGATAGGTTCTTGCTGCATTCATCAATAGACTACATGCATGTGGTGGCCCAGTAAGTCACTCATCTTTCTTGTCCGTAGTTACTATTTTTATTAAAATGCATTATGTATGGTGGACTAATGTGTAGTTTCTTTTTTCAGACTCTGTTCGATGCTCCTTTGTGTCGGGACGAGCTTTTGGATAGCGAGGATCTATAGCTCATGCTTGGATTCATGGAGCACACATCCTCTTTCTTTTTGGTCTTGTGATTTATGCATGCATCTTCTATGTACTATGTTATTATTGTCCTTTGTATCTTGCCATGATTCCATGAGTTTTCATTAGCAATCTTGTATTTATTCTATACATCAGTCTTGTGGATTTAAATACATTTTGTACTCATTTTAATGACCATTACACGCTTAACATGTAATTCATTTGTAGAATATAAATACAACACACAGTGCTACATGTGCTGCCTTGTCACAATTTTTTTTTCTCTATGATCATTGTTATTAGCATTGCAAATTTAGTATACCCATTGCTTTTGGCATCGCAATACGCATCGCAAACCGTCGCTATTGGCATCGATATTTGCGTCAATTTTTTGATGCAAATACCGATGCCAATAGATATGGTTTCATGGAGACACTAATACCGACGCATTTAGCGATGATGGGGGTAATTTTTTTAATGAACATTTTCATCACTTTGAACTTCCGTATAAAGCATGTATCTTGTAGTGATAGTTTTTCATTCCTACAGTACTATTACAGATATCAAAGATGATAAAGTCATAGCTTGTGATGACAAAATTTATTGTTTCGATGGTTGGCATCATTTGCTACCATGAGCTTTCTTTGTGAATGGCCAATGAAGAATAGCATCAACAATAAAAGTAGACCATCATTTTTTATGGGAACTGGAGTATTGTCATGCAAGATGGACTCAACTATAGCTAGGATGAAACAAGTTTTGTCTTGATGATTGCTGTGGATTCATCCCTAATAAAGAGCTTTGTGTGATAACGAGCTCGGTCAAAAGGTAACATGGCTGAAGGTTGGTTAGTGTTAGTGGTATTAGTGTAAATTTCGTAGTGGCTAGCAATGGTGGATTCAGACAATAGTATGCTATGGAGGTGCAAAGACGATGATAGACTGACCGGAGATGTGGTGGTTGGAAATGGGATAGAAAAAAGGATGGATGGTGCCATGAGGAGAGAGTGAATCTTTTTTGTATGTTGCATATGCATGTGGCTTGGTAGGTACGAGCAAGCCAGAAGAGAATAGGAGGGAGCATGGTCAGAATGTTAGTGCAATACATGCCATCGATAGGTTCAATATCCTAAGAGCATGGAGGAGATGTTGCAGTCTATGCCTACAAGGTGGTTGCATGAAGCTTTGATCGCAGCTTTGCGTAAAGGGATAGAGGTCTCTAGGGAGGAGTTGGAATTCTCAAGGGGATGTAGTCCGAAGGTGATGGCATGCTTTCTTTGTTCACATATTAACTAACTTAACCGTTTCAGTGTACAGTACAAAATCTACACTTTCTTTGTTCACATATCAACTAACTTAATTGTTTCAGTGTAGAGTACAAAATCTACAGCATGGTATGGTCGTGCATGTAATATTTTTCAGTTTAGCACATTAAAAAAATGCACTCCACAATTGACTCTAGTGTCAGGGCAAAGTTTGAGTAAGAGAGCCGACGGCGGGCAACGTATCCGAATATTGTACTAGATGAGATGTAGTATTTTGGCAACTTGCAAAGTGTTATCTCAATGGATTACCATAACTTTTCCATGATCATATTGGATGTACAATGGTTTAAAGTGGTATTGGAAGGAGCTAGAGAAACTGTTTAGCAAGGTCCTTCCGAATTTTTGGAGGTAGATTCTGAGAATATAGCTAGAACGATATGTGTAACACATTTGACTTGTCGGGTCATTGTGAACATATGTATGACCTTTTTTGTTAAATTTCCCACGATACGAAAGAGTCACAAAGATTGTTTTACTCTTTACGACACTTATATATGATATTGAATAAGTAATCTTCTATCCAAATCACTGGCAACCTTAATGAAAGTATGTTATGCCATTAACACATTGGAGAGCGTGAGTGTATGATGAAAGTAATGTCCCCAGCATGGATGAGGAAAGCATGCAGGTAGAGAGGTTTATGTTGCAAGGGATAGAGGGTGAGAAGGGCTTGGAGCTTGTGGAGGAGATAAGGCACGGGTAATGTAGATGAAGAGATAGGAGGCCAAGAATTTTTTGAGGATGAAGTGGACTCCTCTTTCTGTGGAGATCTATATATAGGCCCTCTTGTGTATGCCAAGCTATGCCAAGAGCTTGATATGGAGCCATAGGGCTGATCATATTTGCATCCGCTTGCTCAATTTGTTGATAATTAACTTTTATATATACTTCAATATATGCATTTTAATTAATATTTTTTCTAATAACGTTATGTTGTCATACTTACCTAAATCCTTATATTGGTTACGTTAACATCATGTTCTAATTGTGTAAGTTACCTTTGAGGATACTTAGAGGGTAAGATAAGTTGAGGGATGACAAATGAGGAGTTGCAAGAGATATTCACATGTATATCTCTAGATTAGATGGCTCACTTTAGAGCTATGGCATAGTTATCATGGTCATCATTTGGCTATTTTGCACAGCCTACCTCAATATTCTCTAATGCTTTGATCTTGAGTAGGTGGACTCGATGCTCTAGGCTGGCCCCAGAGAGAGTCTGAGTGGTTCTAGGAGGTGATGTGTAGATGTAGATATTGTGAGCCCATGGTTGGTGGTTGGTACTCCTCGCTCTCGTATCAATTCCAAAGAGGGTGGCTCAGGTGGATATTATGGAGGCATTGATGTAGTATCCCCATCTCGTTAGTCTAGTGGACACTTGTCACCTCCAAGGTTTGTTACACCTATAGGGATGTCTACTCCCATGACTCCAAGTTTTGCTTAGTGGTCCGTGGGTGCTACTTCGAGAGATACCATGCCTACAGGTACGCCAAATGTATAGGGGTCTCCTAGTTATGTCCATGAGTGTGATCATAAGTGAAAGAGGGCACACCTTAGACATACCCAAGTAGGTAATATATACCTCATAGATGAGAAAACATAAGCTGTGATCATGAATGATGTGGGGGGAGGAGGGTGATGACTCATATAAGAGAGTTCTGCCAATAAGTATTTAGGCACAATGTTTTAGATGATTGGAAGATTATATTGGAGAGGAGCAAAGACTATGTGGTAGTGTCTTTGCAGGAGTTTCCGATACCTATGGCGATAGAGAGGTTTTGCATTAGATAGATGATGGATTGTATATATGCATAAATGTCAGATAGATGATCAGATGCATGTAAGGCAATTAAGAGTGGCACCTCAAAGCCCGAGTGGTTAGACATAGAGGTTTGGTGGAGACTCAAGAAGGAGGCCATCAACTCTCCAAGACAATGGCGATAGGATGGCAGAGTGGGAGGCAATGAGGGCATGATTGGAGGTAGGGTCATATACTATTTGGGGAGTGGTGGCCGTAGGACTTATTTTGAGGATTTTGAAAGTTTTCTTTTGATTCTTCTCACTTTCTTGTTTAGGATATCACTTGTACTAACAACCTTATTTCCAACAATACTATTTTGTTTTCTTTGTAGCACTCCATCACAAACCGCGATCCTACAGGTTTGGAGACTCAATATGCAGAGAGATACAGTCTCACTGTACTCCTCGATAGATTATATGCGTGCGACGGCCCAATAAGTCAAGCCTCTTTCTTGTTTGTAGTCATTAGTTGTAGTGCACTATATATTGTGGATTAATCTCTGGTTGTTTATATTGTAGAGTCCGATCGATGCTTCATTGCATTAGGAATTGAAGCTTTCGGATGGTGAGGAGTTGTAGCATGTGATTGGATTTGTGGAGCACACATCCTTTCCTTTTTTGGCACTGTGATTCATGCAGGTTCTTTCCGTGTTGCATTCCTTAGATATATTTCTCATCCTTTGTATAAACTCTCATTTTGTGATATTTATAGATACATTTCTATGTTTGTTTTGGACTCTCCTCTCTATAGTTCCATGTAGTATTATGAGTTGTCATCATCAATCTTGTACTTATTTGAATATTAAATTAACGACCTTTTTTTTTCAACATCTCATAAGGCACATGTCTTGATGATGATTGTGTATTCAATATGGAAATGCTTTATGAAACATTATTCAGTATATGGTGCTGGGAGGTGGTAGTCCTAATTATTTTTTCCTCTGCAACCATCGCTATTCGCATCGCTAATTTACTATGTGCATCACTATCTACGAATCTGTAGATATGCATATACTAACACTTTTAGCGAGGACTAGGAAAAAATTTTAATGAATATTTGCATCACTTTAAACGTGTGTATGTGGCTTGTATCTTGTAGTGATTAATGTGTACATGAGTAAGGCACTTCTTGTGACTTAAATGACATTTTATATTTCTTGGTTTTAAGCTTAATATGTGATATGTAAATATTATTTCAATTTCTCGAGGAGAAGGTGGGTGGCAAATCCAAGGGTTTACTCTAACCATAATTCACATTGGTTTGAGAAGTGCTATGTCTTTTACATTCTGAAGTGGCAAAAGTCTCCAAGTTCAATTTGTGACTTGTTGAAATCTAAGTGATTGAGAAATTAAACATGAGCTACCCGCTTGTGGGGATGAAGGCTAAAATATTTCCCCCAGCGTAACATGCACACGCGCATGTAGATTAAATGAACAACAAGAATGGAGACGGAGATGTAACATCTCAAAGATTACTTCAGTTCGTAGCTAGGAATGGAGGTAGATTAACGAGAATGGCAAGTTGCATTACTCGCTAAGTCCGCGTGAGACTGAAGCCACATAGAAGGATAGACCGTCATCCACAGGCTTGCTGTCAATTTTGTTGTTGGGCCTTCGATTGCGAGAGAGCGTGGGTGGGTGCGTGGGTGCGCGCTCGGGCCCGCGAGATTCAGAGGGCGAATAGACATTCGCATGAAATGATGAGGCGGGAGAGATAAGCAAACGATGAGTCCGCCAGAAGTCTTTACGAGCTTGACACGCCATTAAACACAGGAAAAGGATGCCCACTTTCACAAGCAAAACAGGGGAAAGGGACGCAAGCCCACTTTAATACGAAAAAGTAGAACTCTGAAAACTCTAACAAAAGGTCGATCAAGCTGGTCGTTTGATTCTTGCGGATACATCATACAATACGCGATACCTCACTCTAGCCATCATCATCGCACTTTTCCTCATGAATCTTGATCAGCGTGAAAGATCATTGATGACAATCTGTATCAGAGGGTGATTATGGCTGTGTTTCTGTGCATTACATGTTGTATTAGCGTAAAATTGAACATGCTCCTAGCAAGCTGTGCTAGAGTAAAGGTAAACCAATCCCTCGGCATCTATCTGTACTTGTTTTACATCATAAAGACACTGAAGAATTCTTAGCGCCAAGGCATACCCTATTCAGAAATATCCTGTATCGTCTGCACTCCAGTCCCTATAACCAAAAATGTTGTACATATTTTCGGAGTCATTTAAATATGACCCCTACTCTCGAAAATTTTATTATTGTTGAGGCTATTATGTAAGCACATTTCTCTCCTCTTAGAGTTTAACCAACCCTCTACACAAAAATGCATAACACAAAAATATATAAACTTAGCATGTATGTGTCTATGTTTCACAATAATAGAAATATGTCATTTTCTCACTTTTATTGTATGATACACTTTAAATATTAAAAAACAGTGTGATTGCTTAAAGCTTGTAGCGAGCGCTAGGGTTAAGTACCTTAAAAGGATATACACTCCCCTTCCATGCTTACCATAAAGGGCTTATAGGTAGGGATTATAAAGTCAATAATCGTTGAAAGGCATAAACCCCTAAACAAGTGGTTAATGAGGGAATCTTATCACTAAGTACACAATGGCCCAAGCCTATGTTGGAAATTAAAACTAAAAACATTGCTAAAATGCTAGTGGTTAACATGTGTGTCTTATTTATATGTCTCATTGTCCAAGACTAAAAGTTTGACCCTATGTGCATCCCGTGCTTAGGTTGGACCTTCTCCGAAAGGGATATCCATGCACCATTCTTTTAGCTTCTCACATGAAAAGATAAATGATACTTGTGTGAAAAGTGTCCGTGGGACTACTAGAGTAAAGCACATGAAAGCAAAACCCAAGAGAAATATGAGCTTAACCATCACCATCACTATTTTAAAACCTCTTGGACTCCAAGATTTTTTAACAGTGCATGCAATATCTCACTTAAGGAAAAACCCCTATATTAACCACTTTTGTGTTTCATATGAGTCTTTCAATGATAAGATACCAAAAGTCTCTCCAATGCATAATTATCCTCTGACTATTATATTGTTTAACCCCATTCAAGAGTCATTGAAGTCTAGCACTTCTTGGCTTTTAATCATCATTTATAGTATGTAATGAACATGCTCTACTATGGTTTTCTCTTGCTTCTTTTACACACACATTCTCTTCCATAAATTCATCTCTTCCTTACACATAGGGAAAGACAGCCATGGCTTAGGCATTGTTTTTTTTAATAAAATCATTATGTTGTTTGTGTGTGTGTGTGTGTGTGTGTGTGTGTGTGTGTGTGTAAGGAGACAGAGTAAGAGAGGAGAGAGATAGAGAGAGAGAAAGAAGAACAGAGAGAGAGGCCACTCTTGGAGGGTCCACTATATATAAACTCTCTATATCATATACATTCAAGGTTTATTTGAACATTAGGAGAAATATGAAATCTCTTTTTTTTTCCCTTATGGAGTGAATAAACAAATATAGGCCTAATCAATGAGAGAGCTGGAATCCCAGATTCATGTAACATGAATCTTCTAGCCATATCTTGGCCCGAATCTTCCCTCAGCAATAAAATAAGGGGAAAATGTGGGGAATACAATCCTGACACTTTCTAAAAGTTTGTGACTTTAATTTTTATTTTCTTATTTTTTTATGTTTGACTTTTCATTTCTCCCATTTTTACTTTCCCCCTCTTTCTTAGGCAGAACTCAAATTAATCATATCTCTTTCCCCACTTCTTCTTTCCTGACGAAATCTTACAGCCTCATTGTTGGTTGCCCTATCTGTAACCCTATGAAATTTCATTTTCTCTACACAAATATAAAGTGAGTTTCACATGTTTTATGAGAGTAGAGCTTGTTCTATCAAAGCCCTAAGATTTTCTTCACAAAACTGTACAGGTATCTTGTTCTCTTCCATGGATGCTGTATGGTAAAGTTTTATCTCGTTTGGACAAAACCTATGCAAGTTATGTGCATTCTCTGACATGTAATTTCTTTTATTTTGGTACTCTTGAAGTCTTTTATAGTCAAGAATAATGATCTTTTGAACACTCAACTTCTTCTTCAATATCTTATGGTTTCTTTGCAAACAAAATTACAGTATGTTATCTTGTTTTCTTACCGCTCCATAGTTAAATTTTATCTCATTTGGACAAAATGTATGCAAGCTATGTGCATACTCATTTTTCCTTTGTTTTTTTACTCCAAGAGTCTTCGAGAGTGGAGATCAATGATTTTTTAAAAACTCAACTTCTTCAACATCTTTGGGCTTCTTTTTGCAAAGAGAGCCACAGGTATATTGCCACTTTTTTATGTTGCTCCATGGCTACGTTTCAACTCATTTAGAGAAATCTTATGTAAGTTATATGTATGCTTTGACTCGATATTTCTTTTGTTTTTGTACTCTAGGAATTTGTCAATGGAGGAACAATGGTCTTGTTATAAGTCAACTTCTTGTTTAATATCTTTGCATTATGAAAAAAAAGAACTCACAAATGGGCCTTTTAGCCCTCCCCTCTCTCCTCCTTAAAACAAGGAAAAGAGGAGAGAAGAACAATAAAATAATCCTCTTCTCTCTCCACTTTTGCAATCTCATTTTACCTTTTTTATATTATCTACAAAGATATACTCAGATTCCTTCTCTCTCCTCATTCAAAAAGCCTTTTTCAACCAAATTTTATATTAAAAAAGAAGTTAGTTACGGGAATGTGGTGCTTCATTTTCAATGCAAAATAATTAGTAGATACGAGATAATTGATTTTTTAATCAAGAACAAGAAAAATGAAATTTGGAATTTAGTTACTTTTAAGATATTTTGGGGATTTTTTATATTTTAGGTTTTGGTCAAAAAACAAACCAACTGGTCAAATTTCATGTTTTTTGGAGATATTTTTGGAGGTAAAATAGAAATATCTAAAATACAAAAATTCTTGGACATCCCTACCCTCTGAGCTATTTTCCCCCATATCTATACTCTCTCATGGCTCTATTTGATCTCTTCTCTATGTTTATGTAACCTTCATTAACAAAGTGAAATACTTACACTCTCCTTTTCCTTGGCACCTTTGTATGCCTCTCTGTGCATCTCCACTCTATCTCCTATGAAAACCAAGTAGACTCCCCATTTCTATTAATAGTAAAATGAATACAGAAAAGAAGGAGCTGCATATTGAGGTAGAGATTGAATATGCCCCATTATTCAAAAGAACCCAATGCACCAGTGTCAACTCTCAGGTTTTGCAGAGTTACAGGAAAATGGGATTGAAACATGTGGATTTGTGGATTGATGGGGGAATCTACCAACTGACCCCTCAAACAATAGACCTCCAACTTTCTCAAGAATCACAAATTTGCTGAAATGGGTTACTTAGTTATACTAGGAGGCTCAATGATCAGGTGTTCAAAGTATTTCCAACTTGCCAAGCAACCATAAAAAATTGCCATGATGTGATCGGTGCACATCAACTTCATATACAACAGCTCATAGGACAAGTGGTATAGCTGAATGACACTATAATTCAACAAAACAATCAAATTATTTCAATGCAGGACACTATCCATGACATTGGTATCTCATATGAGGAGGCAAAGGCACAATTGGACGACTTGAGAAAGATCAACAGCAAGCTAACACTGGAGCGCAAACGAAAGAAGAAGCCAATCAATGAGTTAATTGTGAAAAGTGGCTAGTGGAAGCGACATATCAAAGCATGTAAGGTAGCTCAAAAAGAGAACCTAGGTGAGGGTGAGGTTGAATCGTGTATTAGTAGATTGCTAAAGGCAAGTACATTGGAAAACACTTTGAGAAATCCTAAGTTTAAGGCTGTGAAGGAAAAGATAATTGAGTGCACATTAAAAGATCTGTCAAATGAGTTCTCAGCTGTGGATGCACAATCTATTTGTGACAAGGCTATTATTAGCACAACAACTTACTCAAAGATATTAAAAGTGTGAAAGCTGGGTTTGGTCGTGTGCTAAAGAGAAATAGAATTGTGTCTCTTCCTCAACCTTCAAAGTTAATAGAGGCCCGACGGCAACTTAATACAAAGGTTTTGGAGCTGATAGGAGATCCCATGTAATCAGCAATGGTAATGTACTACAATATGTCTATTGAGGAATGTAATGGTAAATTGTAGTTTGTTATAAAATTCATTGCAAGTGCACAACAAATTATTGGAATCGTTGAAGGTGCGCCAAATGATGACGGGATGAAGGCTCTCTATCTCTTCCCTATCTACATGACCCCACAATAGTGGCCGCATGATCCACTTTCTTTTTTCCATTTTTTAACACCTTGAACAACCCATGGAACTTTAGTATTCAATCCGAGTGCCATGTGTGGTGGCTCATTAGATTTGAAGTTCCTCAGGAAACATTTGAGGTGTTGCAATTATTCTTTATGCACACAAGCATTCCAAGCATCATCGATCGTCAGGAACATGGTGAGATGCTCTCAGTTCAAGGGTATGGTCAATACTTGGTTGAATGGCATCTTGCAGGAGACTTGAAAACTTTAAAATGCATGTGTGGAATCTCCAATGGTGCAAATACAAAGAATCCATGCCTATATTGCTTGACAGAGAGGGTGGAAGGAAATGACAGAAAGAAGAACTAGCAAAGGGTGACAAGTGATACACTGACGCATAATAGAGAAGATTCCACTTAGAGGCCTATCTTTAACATTCCATTGGATTGTATTCACATTTGTTCATTGCATGCTTTTGTCAGAATCATGGAGAAACTTGTATATGAATACATTTTCTTTGCTTATAGGATGCAACTAGAAAAAGAAGCCATTGCAACGTGTAGGAATGTGGAGTGAGTGCTATCAGAAATTGGGCTAGACAAGCATCAAGTGATGATTGAAAAAGATGAGAAGAGATCAGGAAAATCTGGTAACTTGCCAAAAAAGCCTTGCTTTGGAGGAGAAAAGGCTAGGAAGTTTCTCTCAGCACCCATTAATGAGGAAGGGAATGTCATGGTTCGTTGGCTTGCACGACTACGATGGGTGAAAAATTTACATTTTGCAGTTCCTGATGGAAGTAATCGAGGAAAAACAAGATTGGCCAAAGCTAAGGTTTGGATAAGTCTTAACAAACTGGCTCCCTTACTTCGTAAGATGGTGTTGAACAATGAAGATAAGCTAGAATTTATCAATGCTGTGTATAGCTTGTACGAAAACATGGTGGAAGCATGGGGCAAAAGCTCTATCACACATTACATGGTATGTACTAAGTTAATATTTTAAAATTATATGAATTTTATAAACTATTGAGCATAGTTTTACTCATGTGTGATATGCGTCTTTGTAGCATATCCTTGAGGCACATGGGCCATACTTTGTAGAAAAACGGAAGTATCGATATTTGGTCCACACAAGGGATAGAAAATTCACATTGGATAGCATGTGGTGTATACCAAAGAAAAAATGATCATGGTGGAGGGGTGAATGGTAGCAATCTAATGATCCAATTGCTATCTTGGTGGTATAGGATTATAGTAGCAGATGAAGCTAAACTCTCGCAAAAGAGAGCAAATGAAAGTGCTGATGAATCGGATGTAGACATGATGGAATCACGTCATGTCACTAAAAGAGTGCGTTATGAAGCCTCAAGTGCCAAAGAAAGTCATACCAAGTGGCTAGAAACAAGGATTCGAGAAGGTAAAAAATGGGTTTGGCACGCACAAAGCAAGCATGTCACCGTTTTGGCCTCGAAAGACCTTACGCCAAGGCTTGCCACCTGGAGCACAAGGTGGAGCCTCCTCTAGTGCAACAATAGGTTCTCCCCATAGAGCACAAGGACCACCATAGAAGAAGAGGAGATGGAAACCGGGCACTGTCACCCTTCGAGAGATAAGGAGAATCCAATGCGGATACGAGCTTCTCATCTTGAAAAGTTCTTTTCATAAGGTTGTTTGGGAAGTCATACAAGCCTTGGAGCTGAAAGGGATGGGAAGATTTTGGGTGCGAGTGTGGGATGGCACACCGGCAGTAAGGTGGATTGCTGCAGCTATGGAGACCCTACAAAGAGCTGGAGAGAAGCATCGAGTTGTTCAATGATACACCGCTTGCGGTCATCCATACAAAGTGTGTCACAATCATAGATAAATACATGAACTTTATCATTCGGCTTCGATACGGCAAGGGACTCCGTCATAGTTTACTAGATTAATGATGGAAGGTTTGTAATGAGTGTTATAGCACCATAGCATCTTGGAAGGCCAAAAAAATTTGTATACTCTGCCACATTGGAATATTTATTTATATACACATAATATCTCATGCGATGTATATTGAATTCAAATAATTGAGTAAAGTTGTTTTGTTTTAATTCTTGAAATGCATGACTCTTAATTTTTATTTAACATACAAACGCATTGAAAGTAGTAATACGTACCAATACAAGTTATGTTATTGCTTATGCTGCACAATCGCAAGTGCAGTACTATGCGTTGAATTATGTTAATGTATGTGGGTGCGCCATTAATGTACCACACATTATCATCACACTTACACAATCGCAAGTGCAATACTACACGTTAAATTATGTTAACGTATGTGAATGCATCATTCACGTACCACACATTATCATCACACTTATACGAATCACATATTTATTTAATAAATATTTATTTATACGGACAAAGTATCTTATGTTCATCAAGAAAAATACATATGATGGCTGCTAGTGATGGTAGATACAAAAAGCCAATAGGCAACAAGAACTCTTAATTGTTCCTTGGCTTTTTCATCGGTGGAGAGGAGAGGCCAGCTTCTGATGAAAATATAAGTTCCTTCTTTGCTTCAAAAATGATGTGCTTCCCCTTCAGCTCCTTCTCCAAGAGAAGTGGATCTGACACTTTAGCAAGGTCACCTAATGTAGCAAGCACACACATTGCTCCACCACGCTGTCGTTCCGTTATGCGCACACTGTGTAAAAAAAATCTAGAGTGTGGCTTCCTTTTAGATTTAGGGAGTTAATGCCACTTTAGACATTAGTGTTAGTGTCCATGATTCAAAATGTTAGATTTTTTTGGACAAGTTTTTAGTCACTTTTTGATATTCTAGATATTATCTCTTGTAAAAATTCATAAAACTATAGACAACTTCTAGATTAGGATGACATGTAAAAGAAAGCATGTAGCTTTTAACCAATTTGAGAGGATTTTATATAAAAAGAGAGATTGACAAAATCGCGCAATGCGCAATCACTGTTTTCAAGTAGTGAACAACACTCCAAAGTGGGAGATGAAGAAGGAGTGATCTGGCTGAATTTTGGCTAGGTGTCTTGGTATTTAACCCCCCTTTCGAATCTAATGGAGTCATCAAATTGGCAATTGGCTCCACAACGCTGTCGTTTCGTTACGCGCATACTGTGTAAAAAAATCTAGAGTGTGGTTTCCTTTTAGATTTAGGCCGTTAATGCCACTTTAGACATTAGTGTTAGTGTCCATGGTTCAAAATGTTAGATTTTTTTGGACAAGTTTTTAGTCAATTTTTGATATTCTAGATATTATCTCTTGTAAAAATTCATAAAACTATAGAAAAATTCTAGATTAGGATGACATGTAAAAGAAAGCATGTAGCTTTTAACCAATTTGAGAGGATTTTATATAAAAAGAGAGATTGACGAAATCGCGCAATGCGCATTCACTGTTTTCAGGTAGTAAACAACACTCCGAAGTTGGAGATGGAGTGATCTGGCTGAATTTTGGCCAGATGTCTTGGTATTTAACCCCCCTTTCGAAGCTAATGGAGTCATCAAATTGGCTATTTGAGCAATATAGAGAAATGTATTATTTCATACACGTTTTTGTCTATTAGAGTTATATTTTTTTATAATGCTAAAAGAAAGTGTTAGGGTTCATCTCTGTTAGTATTCTTCTATATTCTCTAATTATTTTGGGAGTATTCTTCTACATCTTCAATCTCTTCGAACCCCTTCTCTTTTGTCTACTCCTCTCCCTAAATCTAACTTCACCCTGCTATCTCTTATCTTCAAGAACTTGGCTTAAAACCCTCTATAAGACATTGTTAGAGCTTTGAGAATAGGCTGGTGCCCTCTCTCACTTTTCCCATTGTCTTTAGGGTTGTAGGCTAATGTTAAAGCCAACTTAATACCCAATTGAGCAAAGAAGTTGCTGCCTCATAAGCATCCAACTCTCCTCTATCTGTAGTCACTTTACCCCACAACCATATCTATAAAACACTTCTTCAAGCAAAAAATGACAAACAATTTTAGTGGATTTGGTTGTTAAGGCTTTGCCCTAAACTTGATTGGTTAGATTCTCTCTTGCAAGCACTAAATATCGCATATTCCATAATCTTATAGGCATGGTTACATGATCAATAACCCATATATAATGTATAGACAAGGGATAAGTCGGTTGTAACCCATCTCGATACTTGACCATAGAATACATCTGACACACATAACATGTTTCAATAAAATGTGCTGTCCCAATACATGTTTTGCCAACAATTTTTTTCTTTGACTTTAATAAAGGTTCCCCATATGCCTCTATATCCTGCACACAAGCTTTCATGAAATTCCTTCATTATCTATTGTTGCAACGTTTTGTTACCTACAACTTGGACAGGTGCTTCTTTCTTTTTCTTTGCATGCTTCCATAGATATCCTTCTTTAAGAAAAAACCATAAGCTTTCCTCTTGATATGCTTGAACTCCTGATCAGTCCAAGTCTCCTTCTTCTTCATTGTGCTCAAATATTGGTTGATCTTCAGCCAATCTTCTTTATAATCTTCTTCAAGGAAATGAACTAGAACTTGAGCAATGCAATGAGCATATTGGCTTCTAGTTGACCACCCTGTTGTTTTCACCTTTGGACCAGTATATGCTATAACTGAAAATGTATTTTCAGCAACCATGGAATGAAATTCAACGAGTATAGATTCTTCAACTTCATCTTCTTCCATCAGCTCTTCTTCATTGTCATATCTTGCACATGATAGCATGTCAGCAAACTGGATTCACCTTTTCTAGAATATGCTTTAATTTGAGCTTGAGAGATTTAATATATGCAATCCATCCTAGCATAGCAATGTCGAGTGTAGAGCAATTGGCAATCATGCCCAAGAGTGGAAGACAACTAGTTTCTACCACTACGTAAAGCACCTATAAAGTATTCACGATTACACTTTAATGCTGTTATAACTCTCCACAATTCCCTTTTTACTTGTGCATACCTTCTTTGACGTTCATTGAGAACTTTTGCTCCAAAATGAATTGCATATCTATTTCTTTCAAGATCCTCTTGGCCAACAGCCCATCCTATCCCAATGGGACTTGTATCAATAGTAAGGATAATGGGTTGACCATTTGAATAGTCAGCCCTTTTGAGAGTGGGGGTTGAAATTAACAGCTTCTTTAATTTGCGCATAGTGAGAGTATGCTCTTTATTATAAGAGAATCTTTGGAATTTTCTTAATAATTGATAGATATTTTCAGCTACATGAGCAAAATGTGATATCCATATGAGATAGAATACACATGCGCCAATAAATCTTCTCACCTCTGAAACATTTGTGCATTTTTATTGTATTCTGCTCATGGCATCTATCTTGATTGGAGAAGGTTTGCGTTCATAGGGGCTACATAGATGACCGACCACTAAGACTTCTTCTACTCCAAAAATCGACTTAGCTTCAAAAAGGGTAAGATGTACCTCTTTTAACCTTATCAAAATCCTGTCACAATCATGAATATGGTTAACTACAAATGTCCTGCAACCATCTTCGTCAAGCTCCTCATTCTTTTCATTGACTTCACATCCCTTCATAGGTACATCATTAAGAAATGGAAGAGTAAGTTGTGGAATAAGGTCCCTTACGACTTTGTGCATGGCATTCATCATATGGGCTATAGAGTTTGTTGCACCTTGTGGAAGAGTGCACATGCGGACCAATCCAAGAGGTGTCTTCATTGTGGTAATGTCTCGGCTTTCTAATGAAATCTGAAATTGGTCATGTCCTGAATATAGGTTGCCCATAGAATAAATTGCTCTATCTGCAAAAGCTTCAGGAAACTCATCAACAATTGTACCCGAACAAACATTTCGGATTGTGACATATTGATTGACAAGATGTAGATCTTGAATGAATCGTAAAGATCCATTTTTCTTAAGCACAATAAACCATCGGTTTGAGTCAGGTGCTGAAGAAGGTTCGAAAATCTTCATTCTGATCTTCTCATTTAGAAGTTCCAATAATTTGGGCAGATGCACCCTTGGAACGGGAATGGGCTTAAGGTTCCAAGGCACATGTGGGACCATAAAAATGACTATAGGACCCACAATATTTGGATCCACATAGCCTATTTCACTTGGTTGAAATGTAAAATCTTTTCCATGTTTCATTAGAATTTGCATAAAATAGTATATTCCATCCGACGAAAGGAAAGAATTTTCACCTATTTTGAGCTCTTTTATACTTTCTGATGTGAACTTGTGACCAATGTTGGAAGGATCACGAAGATTTGGCTGATTTACTACCCTATCAGCGAGCCCTTCACTTTCAAGAGGGAATGGGACTGCCATGCTCAACAAATTCTTGGATTTTTTGATAAAAATCCAATGTACATACTTTTATGGACTGATTTTCAGCCTGATTTACTGCATGAGCAATTGCATATATTTCAGCTAATGTGTCAATAGTAATCAGTTCAAAAAAAAAACTCGAAATTTTTTCATTTTCAGCCATCATGTTATAAGTTTTCAGCTCCCTTTTTACATGACATAAATATTTTCTTTCAGCCTTAGTCATGGTCGGAAGAGACTTATAAAACCCCATACTATTGGCTGTACATACATACAAACTTACTAGAGACACAGTTTTTTAGCATAAGGAGGCTCAATATTTTTACATGACCTACTACCATAGCCTCCTTTTATAGTAGTGCAGCCCGAAAACCCTTGAATTCTCGGGCATTAGGAGGCACAGGATAATCACGCAGTCGACTCTATTTTAATGATGGTTAACACACACAATAAGAAATTGGGCAGCTCGATCATTATCCTTGCTTTGGATTCGAGCATAGGAAGAACCATTATCAGGAGCTTTTGTTTCCAAGCGGGCTTAAAAAATGTAAGGTTGCCCAAGAATGATAGGGTAACGACAAGAGTCTTGAACATAAAGGTTAAAATTGTCTTTTATGTCTCCAATAGTTACTTGCACATTAGGACATGCAACATATAACTCTCTAGAATAGTTCCACATGTGTTCTTCCCTTTTCCTTTTATTTTGCAAGCTTTTTCCCCCTTTTTGCCTTTTTATTCCTCTACGTGAGCAAGAGGCCACTGAAATTCCTACGGCGGTTGTGCCTAGAAAAGAGAAAAACCCTATTCCCTAAAAGGCTTAATTAAGGAAGCTGATTTTAAATGTCACACATAAATGTGGTAGGACCTACTTAAATAACTAAAGAATACTTGTTGAGGGAAGCGGGTGGGCAGAACCCCCGATGGGTCTGTCCTATGGTAGGGTGGTCCTAGAGAACTAGGAGGCTTCTCATAAGGTTTTACTGATCCTTAGGAATTGTTAGGTTAGAACTTTGATTCATGCCGTGAACTGGTTGCGAAAATAGATTGTGTACCATGTTGTCCAAAATCTTATCCTCTACGACTTGATGGGGCATTTCATGAGGGCTACTATCATGGTCATGAGTCTCCACTCTTCTTGAAGACTCTGCCTCCTCATATCGATGTTTTGCAACCTCTCGACGCCCGGGAGGGAGCATCTGAGGATGTGGCACCGCATCCTGCTCAACCACAAAAGGGAGTTTCATGTACGTTGATATATATTGAGTAACATAGACTAGCAATCTTAGTGTTTAAAAAAAACAATGAATACTGGTGATTTTTCCCGGTCCCATTCTCCATACAATCTTAGCTGTGACATTGCAATTCGACATGCTCGAAAAAAAAACCCTCGACAATGATCACACATGCATTTAATTTTTCATCGTAGCCATGCATCTCGATTATGAAGACGTAATGTTTCATCCTCACTTGAGGATGTTCTCGTAGACTCATCAGCATGCACCGCACTAGGTGATGACAATGACATTATTAAACCTAATTCATGACAACATCAAAATATTTATCATTCATATGTCTACATAAAAACTTCAAGCTAGCGTATTAATTATTCTAAGATCTCAATTTTAAATACACAAAACTCGTCATAAATACATTAAAACTTATGATAAGAATTCACTATCAAAACTTATCTAAAAAACAAAAAATTATGATAAAGCCTAAATGTGTATCTATATCCGCATTTACGTACATGTCTAAATTAGCGTCTATTTTCGCGTCTATGTTCACGTCTATATGCACGTTTACATAAATCTTAGACGCACATATACACGCTAAAATAGACGCACACGTCAAAATTTAAACCATACTTAAATCATTTCTTTTCAAACTGCGCCTTTTCTTTCTTGCGTTTTTTGCGGTTCTGAAGCTCAAGTTGAGCCGACATGCAGTCTCTTCATGTCTCACCTAGTCTCTTCATGCCTCACCTCCTCATGACTCACCTCTTCTTTTATTTCAAACACACAAGAAGGGAAAAAGGAAAGCCAAGGAGAGGAAGAAAGAGAGAACAAGAGAGAGGAGAACAAGAAGAAGCAGCAAGCAAACAAGCAAGCATCAAGGGAGGGTAACTTACTAAGGAGAGGAAGAAGGAGAAGGAAGAAGCGCCACCACCTGCCACACCAAACACCCAAGGTGAGTCTCTCTCTCTCTCTCTCTCTCTCTCTCTCTCTCTCTCTCTGTTTCTCTGTTTCTCTCTCTGCTCTGTCTGTGTATTAGGATTTCTGATTCCATTATGTATTGCATTTTGTAAATCATCAATGGCGGTCGTCGGACTAAAATCAGCCGACTGAGCGCGTCTGCTAGCGGATCCAAATGGAAACAATGGGATCGTCACATTACGGATCGGGCGGCAGAGAGTCGTGGGAGGCAGAGTTTGTAAGTATATTTTGATTTCTAGTTTTTTAAAATTTATATTTCTTTCAATTCTTTATATAATTTGTTCTAATATATTGTGTCTCATAATTGTTTTTATATATCATAATTGTTTTGCAGACTACTATCATTGGTAGGATACCTACTCCTAGAGAGGTAGGTTACCATCGAGGCCATAACCGCGCAGCCACATGGCTTCACTTCTATGAGGAGGGTCTCATCACTAAGAACCAATAAAACCGGGCTATGAGGATTCGATAGCTAGAGGAGGTATGTTTTTCTTACTTTCCTATTAAAAGTATAGCTAATTATAACTTTTTCTCCACCATGTATATGTAAGCAATCTTGATCTTTTGTGTGTGTAGGCGAACCCGGATGTGGAGCATAGCGAGGAGGGGGATAGCGACGCTAGTAGCCATGGTGGTACTAGCGAAGATGTTTCTTCTTCAGATTCGTAGAGGAGCACCATACCTCCTCTATGGCCTTGTTTTCTTGTAAATGTATGATCGATCTTTGAGCCTACTGCTTGCGGCCACGCTTTAGGTCCCAAGCACTTAAACTTCCCATGTAAATATTTTTGATCTATAATGAATACATGGACTTTTATTTTCAATTCTCGTGCTTTTAGATCCATTGTCTTTTTTCCAAATGCACAATCTGATGTATGGGAGGGGGAAAAAAAAAAACCAGAGAGCATGTGGTTGCTCTCTGGTTTTTTTTTCCCAGTTCTGTTTTGCGCATCTATCCGCACGTCTAAATTGTAGAAAATGTGTGTTTATAAGCGCGTCTACAGTGCAGAGTACATGCGCTTATACACGTGCTAGATAATTCAAATTTAAAAAATAAATTAAATAGTTTTTTTAAAAAATGAGATTTTTTATTTTTTGTTCGCGTCTACGGGTGCTTGTAAAAGCACGTCTATAAATGTGTCTATATGCTCGTCTAACTACAAAATAGACGCGCTAATAGACGCACAAAATGAATTAAATAAATAGCAATTTTGGTTTATTATGCATATGTATTCACGCGTGTATATGTGCGTCTATTACACGTCTATTTTTGCGTGTAAATTCATTCATACATGAGATTATAGACGCGACACGGTAGATGCGCAAATAGACGGGCGGATAGACGCGCCCATAAGATTTTCTCTATATTCAAAAATCGCGTCTAAAAGTGCGTCTATGAGGTCTTTTTGTTGTAGTGTGATATGCTGAAGATAAGATTGAATCATTGCTAATCAAAACCCATCGCAAATGATGAACATAAGTAAACATCAATCCCATCAAACAAAAAAGTCACTAATTAAATGAATAAATTTTGGCACCACAAAATATGGCAGATTTACTTGTAAATTGAGCTACAGAATCTCTGCTCTACCTTGTGTTAAGTGCTACAACAACAATTGATCCTTAAATTAGAACTAGCATCAAACCCTATTGTAAAGATAGTAGAAAAGGGATAATGTAGAGAGAAAGAAAGAGAGAGTGTGTGAGTATGCGGGAGAGAGAAAGAATCCAATCTTGCCAAATTGATCTCTGCAAAAGAAAATAGCAAGAGTTAGTATTTACATGAATGTATACTAAAAAAACAGTAGAAAAGAGGAAACACAGATAGAAAAAGAGAGAGGGAGAGAGAAATGAGCACTTATGCAATGTCACCCAAAATGATCTCTGCAATAAAACAACAACAAGGGTTAGAACTAACATTATGTTGTATTGAAAATATATTAGCAAAAAATAAAAAAACCAAATAGAGATAGAGATTAACACCTTTGCCTCTTGCTCCAAATAAACTCTGCAAGAAAACAACAATTAGAACCAATATCCAATTCTATTGAAAACACAACATAAAAGAGAAACAACACATAGAGAGAGGGGAAAAAAGGAGAGAGAGAGAGAGAGAGAGAGAGAGAGAGAGAGAGATTAGCACCTCTGTCTCTTGCCCCAAACAGCCTCTGCAATAAAACAATAATTACAGTAAGAACCGACATCAAACCCTATTGAAAAAATAGCAAACAAGAGAAAATGCAAAGAGAGATGGGCATCTGTGTTTTGCCCAAAATCTGGAGCTGCATGGAGAAGAAAGTACAGAGGTAAGCAAAACGCTTAAAACCCTAATTACTCTCAGCAGGGAGCTTCAATGGAGATAAAAATTCATGAGTATAGAGAAGAGAGGGCTGTTGCTCAACTTTTGGGCCAAAGTAATTTCGTGAGAGAAAAAAACCCGAAATTGAAAATTCTCCAAAAAAAGGGGAAAATACGAGGTGAGAGAAACTCAAATTTTGTGTACTATTCATTCTCTCTTTTTTTAATCCCCCACTACCCTTTTTTTAATAGAAAATCCAAGATTTGGAGAGAGAAGATTCATCCTCCATGGATGTCAACATCTAGCCTTCCTATTGGACAATCCAAAAGGCCCACATCTTAAACTATATTATTTATAAGGGCCCATTTGTGAGTTCATTTTTTTTCTAATGGGGCTTCTTTGTGAAAAGAATTACAAGTACAATGTTTTTTTTTTAATTGCTCCATTTAAATTTCATTTCATTTGGAGAGAACATTTGCAAATTATACATATGCTGATAGGTAACTTTTCTATTTGGTTATCATGGATGTCTTCACGGAGGAAAAACATCAATAACATACTTGTAGTGGAGGTCTTCAATAGGAAAGATAGTGGTAGTAATTGGATTTGTGATATGTTGCAAACCCTAGCAAACATTGGAAAGGCAGAATTTTAGAGTTTAGAAAAGTGTTTAATGGAACAAGTACAATAACAGAAGTGTTGATCCAACATGTTTATATGCACAAACAAATCTCTGTATACGACAAGAACTACATTGCAAATTTTTTAAAAAATAGTAAGTAGGCATAGGTTCGTTGATCTATATAATAACTCTGCAAGTCAACTTGCAACTCAAAATATCTTTTTTTATGATTCACTGTATATAGTAGAAAGCTAGAGATTGCAGGTTCACCACTGTCTAGTGGTGAATGGTTGATTGGTAGCTTGGAGTTGTCAGGAGCATGTAAGTCCAATATAAAATCGGACATCAATAGTGCTATGAAACCCACCATAGACTCCAAAGATGTGCATCTTAGTTGGTTTATTCCATTCTCATTGTTTGCATATTTGTTTGGTTCATCTGATGTTCGGAAGAAAACAAAGATTACTTATCAATGCAAGTATCCATCCGAGGAATGAATGAGTTAGCTATTGGGTGAGTCTAGGCAAGTATAAAGAACACATTTTGATGAGACGATTGAGTGTAACGTCAACCAATTCGATCTCACATTCAGGTAAATATTTTTTACAACTTTGAATACCTTGATTTAATTGACATAGGTCTTGCTTAGATGAATTGTTGTGTTATTCGCATTTACTTACTATTATTTTTGTTTTTATTACAAGTATTTCATCACTAGACAAACTCTATGTATTCGCTTTCGATATAGAAGATTGAGACTTTTGCGAGGGGAGTGGATCAACTTGGATCAAGATACCCAAGATGAGACACATACAGCTCTCATAGATGTGCTTATCTTGTGGAATGGTCATAATCCTTTTCTGGTCAACCCAGAGAGCCATTGGCCCATTTCTTTTCTAAGACAAGAAATCCAATTAATGTCCAATGAGCCCCTCTGCAACTTCTATTTCAAGTTAGATAATAGAAAAGTCAGGATTCGTAGTGAGTAATCCATGACATGTAAACAATGTGCTTCTCCACATATTCTTGAGATAGTCGAATCCTTGTAAATTTTTTTAATAAAAAACGAATATAAAGCTTTTTTAAAACTTCTAAGCACTTTCAATTTAGATAATCTTAGTTTTCTATGATCCAAGTATGCAATAATCCATACTGTAATTAGTCAATCATGCTGGTTAAAATCATAATCAAATTGCAGACTGGGGTTCTATAATCTATGCAATATTGTCTTTGCATAATGATATATTGTACCTCATCTCTTCTACTTATTTCTTAAAATGAAATATTAAACTGGATCCAAGGGATTTTGAAAGTCTTTTAGATTTCTTTTCTTGAAATTTGTTTATATTTTCTGTAGTTGGACTTCAATATACTCAGCGATCCAAGTATATTCAAGGATATAATAATGTAGAATGAAGCATTTGTTTGTGAATAATTTTAATGGCTACTTTAAAGTATTGAAATAAAGAAACTAAGGTTAGAGTTTTAATTTGAAACTTTAGGGTAAAAAAAGAACATTTATTTAAAACCCTAGATACATCAAATCTATAATTCCAAACTCATTTTCAGTTTCATTCTCTACTTTCCTACACTTGTGCTCTCCTTCCTTCTCTCTTTGTGTATCATGGCTACCACTCCCACCTTTGCATCATGGATTAGCTCCACACACTATGCACACATAGGAGACTAGATCTACCCTAGGTTTTGTGTGACCTTGAGTCTAGAGAGCTCGCTTTCCACCGTAGACCCTAGCTCTAGTATACTGGCATCATTTTGTGATGCGAAAAACCCTCTTACCTACTCTATTCCAAACTCTGCTCTCAGATGGGTCCCCATAGATTTCTTATATAGTTTACGTGTTGGATCAAGCCATGCAAAGGTAATAAATCGAGCTCTCATGCATGTGGGGCAGCATCTTTGTGGCAGAGCAGTGCCCACCTCATCCCAGGACCACGCTACGATGGATCTCATCAAGCGCGATGTAGTATTTTCCATATATGTTTTGTGCACTGAGGTGTAAGAGGACAGTGAGGAAGACATCGACATACCCTCTCGACCACAGCTAGAGTATTTCAAGAGGGAGCCTGAGGAGATCACACTCGATCCGAGAGTAGAGGTAGCACTGAGAGCGGAATTTAGGAGACGGGAAGTGCTTAAAAATAGCTAAAAATTATGAAGATCAAGGGAAAAATATTCACTGTCAAAGGCGGCGGCTCGATCTAGGACGATTTTAAGCGCCAAAGTGCTTTAAAGGCGCCCGAGCGACACTTGGTGATTTTTCATAATTTTTCAGACAGTCGTGCGGGTTGACACGAGCTACTGGCCAATGCGGGATGCTAAGCCGGACGCCCAGGATTTTTCAGAGCTCGATTCCGAGTCCGGACGGGGGAAAGGCCACAAACCGGTCAAGATTTGAAAAGGTGGACTTATTTTTGGCCAAAGTGGGCATGACCTTTGGGGCCCAAATTTTATGCCACATGAAATGTGGATGAAAAAAACGTGATGAGGAAGAAGAAGGCGTGAGGAAACAGGCGCCGATTTTTTCGCCATGATCTTGGGAGATGGAGGATGGAGACTGCACACAACCCCCCCGAGTGATCATTGGCAGTGAATCCCCTCCGTATGCTGATCATATCGCCGCCCTTCGCCCGTGGAATGATGGCCTGGTTTGAAATTTCTGATTCTAGTCTTTCTCTCTCCTCCCTCTCTCTCTTCTAAGAGGCAGTTCATGTGTGAGAAGGAGCAATGAAGAAAGAATGATGGAGACTTGTCCGGCATGGACCGGATTGCTACACGGGCTGAGAATGGTGATTTGGGATGTTGCTGGACATGAAGTGTTGCTGTTTTCCAAATCTACAGCCATGGACACAAAACCCGAAACACGCGTTTAAGCGGTAAACCAAAAAATTACAAAGAAAATTTAGTGTTTTATGCTTTTGATTGATGGAATGCCGTTCATATGGACTAAGATTTGATTATGTTGCTGATTCTTCTGAGTTCTTACTGTTTATAACCAGAAATTATGAAAAACATGCATTTCATGGCCCGAAATAATGTCAAGAAACCCGAAAACCATGAAAAATGGGGAAAAACAAGGGTTTTGGGCGTATAAAGGGGGAAAACTGTCGATACACATCAACTAATCTTTCAATTTTGTTGCAAATGAACTAAGGGCCACAGCCCACAAACTGGTTTTCATTTTCAGCAATTTAAGAAATACAAGAAAATGAAGAAAATGGGGAAAAAATGATAAAAACACCATGAAAAATAGGGGAAAAATACATTTGGGGCTACGAAAAATATAGAAAAATAGGATTTATGTTTGTTGATGTATAGCAAGGCTGGGGCATGAAGTTATGCTTCAGTTCAGCCTTGTTTATATGTTTTAGTGCGTGTTTCCTTCCTTTCTCCACATAAAATGACAAGGAAACCCTGGAAGAGATGAATGCAATGATGCACTATCAACGGGGAAGGGTAGAGTTGTGGAAAAAATGGTTAAATGCCGCTGAGCATGATGAATAATTTGCTGATTTTATATGTATTGCATCTAGGACGGAATAATAATGATAAAAATTAAAACCTAGTAGCACGAAGATCACTTCGGTGCTAGGTGTTGCAACGAAGCACAAAGCGGTTAGAAAGAAAAGCATGAAAGAGGTGTTTTGCACTTGCACGCTGCTGGTTTTTAAAATGTTTGAGCACTAGGCATCCACCTCTTTGCATGATCATTTAGAGGAAATTAAAAGTATCAGAGTTAGCTCCTGGATATGCATAGCAATTGTTTTCAGTAGGCCTGTGACCCACCGTTGAGAGCGTGAGGTTCCTATGCTGTAGGATAGACGAGGGTTATAGGGGAAGTCAAGTGAGGGAATGGTACATTCCTGGATACGTTTATTTGGTACCTTGAGCGACGTTTGTGCGAAATGTTTAAATGTTGAGCGACGCATCGAGGGGCCAATCCCCAAGGTGTAGGAGAGTCGCAAGAGGGTTGACGGCATTCAGCCGTAGGAGGAACCCCATATGTGTATGTGATTCGAGCCTTTTGGCTATGTGAAAGGGACTCCCTCTGAGGAGCAATATTGGGTTAGGATCAGTTGGACTACAACGTATTACAAACGCAATGTTTAGGAAGGCAGAGATTTTGATAGACGCTCCTGGCCGCGAGGCCGAGGGGTTGTCTTGCGCATAGTGACGAGGTCCGGCTAGTGCATGAGCCAGTGCCGGCCCGTTTTTAGGTCCATCAGTGGTGCGTCTGCCGGGAGCTGCTTAAAAGTGGCGGTTCTCGAATCCTGGTTTTCTAGGGACCAACTAGCAGTTTATGCCAAAGGATACTGAGATCGATCCGTTATTTATTGATAAGCATCGTCTAGCAGAAATCCAAAAGCAGGAAAGAGACGAGAGAGCTAGGCGACGTGCTGAAATCTTTAGGAGATATTCCCCTAAGCGTAGCTGTGCTGAACCCTTACGAGGGAGTGGATCTAGTGGTCTTAGGACCCCAAGTAGTAAGTTAGGAGAAGGTGGAAGCTCTAGTGCTCCCCTTCCTTCCTTAAGCCAGTCCACGTCAATTGCGGGAGGTGTAACCCCACCGTTCCCTATTCCTAGTGCAAACCCAATCCGCGTCATGGCGCAGCCTATTGCAATTCCAGCAGGAACGACGGATTTGCCGGCTCTAGGTTACCCGCTACCCATTTTTAATGGGCTAGTTGAGGAAGATGCGGAACTCCACATTAGGGAGTTTCAAAAGCTGATGTTTAACTGTCGCATTCAAGAAGAAGGGCATTTAATGATGTTCTTCAACATGACTCTCAAAGGAAGAGCTGCTATATGGTATCATGGTTTAGAAGCCGGAACCATATTGAACATTGATGCATTTTATGGAGCTTTTCGAAGGGAGTTTGCCCCTGAAAGGGGTGGGCAATATTGGTTGCGTGTACTCAACGTGACCCGCCAAGATCCACACGAGGATATTCGTGCTTATGCGAAGAAGATAAAAGAGGTCTTCCGTAAGTTGGACACCTCTATTCCTATCCCCGCAGCTGCCCAATTGCAATATTTCCTACATGGTTTGGACTTTAATATCCAATTGCAGTTGAGTAGTGTTCCCTTGGGGGATATAGATACTGCCATTACACGAGCACAAGAGGTGGAATCCCGACTACAAGCAGCCTATGCTTCTAGAGGCAATTCGAACATGGGTTTAGTATTGGGAAACAATATGGCAATAGCCAATGGCAGTAGTGGCCAAGGGATAGCGATGGCTAACCCTAATGGGAGAGGGAACATGATGCCGAGTGTCCCTTTATTACCCGCTCCCCCTAGCATGTCGATGCCTACGGGCAGCCAAATGGCTCCAAGTGGTGGAGGCCAGGCGGTCAATTCCAATACCATGCCTGTGACTCAACAGCCTCTGCCTAATCGAATTGTTAGGCCGATTGAAAGACACGGTAATGACCAAGGTTATGAGTCGAGTTCTTCCAATGTTCTTGGCGAGGTTAAGGACATGATGAAGCATTATACCGACATGATTACGGAGCAGTATCGACAAATAGCCGTTGATGTCAACTTCCTTAAAAAACAACAAAATTTAATAGGAAGTAGATACCCAGAGGAGGGGGCACCTTCGAGGTTTAGTTGCAAATGGTGTGGTGGGCAGCACTATCCAAGAAATTGCCCAAATGTTAAGTGCGATATTTGTGGAAAATCTGGCCATTTAGCAGCTACTTGCTGGAGTAAGATTAGTTCCCTCCAGCGGGGTAGTCGGCAACCAGGGCCTGTTAATCATCGTGCCCAAGGAAATGATTCCCAGCGAGAGGATGGGCCTAAACAAATACTTCAACGACCAAAGACTACAGTGGAGGAGCTACCAAGTGGTAGTGGGGTTAGTTTGATTGAGGCTGTACGCGTTAATGATGCTGAAACCTCTAATCTACGAGCTGTCCTTACAAGAGGTAAAAAGGGTAGAGAAGCCGACATGGATAAGCCTGTCGACGGAAACCCTAAACAAGGCGACAAAGGAACGCAAGTTTTGGATCCTGCCCTAGAAGGGGGACCTTTGAAGCCCGTAGAGAGTAAAGCCGATAAGGAACCACCAAAGAAGAAGGTGAAAGTTAAGAAAGAGGCAATAAAGCCAGTGCAGCGACCTAAAGAGCGGATGGTTTGGCGTGAAAAGCGAGCTCTATCGAACTATCATGAATTCGATTTGGCAAGCTCTCTTTGCGAAGTCAAGCCGGATGTGAATCTTCTACAGCTTATTAAGCTTTCCCCCGGAGTGCGTAAGGAATTTAGAAAGATCCTACGTACCGGGTATATTGTAGAACCTTTGGGTATTGCGCGAGTTGGTGATGACTGGTTCGAGCATGCTGAGAAGCATTGCCCAAGGGTTGCAGCCTATGTCGATGGGATATTAGTAGATTATGCCATTGTCGACACGGGATCATCTGTTAACATTATGAGTTCTGAACTGATGGAAAGGTTGGGTCTTGCGATTCAGAAAGATACTTCCACAATTCTCAGAATGGCAGATGACAGTTTGAGACAGCCGGAAGGCTGCATTACTAAGGTCCATGTCACTGTTGCAAATGTAGAATGCATGTTGGACTTTAGGGTGATTCGTTTTGCAGGGCGGCCAAGTTACCAAGTATTACTCGGACGACCTTGGATCTTGCAAGCGGATTGCCAAGTGGATATACCTGCCGGTCGATTAATATTCGGCAGAGGTGCCCAGCGTGTGGTGGTTGATGCTTATCCTGAGTCCCCGCAGAGTGAGAGAGCTCCTCTATCTTCTACAGAATTGGAGACATTAGAAGATTTATCTGCTAGTGAGACATCATCAAGTGATGAGTCCAAAGAGGGATCCACCACAGAGGACATCTATCAGATCACTTTGAATGAGCCGATAGAGGCCCAAGATCGTATAAGAGATGCAGATGTTATCGAGCTAGACCTTGGTACGCTTGATGATTCGCGGCCAATCAAATTAGGGTCCATGCTCAGCACAGCAGAAAGGGAGGACTATGTGGCCTTGATCCAGGAATTCCGTGATATCTTTGCCTGGAGTTATGATGAGTTGAGAGGCATCCCTCCCAGTCTTGCTGTTCATACAATTCCGTTGAAAGAGGGCAGTCGTCCTGTACGGCAGAAAGTAAGGCGTATGCCTTTCGAACTGAGGGACGGGTTGTTTGAAGAGTTACAGAAGCTTCGAAAAGCGGGTTTGATTTTTCCTGTGCAACACACGGAATGGTGTTCGCCAGTTGTGATTAGAAAGAAGAAGAATAATCAAATCCGTTTATGTGTAGATTTTAGGGAGCTGAATAAGCAGACAGTTAAGGACTACTACCCATTACCATTTATTGACCAGATTTTGGATCAATTAGCGGGTAGGGAGATATATTCGTTTATGGATTGCTTTGCAGGATACAACCAAATGGCAATTGCAGAAGAGGACAAGTTGAAAACAACTTTTATCACTGTATTTGGCACTTTTGCTTACCACGTGATGGCTTTTGGTTTATGCAATGCGCCTGGTTCGTGGCAACGAACAGCCGATAAGACATTCGGTGACATATCCCCTGACGAGTTGAGGGTGTTTATTGATGACTTAGGGGCCGCCACCGTGAGAGAAAGGCAGTTGATCATTTTGAGAAAATGCTTTGAGCGCTGTAGACAATTTTGCATCGCCCTAAACCCACGGAAGTGTGCTTTTGGAGTACCTTATGGGCTATTGCTGGGTCATGTGGTCAGTTCGGTAGGAATTGCGACAGACCCCGAGAAGGTCAAAGTTATAGTTGCCATGGGTCCACCACGCACTCCGAAAGAGGTTCATAGCTTTCTGTCTTCGGTTGGTTACTACCGTAGATTCATTAACGCCTTAGCAGAAAGAACGTTGCCACTTACAAATTTATTGTCCTTTAGCTGTTCGTTTGTATGGGGTGACCCTTGTAAGGTAGCATTCGAGGATGTGAAACAAGAGCTAGCAAGAGCGCCCGTTTTAAAAGCACCTAAAAGAGGTGAGGTGTTCTATATATTTTCAGCAGCCACCATGTATAGTATCAGCTGCTGTTTAGCCCAAATTTGGGAAGAGAAGTGGTACCACCCGATTGCTTTTGCTAGTCGGAAGCTGGGGGTATCCGAAATCAATTACACCTACATGGAGAAGCTATGTCTAGCGATGGTCTTTGGGACCAAGAAGTTCAGGCATTACATTCTCTATGAGAAAGTCGTGCTTTATACGAAGGCGGAGGGACTTCGATTGTTGCTGAATAAGCTACAGCCGCCTGATCGTCTGGCGAAGTGGTTGATCACTTTGCAGGAATTTGATTATGAAATCAAGAGTAAGCCACCAAGGTTGCAAGGCATCGTGGAATGTCTAGTGGACTTTGGGGAGCCGAAAGAATCTGTGGCTGAAGGTAGTGACATGGAGATGATATTTAAAATAGATACGGCATCTATTCCCTCCTGGTATGCTGCAATAACGCATTATTTATCAACGGGAGAGGCGGGATCCGAACTATCTAAGGCTGAGAAAAGGAAAATTAAGCAGCAAGCGTTAAAGTTTGCCTTGATCGCAGGTACATTATATCGGCAAGGGGTTGATGACATCTATCGCCGATGTGTGATGCCTGACGAGGTGCCATTCATTTTGGAAGAGTGCCATGATTCTGCTTGCGGTGGCCATTTTGCTGGACGGCTTACAGCACAAAAGGCTTTAAGAGCAGGTTATTGGTGGCCTGCCATCTTCCAGGATGCGTTTGCGTATGTTAAGCGATGCGATATTTGCCAACGACATGATAGTCGAGAGAATAGGAAACGACCACTCATCCCTATTATGGCGATACTTCCATTTGAGAAGTGGGGAATAGACTTTGTGGGTCCTATTACTCCGTCATCGACTACGCAAAAGAGGTACATCATTGTAGCAACTGACTACTTCACAAAGTGGTCAGAAGCACGTGCAACAAGGAAAGATGATGCTAAAGAAACTGCTAGTTTCCTTTTAGAGCAAATAATATGCCGGTTTGGTCCACCGAAAGAATTAGTGTCGGACCGCGGAACCCATTTCCTGAATAAGGTGATCAAAGGTTTGACAGAGTTGTGGAACATCAAGCATAACAAGACAACCCCATATAATCCGCAAGCCAATGGGCAAGTCGAAAGCACCAACAAGCAGCTTGTAGGCATCCTGTCCAAAATTGTGTCGGAAAAGAAACGGGATTGGGATAAAAAGTTATACGTGGCAGTGTGGGCTTATAATACGACTTTCAAACGAGCCACTGGCCATACCCCGTTCAAGTTAGTATATGGGGAGGAGTGTGTCTTACCTTTAGAAATTGAGCTGCCGACTATTCGGTTTGCCATCAATCATTCTTTGAGCGATGAAGACGCTCTTTTTGAGCGCTTGACGACACTGGCACATTTAGATGAGCTTAAGTTGCAGAGCTTATTGCACCAAGAAGTGGCGAAGCGCCGAATGAAGAAGCTACATGACCTTAAAGCCAAAAAATACACCTTCAAGAAAGGACAGCTTGTTCTGTATTATGACGCACGACGTGAATTATTCCCAGGCAAGCTAGAACCCAAATGGGATGGGCCCTATAAGATCGTTAGGATAGGAAAGAATAAATCTACAGTGTTGTTAGCTGACCTTGAGGGGATAGAATTTAAAAATAAGGTTAATCTTAATAAGATTAAACCTTATTACTTCTGATTGTACTAATGCTATGACTGCCTTGCAGGTCTAGGCAAGATTGATCAAACATCTGCAAGGAAATCGTGATAGAGGTTGATGGGTCGTCTGATCCCTTATTTAGAACACCCATATTTGGAACAGAGGTATCATCACAGAAAGCTCATTTGGTGGAACAAAGGATACAAGGTGATTGAGCAAGAAGGCGGGACATTTATTTGGGAAATCAAGGTCTTCTGCCATCACTGCCTACAAATTTTGACGAGCATCCCTGTTGCATTCAATGATGATGGAGGGATGGAGCCTACAGTCCACCCGTTGAATATGCTGAATTTCGATTACCATAATTACGCGTAGAGTCCAGGATGGCAGGATATGTAAACCCTTTATGGACGTACACCTTGTACTTTGATGGGGCGTCCAGGGGTGCATGCAAAAAAGGAAGTGTAGGAGTTGTCATCCGAGACCCCCGACGACGCATTGTCATGAAGTTAGCTGCTTATCTCGGGGCGAATTTTACTAATAATATGGCCGAATACAAAGCCCTGATCATGGGTTTGAATATTGCAAAGAAGGGTGGTATCCGCCAGTTGTTGGTGAAAGGGGACTCTCAGTTGGTTTTAAATCAACTCAATGGGACGTACATGGTGCGGAACCCGATCCTTTGTATGTACCATCATACTGCCATAGCCCTGCTAGACGAATTCGATAGAGTGTCTTTTCAGCTGATTCCACGGAATTGGAATCAGTTTGCCGATTCATTGGCTAATCTTGCGTATGAAGAGGACCTCTTCTTTAATTGTGGCCCTTGTCCCGATATATCTATTGATGGTGAGACAAGACCTGGTCGTTTGTGGGGTATGCTTTCTGAACATGCCCTCTTTGGCAGACGATGGTTGATTTGGGTGATGCAGAGGGTAAGCGAGACTCATCTACCTTTATTATCTCAGACCCATAAACTGATTCGACGACATGTGATGCGAACACCTCTTGCGATATACGCAGGAGGGATAGGTCATAATTTAATGCACCTAGTTTAGGGCTATGCGCCTTTGTTCCCCTGGGAATAGTATGCTTTGATGTCTATCATGGTTGTTTCCAGGAGGATGTTATGCATAGTATTGTTTGTTTTCATTAGGCCAAGAGGGCCGATTCAGTTTTGTAGCAAAGTCATGTCTGATTTCATTAGGCCAAGAGGGCCATTTCCCTGTCTAGTGCGGGTGCGTTTAATTGGGTTTTTGTTTAGTGTTGTGCTGGACAGGTTTCGTGGTGCGTGGAATTTGGTGGAGCCTGGAGGAGCCTTTGCTGCGATGGAAGCTTCTTGTGGCCACTCCAGGTGATATTTCTCCTTTACGAGTACCTTTCTTTCCTGTTATATGTGTATTTGTACTTGTTGAGGGGATACTTTTTGTTGGGGACTGGCGACCAAGGCATGAAGTCCCAGGTTTAGGCTACGTATGTTTGAGGGAGGTCGGAGTAGTCATTGCCTCCTGTAAAGACATTGTTAGACATTGAAAGATCTGTTTTAGAAGGAAGTCCTAGTGGCTCTGTTCTGCTAACCTGCTAGGCAGCCGTTCTAGGAGTTCTTGTTAGTAGTGAGGCAGTTAGAGAAGCCTGCTAGAAGATAATAATAATGATGCCAAGAAATCCTGAACATCCCAAACGATGAATATAAATACGAAGGTGTGTAAAAAGGGGTTCTAACCCCTATCAATGAAAAGAAAAGAAATGAAAATATATAAGCAGTTGATCATCGCCTTGCGAAGGCCTGGTAGGTTCCTGGGGACGAGTCAGACCCAGGGCCGATACCTTGTCTTCCTAGGGGTGGCTTCTTGCTGGAAAAAATAATATCAAAACCAGGAAGGTTGGAGCGAAAATAAAAGTGAGCGTTAGAAAAGGATTCAGTGTCGCCTTGCGAGGGCTTGGTAGGTTCTTGGGTGCCGAGACAAGTCCTGAGACCGATGCCCTGTTCTCCTTGGGTCACTACGCTCAGCTCCCTCCTTTTTACATGCCCAAGTATGTTCATCCAATCAAAACCCTCAAAGAAGAGATATACTGAAAGAAAATATCCTTTGCTCAGGCTATAGGAGTCCTCGCCTTGTAGGAGCTCCTAGTTGCGTTGTCTTTAGTTGGTCAGTAGTTCAGACTACCACTTAGGGCAACCTCTTTGGCAGTTCTTTTTAGTTTGGCTGTGTTGGAGCAGTTGGTTAGTGACTCACTTCGGATCTTCTATTAGATGATGCTAGGCCTACTCCTTGTGGATGTCATGCCTTGGTTCTGTCTAGGGGTAGGGGAAGCATTGTGCTGAGTTTTATGATGATAATTGTTTTGTATCAGTTTGATGCTTCTTTCGTTGTTTATGTGCAGATATGTTCGTGGATTCGACGGGCTGAGTCGCCCTATCCCGTGGTCGCCAATGAGAGCGGAATTTAGGAGACGGGAAGTGCTTAAAAATAGCTAAAAATTATGAAGATCAAGGGAAAAATATTCACTGTCAAAGGCGGCGGCTCGATCTAGGACGATTTTAAGCGCCAAAGTGCTTTAAAGGCGCCCGAGCGACACTTGGTGATTTTTCATAATTTTTCAGACAGTCGTGCGGGTTGACACGAGCTACTGGCCAATGCGGGATGCTAAGCCGGACGCCCAGGATTTTTCAGAGCTCGATTCCGAGTCCGGACGGGGGAAAGGCCACAAACCGGTCAAGATTTGAAAAGGTGGACTTATTTTTGGCCAAAGTGGGCATGACCTTTGGGGCCCAAATTTTATGCCACATGAAATGTGGATGAAAAAAACGTGATGAGGAAGAAGAAGGCGTGAGGAAACAGGCGCCGATTTTTTCGCCATGATCTTGGGAGATGGAGGATGGAGACTGCACACAACCCCCCCGAGTGATCATTGGCAGTGAATCCCCTCCGTATGCTGATCATATCGCCGCCCTTCGCCCGTGGAATGATGGCCTGGTTTGAAATTTCTGATTCTAGTCTTTCTCTCTCCTCCCTCTCTCTCTTCTAAGAGGCAGTTCATGTGTGAGAAGGAGCAATGAAGAAAGAATGATGGAGACTTGTCCGGCATGGACCGGATTGCTACACGGGCTGAGAATGGTGATTTGGGATGTTGCTGGACATGAAGTGTTGCTGTTTTCCAAATCTACAGCCATGGACACAAAACCCGAAACACGCGTTTAAGCGGTAAACCAAAAAATTACAAAGAAAATTTAGTGTTTTATGCTTTTGATTGATGGAATGCCGTTCATATGGACTAAGATTTGATTATGTTGCTGATTCTTCTGAGTTCTTACTGTTTATAACCAGAAATTATGAAAAACATGCATTTCATGGCCCGAAATAATGTCAAGAAACCCGAAAACCATGAAAAATGGGGAAAAACAAGGGTTTTGGGCGTATAAAGGGGGAAAACTGTCGATACACATCAACTAATCTTTCAATTTTGTTGCAAATGAACTAAGGGCCACAGCCCACAAACTGGTTTTCATTTTCAGCAATTTAAGAAATACAAGAAAATGAAGAAAATGGGGAAAAAATGATAAAAACACCATGAAAAATAGGGGAAAAATACATTTGGGGCTACGAAAAATATAGAAAAATAGGATTTATGTTTGTTGATGTATAGCAAGGCTGGGGCATGAAGTTATGCTTCAGTTCAGCCTTGTTTATATGTTTTAGTGCGTGTTTCCTTCCTTTCTCCACATAAAATGACAAGGAAACCCTGGAAGAGATGAATGCAATGATGCACTATCAACGGGGAAGGGTAGAGTTGTGGAAAAAATGGTTAAATGCCGCTGAGCATGATGAATAATTTGCTGATTTTATATGTATTGCATCTAGGACGGAATAATAATGATAAAAATTAAAACCTAGTAGCACGAAGATCACTTCGGTGCTAGGTGTTGCAACGAAGCACAAAGCGGTTAGAAAGAAAAGCATGAAAGAGGTGTTTTGCACTTGCACGCTGCTGGTTTTTAAAATGTTTGAGCACTAGGCATCCACCTCTTTGCATGATCATTTAGAGGAAATTAAAAGTATCAGAGTTAGCTCCTGGATATGCATAGCAATTGTTTTCAGTAGGCCTGTGACCCACCGTTGAGAGCGTGAGGTTCCTATGCTGTAGGATAGACGAGGGTTATAGGGGAAGTCAAGTGAGGGAATGGTACATTCCTGGATACGTTTATTTGGTACCTTGAGCGACGTTTGTGCGAAATGTTTAAATGTTGAGCGACGCATCGAGGGGCCAATCCCCAAGGTGTAGGAGAGTCGCAAGAGGGTTGACGGCATTCAGCCGTAGGAGGAACCCCATATGTGTATGTGATTCGAGCCTTTTGGCTATGTGAAAGGGACTCCCTCTGAGGAGCAATATTGGGTTAGGATCAGTTGGACTACAACGTATTACAAACGCAATGTTTAGGAAGGCAGAGATTTTGATAGACGCTCCTGGCCGCGAGGCCGAGGGGTTGTCTTGCGCATAGTGACGAGGTCCGGCTAGTGCATGAGCCAGTGCCGGCCCGTTTTTAGGTCCATCAAGCACAAAGCTTAGCCATTGAGCACCCATCTCATGTCCTTGTTGAGAGGTCGGCAAGTAATGAGCCACCTCTCTCTTCTCTCCATACTATTATCATTGAGGGGTGAAATATTTACTTATGCAGGATATATTAGAAATTTTGGAGCTAAGTGAAGAAGAGCTATATTGTATTATGGTGTGTGATGCACCTAGTGATTTTATAGATTTTGATATACAAGATGCCCCAACACATGTTGATGAGGTGGCTCGATATGATGGCAGGAGTGTTGATGACATCTCTGCCATTGTGAGCATCCAAGAGAAGATTGAGAATGCCATGCCACAGTATGACATCTCAGATGAGAAGTTTGAGTGGTTGCAAGAAAGCATTTTTGGACACCTCGACCCGACTATGCAATACCTTTCCAAGAGAGAGACAAGGGTGGCCCAGTTGCAAGAGTAGACATAGATGCTCCATTATAGCAGTAGATAGATGATGCTGAGAAGGTAATGTTATCCAATTAATGTTATTAGATTCGGGTAAAAATTTACGAGTAGGGCCTCTAGGGCATCGAGAGTGTGCACATAAAATTTTGCTAAGATCGGGCCCCCAGAGCTGCCCTGGTCGAAGGCTTGCGTCTAGAACCTGAATCTGATGTATATTTATTTACCACACTCCATGCATAGCAATTTTGACACAATGACTTTGACACTAAACTTGTGTGATGTAGGACATTGTCTATATTGATGAATTTTCATCTAGATAAGGTTCCCAATTTGGTAGCTAAGGAAGAGTGTAGGACTAGGCATTGAAGGAGTATATCGGCCAGCTTGTGAGTGACATTATTGTAGTGCATAAGACATGCTCTCCGGCTTTTGTTGAGAACTTCTTGAAGTTGAGGGCACTAACAAAGGATGGGCCTTTTAAGAGCATCCCAACAAACTCTAGCTTGGCGAAAGTATTGTTGCTTCAACGTTCAAAGCTCCTCTACTTATTCTCTTGTACTAGGTTTGGGCTACTTTTTTCCATGGTGGCCCGTGGCGGCATGTTTGTTGCTAGTGTTGAAGACCCCAATGTCATTAGGCAAGAACTACTAGGGCAATATGTGTTGCTGTCTATGATCAAGAACCATGGAGAGTCTAGCTCAAAGAAGCCTAGGAGAGAGTAGATGTACTTAGTGCCAAATGATATCTCATCACCAATATAATGCAATTTGTAATCTTCTCTTGAAGTAATGAAAATCAATATTTGTTGGATTTACGTGTAATGTAGTTTGTCATCTTGGGTAAGTTACTCGTGAATATATGTTTGCATCACATGGGTTCAAAATAAAGTATTTTTAAAATACCATTTTTATATGTTGTTTACATATAGACGGTATAATATAAAGGGGTTATTTACAGATTGAATAGAAAAGGGTTATGTTTTATTCAAGAAAAATTCACAAATAAGAATATTTATAAATAGACCTTGAACACACGTGATGTAGAGGACATACATATAATAACTTCCCTGAGTTTGTCATACATATCATTTATTAATATTTTTTACTTGAATGTTACGTTTATTTATTGGATTTATAAGCAATACAATTCGTACCCTAAATTTAATACATAGTGCTTTATTGAGGTCGTGCACAATATGTATTTGTTCGAATGCATGTAACAATAACTCAAAGACATAAATAAAAAAAGTAACAAGTGAATTAAAAAAATAAGACGCGCCAAAAAAATTGTATTCATATTCATAACATTTTACATGGGATCCATTACAACCATGGTTTTGCAAAATCTCTTTGGAAGCTATATTCCCTATACGTTTTGGTAGTACACCCTTATCATTGTTGATCTCCACGAGGACTATCCTTCCATCGGTGGAAGAGCCTCACTATCCGCAAATCCCTATCGGTGATGGTGACTCTCCTTGCATGTATTGTTGCATAGATCGAGTCTTTGAACAAGTAAATGACATAAGCTTTGGCAGCTTCTTGTAGTGCAAGGAGGGCTTGGGCAGTCCAGTGATCAGGTAGTTGAAAGTGTGTTCCATCTAGGAAGTGCCTCCCGATGTTCTTAATGAGTATGTTGTCCATAATCTCATGCACTAGCTTCTAGAATGGAGCCTTTGGTATCAGGAGATGCGTGGTCTGCTAGTAATGGTGGATCTCACGAAGAGCCACTGTGCCTGACTTCCATTGATACTTATGATGTTGGTGTGGTGTGGTGATTTCTAGGGGGGTGTCTCCAGGCTACTTGCTTTGTGCATGCCATGTCTTCTAGAAGAGAAAACTCAAAACTCAAAAGTGAAATGTGTAAAATGAGGTGAAACTTTAAACTTATATCAAAACTTTCAAAAAACCCTTAAACTTGAAATAATGTGTCCAGGCTTTGGAAAAATATAACCAGTGATCCGATTGATGTGAAATTTTACCTGTGGACTCCTCTAGGATACATCAACTAGCCAAAAAGAAATTTGGCCTCATCAAAGATCTCTAGGACACCTGTTCGGAGGTTGGCATCTGGG